>NC_022011.1:42935401-42945243 GCF_000317375.1 Microtus ochrogaster
CGGTGGGGACCCGGGGGCAGGCAGTGGGGACCAGGAGGCAGGCGGTGGGGACCCGGGGGCAGGCAGTGGGGACCAGGAGGCAGGCAGTGGGGACCCGGGGGCAGGCAGTGGGGACCAGGGGGCAGGCGGTGGGGACCCAGGGACAGGCAGTGGGGACCAGGGGGCAGGCAGTGGGGACCAGGGGGCAGGCGGTGGGGACCCAGGGGCAGGCAGTGGGGACCAGGAGGCAGGCGGTGGGGACCCAGGGACAGGCAGTGGGGACCAGGAGGCAGGCGGTGGGGACCCAGGGACAGGCAGTGGGGACCCGGGGGCAGGCGGTGGGGACCCAGGGACAGGCAGTGGGGAGAGGAAAGGTAAGTCCAAGACAGACCAACACCAGAAGGCCCATCCGCTCCCCCGCTCCCCCCACCCACGCTTCTCTGTCTCACCTCTCTCCTCTTCCCTCTCCTTTGTCTTCTTTCTGGTCTTTCTTTCCCTCTTCTTGCCTGGTCACTGTAAAAAGCTGTCTTCAATCACATTGGACAACCGGATGAACGAACAGAGAATGGAATCAAGCAACAGAAAAGCTCACCACCCACAAAGGTCAGTCTGCGGTGGGTCATGACACTCGGCACTTTAAACTATAAGCTTCTACAGGAAAGTCCTGGAAAATGCACTCACAGCACAGAGCAAATCAACTGAGAGCCCACAGAACACAAGGGCTATGAACAGAAACTTTCAGTTAACACTTCTTTATCAAAGAAACAGAAGACACAGGAATGCTACAAATTTAAAAAGTCACAACTTCACATCTAACAGAGATCTCCTCCTGTGTGCTCTGTGGGTACACGGGTAGGCGTTCAGGCCTGTGCACACAGATGACAACCTCGGGTGTGGGGCCTCGTTCTCAGCTGTGTGAGCAGGATCGCTGGACGTCACCATAGGAGTACCCGTGCTGCTGTGTCCAGCTGTGCAGAAGTTCTGGGGATTCGAACTCAGCCCTGAGGTCTCCAAGGCGAGCAGCTTACCCACTGAGCCTTCTCCCAGCCTCCGGCTTGCATTCTTTGTCTGTTAACATGTTCTGTGAATAAAAGCAAAATCAAGTAAGCAACCAAAATAGGAAATCACGGGTCACAAAAGAAAATACAGAAATTTCCTCACATCACAAGAGTGACCAGTAGCTTTAGCAAATAACAAATTAAGATCATTTGAAGTACCAAGGCACGCAACAGAATGGCTAAAATTAAAAAGTCCAACACTAGCAAGTGTTGGCAAGGATGTGGAGCAACCACAGAGCTCTAAGCATTGCTGATAGGACTGTAAGGATTTGAGAGAGAGAGATTTATTATTTTTAAAATGTGTATATGTGGCTGAGGAGTTCAATCCAGAGGCTGGGGAGTTCAATCCAGAGGCTGGAGAGTTCAATCCAGAGGCTGAGGTGTTCAATCCAGAGGCTGGGGAGTTCAATCCAGAGGCTGGGGAGTTCAATCCAGATGGAACCTTCATCTGGCAATGGATGGAGATAGAGACAGAGACCCACATTGGAGCACTGGACTGAGCTCCCAAGGCCCAGATGAAGAGCAGAAGGAGAGAGAACATGAGTAAGGAAGTCAGGACCACGAGGGGTGCACCCACCCACTGAGACGGTGGGACTGATCTAATGGGAGCTCACCAAGGCCAACTTGATTGGGACTGAATGAGAATGTGATCAAACTGGACTCTCTGAAGGTGGCTGACAATCAGAGATGACTGAGAAGCCAATGATAATGGCACTGAGATTTGTCTCTACTGCATGTACTGGCTTTGTGGGAGCCTAGTCTGTTTGGATGCTTACCTTCCTAGACCTGGATGGAGTGGGGAGGGCCTTGGACTTTCCACAGGGTAGGGCACCCTGACTTCTCTTAGGACTGGAGAGGGAGAGGGAGTGGGGGAGTGGGAGGGAAATGGGAGGATGGGAGGAGGTGGAAATTTTTAATAAATAAATTTTTTAAAAAAGAAAGAAAAGATCCAACCAATTAAAAAAAAGTGTATATGCCTGTGTGTGGTATGCACAGGACCGCAGGTGCTCAGAGAGGCCAGGAGAGGGCACCAGATCCCCTGGAACTGGAGCTACAGCAGGTGTGAACCACCACATGGGTGCTGGGAACTGAGCCTAGGTCCTCTGAGAGAGCAGCCAGCGCTCTTAACCATGGAGCCATCTCTCCAGCCCTGGAGACTTACTTTAAAAGTCAAGCACAGGGGTGGGATGGTCAGAGACCAGGAGTGTACATTGTTCCCGGTCACCCCCCTTCAACTCCAGCTCCAGGGGAACAGAAGCCCTTTTCTGGACTTCTTAGGGAACTGCACACACAAGGCATAAACATGAAGACAAACATACACACAAATAAAAATTAAAAAGGACCCTTTAAAAAACAACGAACACGGGAGCCAGTGGACAGCTCCATGGTAGAGTGTGTGACCTTCAGGGCTGTGAGCTGGGCCTTAGCAATGCAGGGAAATTTAAAATTAAATAATAAACAACAAAATGTACTTACCTTTCGACTTAGCAAGTTCAGGCATAAATATTTACCCAAGGGAAATAGAATCCAAGAGGCAGACACTCCCGGGAGCTGTCATTCATGAGCACCAAACACCAGAAGCCTGTGTGATCATGGAAGGAGGAACCGGAAGCCTGCGTGATCACGGGAGGTGAGTGGACCAGAAGTCTGCGTGATCACGGGAGGTGAGTGGACCAGAGTCTGCATGATCACGGGAGGTGAGTGGACCTGAGCCTGCATAATCATGGGAGGTGAGTGGACCGGAGCCTGCGTGACCATGGGAGGTGAGTGGACCAGAAGCCTGCGTGATCACAGGAGGGTAGTGGACCGGAGCCTGAGTGACCATGGGAGGTGAGTGGACCGGAGCCTGCATGACCACGGGAGGTGAGTGGACCTGAGCCTGTGTGACCATGGGAGGTGAGTGGACCAGAGTCTGCGTGATCACAGGTGGTGAGTGAATTCACAGCTTGCCAGTCACATCATGGAGTCTTGCTCAACAATAAAAAAGGAGAAACTGTTCACAATCACATGTTTTATAAAGTCATGTGACTTTACTACTCCAGACTTCAAGAGCCGGCGACTCTAATATATGAACAGAGAAGTCAGGACAGAGCGTCTGGGTTTGAGGGCATGGGAAGAGCTGACTGCAAGTCACAGAAAAGGGAATTTGGTGGCACCGAGATGCCGTGACGGACTTAGTGCCTCTAGGAAGATATTGCACACAAACAAAAGACAAGACACCTGCTTAAAACTTTTAGATGATCACCCAGGCTCTGATTTTAGAGGGAGCCTGAGACAGAGAAGGCGAGACACCTGTCCAGGTGACACAGCAAGTTAGCTCAGGTATAACCTAGTCCCCTCCTCACTGCCCCAATCTGCTCGAGGCCTGCTTCACCTACCCAACTCTTGGAGGTCCCAGGACCCTAAAGAGCAGACAGAAAAGGAACCGCCCTTCGGCCTGCTACAACACCGAATCCCCCAGGGAAGAGCTATGGCCACCTTGTCCCTCCACACCTGGTGAGAGTAGTGGTTCCTGTGAGCACTGCAGTCTGAGCAAGGGCAGGGGAGAGGATGATGGAAGCCGAGCGCTGCAGGGAGGGTGGGTTGCAGCAGAGGCGGCCAAGCAAAGCCTCCGCGGACCCGCTCGCCCCTAAATCACAAGGCCCCATGAATAATAAATAAGAACCCTTGGATCCTTAGTAGTAGTCGCATGTCTTATTAAACTAATATTTCACAAACTTTATTCTCCCTGTGGTTTGAGGTCGGGAACAAAGCCGTTGGTGGGGGGCGGTGCTGAGGGCCTGGGAGAGGCATGGGGCCCCACTAGCGGCAGCCGCTCAGTCAGTTCCCCCATGTCCACCCTGACCTGGAGGGTCATAGGTATCCTGTTTGTGCTTTCCGCACTCAACCCACGGTGACCAGGGTGACCAGGGACCAAGGACCTCGTTGGAGCCAGGCCCTGCATGGGACACAGCAGTGCCACAGCCCCTCGGCAGGAGAAACAGACAGTTGTTCTGGAGCTCAACCAGTGCTGGAACATAGTAAAACACTGAGCTGGGGGGTGGCGGGGGGGTTGGTGGAGCTGGGAGCTGGCTGCACAGGCTTTGAGGAAGGGAGGGCCAGAGAGCTGAGGAGAAGGAACCCCCTATGTGCCCACCAAGTCAGGCTGTAGGACCCAAAGCAGCCAGGTGGCCTTGGGCAAATCTATGAGATGACCCTGCTGCATGGGGAACCATAAAGGCCTCTGGAGACCCTCGGGAGCCCCAGTTATGACCCACAGGTACAAGGTTTGCTCCTAGGCAAAGCATCAAAAAGATCTGGGGGAGGACTGGTGTTTGGCTCAATGGTAGAAGTTTCGGCTTACACCTGCCTGCCCTGGTCAGAAGCAGCCAGTCTCAGCCTTGCTAGCATTAGGGGGACATTTGGAGAGGAAGGCACACACAGATCCCCTAATTGTATCTACGTCCCCGCTTCCTCATTCCTAACCCCAGCCTGCTGGCAGGTCTCCCTGGTTCACCCAGAGGCTCTGACAGACGCCCCTTCTCCCAGTTCCACAATTCTCCAGTCTTTGCATAGGGCCTCACCTCACCTTGTCCACACCTCCCAGCCCCTGCCCTTCTCTTGGCCCCAGCTCATCTCTCCCTGTGTCTGCTCGCTCCCAGACTCTGCCAAGCCCAGTGACTCCGGACTGGGCACTAGGATGCAGCAAACACCCAGGAGTGTGTCTTCTCCAGCATCCTGGACAGCGGGCCTGCCCTGCCGACCCCACAGACTGTTTCCTGCCCAGCTGCATAGATCCAACGCTTCCCCACTTCCCTGTAGGATGTAGGCCTTTCTCACCCATCCCTAACTAATCAAGGTGGTGTCTCTGTCTCACACCTGCCCTCGGTGCTCCTCCCAACCACGCAGGTCTAAGGTCTGAAGGCCTCTGAGCCCATCCACTCCCTACAGGAGAACCCCAGTCCCATGAGCAAGACATTCGGTGTTTTTTTTTTAACAGTTGCTCGGTCTCATCCTTTGTAAGATGGTACCCATCCGTGGTATGTGGCCATGACATCAACCTCTCAGCTCCACCCCCTTGGATAGCTATCAAATGAGGAGACAAAACAAAACCTTAATCAGCTGCTGAGTTCAGGAATGGCCGTAGTACTGGCTGAGTTTAATTACTCAATGAAGTTCTAGAATGGACAACAAGGAATGGTTTAGAAACCCCTAATAGGAAGCCATGATCCCAGGAGAGCCACTGCCAAGGATAGCCTCTATCAGATGGGCCTGTGCCTTGACCTCCAGGGTGAAGGTCATGAGAGGTGATGAGAAGTCTCTGGGAGCAAATCATACACATGAAAGGGACACAAGAGATGGTAGGTCCAGGGAACGGCCACCATGATGGCCTAGACCACTTGAGAGCTTACTCCCTGGTGTGAGTGTGGAAGGGTCCCATAGGGTCAGGATAGGTTTGGGCATGAGGGGGGTGTTGACCAATGTTACACAGAGCCATGCCAAGACCTCTGTAAACTCTCAAACATGAGTGTCAGACATAATGGAGAAACACGGGCCACTCAGGGACTGTAGGGAAAGGCAGTGGGGGAGGGGATCCTGAGAGTAGAACCGTATTGCCCTGGTTCTAGGCACCCTGCACATGACTCTGGGACCTAGTGGACACTGGGACCCTGTACACAGCCACCTGGTCAGTAGGCAGTAGGATCAAGACACCATCCAGGGGACACAGAGTGGGTGTCTTCCTCGGGTCAGCCTGTAGACTGGCCTTGGTATACTTTTCCACCCAGACAAGATGGGAAGGGAGGCAGCTCCTGGCAGCTATCCAAGAAGCCCCAGGCTCTGAGTGGTCAAAAGTGAGCGCTGTGGATCCAGGGGAGAGGGGCAGCCCCCAGCCCTGGGCCAGCCAGTCTGGAAGCATTGTCTACAGCAGCCAAGCGAGGGTGCCTGGTGATCAGAACATGGGGGTGGGAGTGAGCGATGGAGGGGCCTAGCCTGGGCTGAAGGGTTGTTGTGAGAAAGGTTTTCTCAAGAGTGGTTAGTGAGTTTTCTGGCCTTGGAGCTAGCCAAGTTAAAGCTGGTGACTCCGTATGAGTGTGGGTGGGTGGATGAGCTAGAGGCTGCAACCCAGCCCTGCAGGTATTCCTTCATCATGAACACATCTTCACGTCCTCTTATTCCCAGAAATGCGTCTCCCACCTGTTTAAGTCCAGGCCCAAATCACACCTCGCTCCTGTGAGAGCTCCCTGCAGCTGTTCAACCTGCCTCTCTTGTCCAACTGGACACGGTTACACACTGACCCGCACATTCTGAGGCCTGGCGCTCTGTCCCAAGTGCACTGACATTGAAGGCTCATTCTCCCAGCTAGGCAGAAGAGGGTCCTCTCGTCAAGGGGAAGTGACCTGTGTAGGGTTACACAGCTGGACCCAGGAGATTCAGAGTCTGCTTCCAGAGCACACAGGCCTGGTGACCAGCCAGGGGCTGGAGCACTGACTTGTGCATGGTCCTCGCTGGGAGCAGCTGGCCACGACTACTCTAGTCCTCTTTCTTTGTCTCTGTCCTTGCTGTCCCCACCCTGCACAGCCTCAGGGCGCCCCATCTCACCCTCCTCTGCCTTGTGCGTCTCTCATTTCTCTCCTTGTCCCCACTGTTTCCCTCCTATGTCCCTGGCTGCCGGTCTGCCCTCTTTGTATCCAGCTCCTCCACCAGGCCCCACGGAGCGAGCCTTGTCTCTGCTTCTCCCTGTCTTGTCATCTGGAGGCTTGTATCACCAAAGCATCCTTTGTCTTTCCAGCTTGCCGGGTCCCTCGCTCCCGCCTCCATTTATGAGCTAGTGTATTAGTGGACAGGGCAGAGGACGGAGGCCGCTCACTAGTGACCCATCCTCACGATCACCTCATTATTTATCACCAGGGACACGGGTGTTTCCATAAATTACCTCGACCTGGAGCTGCCCGCGCCAGAATCGATAGTGCCTCTTGCCTAATACCCAATTATTAATAACCATGGGGGGAAGGGTGTCCAGACATGGTCAGACGTGGCACTCTGGGCCCTTGCCTGGCAGGGGGAGGGAGCAGGCTGGGAGGGAGCCATGATATGCCTGTATAGAGTAAGAGATGGGACCAGGAGAAGGAGCTAGTGCCATCCCTACATACTTCCAAGGCTTAGACCACTTAATCTGAGACCCAGTCCCACCCTGAGGTCTGAGGAGACAGGCAGAGCTCAGTCCCGGGCACCACTCGGTGAGAATAAGGAACATGTCTGCACACTGATGGGCTCTGTGGGACTACCCAGGACCCCAGTGACAAGGGTGTCTATCTCTTCTCCGGGATGGGGAACTGGGCTAGGCCCTGCTGGGCGCCAGCTGGAGGCTGTCATCCCACTCTGTGTGCTCAGGGTCCTGAAGCTGCAGTAGGTGAAGCTCTGCTATTGCAGGCATCAGTGGCTGGAGGGAGGGGACCCAGAGAGAGACGTGGGCGGGAGGAGGTGCAAGCAGAGCGTCTTAGAAGATTTGCAGCCAGTGGGGCCCCCGCTTGAAGCCCTGGGGGTCATAATCAGAGAAGTATCTATGGAGGACAGGGTCTAGGCAGGGGGAGACAGAGCTCCAGGAGTCCCTGGCATTGGTGTAGACAGACAACCAGATACAGACATCCTCAAGCTGCCCCTCCTCTCTCCCAGAAACACACTTACTCCACATGTGCACATCAAGGCCATGGTGGTTTTACACACTAAACACTCTCCCCCGGTGAGCATCCTTAGCTCATATAGTTTCACAGATTCAAAGACACACTGTTAAAAAAAAAAATAACACCCATGGAAGCACAAATACCACGTCAAGACAACCAAGCATGCACGTGTACCTATGCACACAGACCCTTCGGACTTTTCCATCTATAATTACAGACACGAGGGGCACCCTCCAACACCGCCCAGCACACGTACCCTTTTGTGCACGCAGCATGCACACTACACAGCGGCCTCTGAAGGCATCTTGCAGAAGCTGGCTGGGCCTTCCTGCTACTCCCAGAGCCCAGTCGGTGCCAACACTGCCACCGTGTGGCCAACGGTGCACAGTGCACCAGCTACGCGCCTGGACTTCTAGGTCGTGGGAGGAGACCGATGAGAGGGAGCGCCCAGACTTCTCCCCACGTCCTCCTGTCCTCCTCCGCCTGACTCTCCATCTAGAGGGGCCCAGGTGCTAGTGACCACTTTAAAGTGATACTGGGCACAGTCCTGAAGAAACTGGATTGGAAATTACGGCAGCTGGATCCAGCCACTGTGGCGGGTGATGTGCACTTAGCCTTGTCAATGTCTCTGCCCCCTTCGACCACTGCCAAATGGAAGACAGGTGATCCTCCCCCACGCTGGCACAGACTATGCTAAGGCACTTACGGTCTTAGTTTCAATCTGACTCGAAGCTTCATAATTCATTTATTCATTAATATTGACAGATGATGCTGTCTGAGTTTGGGTACAGTGCCGGGATAATGCCACAGTGAACACTGCAGACAGGTCCCTGTCCCAGCTGTCATCACTCAACACTGAAGGGGTGGCGTGATGGGTCTATATTACGTTAACCATCAGAAATTGCCTACTGTGTAATTTCGGAATGGTTAACTGCTGGTAATCTCCCGATTTACCCTAACGGTAAGTGTCCCAGGAAAGATTAGTGGAGCTCACCTGAGGAGGGCTAAGCCATGGAAGGCTCCCTGGAGAGGGTGTCTGAGCAGGGAGTGGGGTAAAGATGGGGGAAAGGTTGTGCAAAGGCCCTGAGATGAGAGAGAGCTTGCATGTGAAGATCAAATTACAGCCAAGAACCAAGAAGCCGAGGGTACGATGAAGAAAGAACAGGGAACCTGGACCAGCCAGGCAGGGCCTGAAACATACTGGGTAGGGAGTTTGGAAAGCTGCGTGGTGGCAAAGTCACGGGGGGTGGGTGGACTTCAGGCTCACAGCCTGACACTACTGAGAAGTGAATCCACACCAACCATTCCCACAATCACTTTGCTCCAGGCTGGCGACGCATGCATGGATGCCAAAGAACTCCTGCTGACCTGCACAGTGCTGGGGAATGAGTCTGGGGTAGCTGTGAGACATCCATTCGGTGGAATACTTTGCAGCCACGAAGATTCGCAGCAGCGCCGCCCAGTTATCAACTTGGAACGGTGGACAAGCTTTGTTAAACAATGACCACGAGACAGTATTCCCGAGACAGGCACCTATCATCTTGGATACTTAGGAGGCTGCAGCAGGAGATTTTTTGAGCGTGGGAGCAATCCTAAGCGTGGCACTCAAAGGGTATAATTTTGTAATGTATAGCCCTCCATTCCTTCCTGCTTTCCTTCCCTCCTCGCTTTGTGCATGAGTGTGGTATGGACACACACGTGTGGAGTCAAACCACTCCCACCCCACTGAGGCAGGGTCTTAGTTTTGGTGCTGTGCTGACTACTTGAGGCTTAGCTGACCTTAGAGTGTCTGGCGGATTCTGTTGTCTATACTGTCTGTCCTACCATAAGAACTCTGGGATTGCAGGCGTCCACCACCGTATCTGGATTTTCCCTTAAGTTCTGGGCTTGAACGTGGGACTAAGATTCAGGTAGCCAGTGCTTGTAGTGAGTCTTTTGCTGTCCCACCAGCCAGCTCCCAAATAACTACACAGAAACTTATTATTATGAAAGCTTGGCCTTAGCTTTGACTTGCCCCGCTGCTCTTATAAATTAAATTAACCCATTTATATTTATCTACATTTTTGCCTTGTGGCTTCTTACCTTACTTTCTTTTTTTTAATATTTATTTATTTATTTATTATATATACAATATTCTGTCTGT
>NC_022011.1:42945343-42951407 GCF_000317375.1 Microtus ochrogaster
TGTGAGCCACCATGTGGTTGCTGGGAATTGAACTCAGGACCTTTGGAAGAGCAGGCAATGCTCTTAACCACTGAGCCATCTCTCCAGCCCCTCTTACCTTCCTTTCATTCTGTATGCCTGACTCCCTCCATGTCTGATGGCATCTGACATGAGCCTAGATTCCTCTCCTGCTTCCTCCCTCTCTGCCTGAAAGTCCCATCTATACCTCCTGCCTGGCTATGGGCTGTTCAGTTCTTAATGAGACCAATCACAGTGATAGGTCTTCTCACAGTGTAAAAGCAACCCAGAAAACAAGTGCTTTTGCCTTCTGTGCTGTGCCCGTGTCATACTTCTTGCTTCTAAAACGTGTGTGCTTCTCAGGATGCACACTGAAAATGAACACATATGTTTAATACAGTTCCTCTCTACTTGGACCTGTGCAGTTAAGCCTGGGGTGCGCGCTATGGTCTGTTACCTTAGAATCAAGAGGGAAAATACCATACACATATTACATTTCACACCTCTGAAAAATTCCAGAGACACAGAAGCTATGGCATTAAAACTCACTCACCATGGCTGGGGATGTGGCACGGTCAGTAAACTGCTTGCTGATAAAGCCATGGAGCCCGGGGTTTGATCCCAAGCACCCCTTAAACAAGGGAGCAAAGTGCCTGCCTGCAATCTCAGCGCCTGGAAGGCAGGGGCAGGTGAGAAATCCAAGGTCATTCTTGGCTACAGTGTAAGTTTGAGACCAGCCTGAGCTACAGGAAACCTGTCCCAAAAACAAAACAAAACCCAGTAGTTTAGTTTAAAGTGATTTTTTTTTGCTTTTTTTTTTTTTTAAAAGAAAGTGTGCTGTACAGGTTTTACCAACTGAGAACACATCATTTTTATAGCCAGAAAGAAGAAAACACACCCTATTTTTATACTGTGAAACAGAACAAAAGTTCAGGTTGAAAACTAAAAAATCAAGTCTCCCCATCCCCATCAGGCTGGAGGACTGTCCACAGGACCTCAGTCATGGTCTGCTAGAGCCTTTTAGCCCAGGGATGGGGAGGGCTGACCTCCTGAGCCAGGAGGGACTGGGGTGAATGGAGACCAGGACAGCAGAAGGCACAGGCTAGAAGATGGTCTGGGGTCAGTATTGGGATGGCTGTCCTTGATAAAGGCACCTACATCATTCCTGCCATACAGATGAGGAAAGGAAGCTTGTGAAAGTGTCAAACCACGGTTCAGAGGCTGTGGCTGTCGCAATGGCCGTGGCTGTGGTGATGCTGGGCAGGAAAGGCCTTGAAAGGCAAGTTCAAGGTTTAGGTTTAAAGTGGGCAGGTATTAGGAAGACACTGTGTGCACGTGTGCGTGCGTGCATGTGTGTGTTTAGGCTAGAGTTCAGCTTTGGGTGAGCCTTTCCTCAGAAATTATCCATCTTGGTTTATTAAAACCTTTTTTTAAATATTGTACTTATCTATTTATTTATAATTTCTTTAGTTTTTGTGGGGAGGAGGCGCTTGAGGGCCATGGTCTATGTATTGAGGCCAGAGGACCACTCGGGAAGTCAGTTCTCTCCTTGTACCATGTGGATCTTGGGCTATAAGCAGGACTTTTATCTGCTGGGCCATCTTGCTGGCTTCACTGCCTTGTTTTTTGAAACAAGGCCTCTCATTGGCCTAGAGCTATCTAATTATGTGTCTTCGTCATTGTTCTATTGCTGTGAAGAGACGCTACGATCAAGGAAACTCATAACAGAAAGCATTTAATTGGGGACTTGCTTACAGTTTCGGGGGTTCAGTCCATTATACAGGCATGGCACTGGAGCAGCAGCTGAGAGCCACATCCCAGTCTTCAGGCAGAGAGAGAGAGAGAAAGAGAGAGAGAGAGAGAGAGAAAGAGAGAGAGAGAGAGAGAGAGAGAGAGAGTCTAGTGTGAACTTTTGAAACTTCAAAGCCCACCTGCAGTGACATACTTCCTCCAACAAGGTCACACTCCTAATCCTTTCCAATAGTGCCACTCCCTGGGGACAAAGCATCCAAACCTATGAGCCTGTGGGGGCTGCTCTAATTCAAACCACAGCAGCAGCATAGGTGGCTGGTCAGTGAGCCCCGGGGATCATCTATCTTCATCTCGCCAGTGCTGACATGACAAGAACATGCTGCCATGCTTAGATTTTGTTTTCTTCATGGACTTTGGCCATCTGAGCTCAGGGAGCCAAGCTGGGGTAGCCAGCGGTTAACCACCGAATCCTCTCCTCGGCTCAGTCACTGACCTTTTCCAGGCTCAAGGGCGATCACCTTGGCTGCAGAGCGGAAAGGAAGGGAGAAGGGCGGGGAGCAGGCCAGGGAGCTGGAACCACAGGGCCCTGGTGGTGAGTGAGCCCAGTCCAGGGCAGTGCATGCAGGCTTCCCACGGTGACTAGTGCTGGGCCCACCCCTCCACTGGCCAACTGAAGTCAACAGTCCTAAGATCTCCAGCCTCACAGTGCCCTGCCAGGTGCTTCATCTTCAGCCCACATGACGGGTTATGTCAGGCCCTGTCACCAGCTCTCATCACATGCTGGCTTTAGTTTGGTGGTGCAGAGCTTCCACTGAGGCTTGTGTCTTCAGTGATTTTTAAATGAACAAATAAATGGCTGGGTGAATTAATGAATGACAGAACTGAGGAATGAGTGAGTGAGTTAATGAGCAAATTGATGAGTGAGTGAATCAACACATGGATTAAGGAATGGGCGAGTGAATTAATGGTAGGCAAGGCATAAAAGAAAACCATATGAGCCGGGCGGTGGTGGCGCACGCCTTTAATCCCAGCACTCGGGAGGCAGAGACAGGTGGATCTCTGTGAGTTCGAGACCAGCCTGGTCTACAGAGCTAGTTCCAGGACAGGCTCCAAAGCCACAGAGAAACCCTGTCTCGAAAAACCAAAAAAAAAAAAAAAAAAAAAAAAAAAAAAAAAAAAAAAAAAAGAAAAAAGAAAAAAAAAAAAGAAAAAGAAAACCATATGAGCAAACCCAGAGCACCAAGGCAGGTGGAACCTAACTTCAAGCTACAGGGAGTCCCAGGTTTCCGGGTTCTACTCGAGTAGTTACTAGAACGTGGGGAGCTGAGTTTGAGACACTTCCACAAGTGAGCAGCAAAGGAAAAAAAAAATAAAAGGAAAATGAGCTAAACCCTGATTGGAAGTAATTGGTGTCCATCACAGCTCTCCACCAATGAGCCAAACAGCAATCCTGCCCAGCCCAGAAGGTAAGTTTGGCCCTCAGAGGTGCCCAGATTGGAATCCACGAGCCATGAATGACAGCTATATCATTCCTCGTTCCTCTACACAGGCTTAGTTTTCTCAGCTATGAAGTGGCAGTAAGACTGTGGTGGGACCCTAAGGTGTCGGGTGCCCAGCCCCTGCCCCCCGACCTCAGAGGTCCCTGGTGGTGGTCTGGATTTGGGTGAGGAGTGGCTTATGTTTCTTCTCCCCCACCAGCCTAAGTGCTCCTTGCCTAAAGTCAAGGTATGTGTTCCAGGTCGCCAGGTCAGTCAGGTTGAGTTGGAGGAACTGGAGGGCTGAGCAGTCAGGTGCATTGTGGGAAAATGGCTTGCTATGGACTGTCCACACCAAGGAGTGGCAGAGTTGTCTAGAAACAGCCAGAAAATGATGGTTTCAGAGACTGGACAGAGCCAGTCAGGCCCACAGGAACTGAAGAGAGTCTGGGAGCAGGTGCTTGAGTTGAAAAAAACACCTACAATATGCACCGTTCTAACAGATGGGGAAACCAAGGCTCAAAAACACCGAGCGAAGGTTTTAAGCCCAGGTCTCCCTGACCCCCAAATTATACTCTTGTTTCATCTCTGGGGGTGCTTTGGGGAGGATAAGGGGATCCTGAGCAGTTAGCTGGGGCTTGTCCTGACAGTGACGTGCTGGAAACGGAAAGGCACCATGCCCTTCCCAGGTCCCCGACCTTGCTCTTCTCAGCTGGCCTGGGTTCTCAGAACCTCCAAGGGTTGCCATTCTGGACTCGCTGCCCAGAGCAACGACCTGTCCTGCAAAAGAAAAGGCAGGGCCCCTCCACAGCCGTGTGGCTGAGGTTCACGGGTCCCCTAGCTAGATGGAGACGAGAGATCCTTAGAGTGGACAAGAGCTGCCAGCAACCCGCAGATGGCCCGCAAATAGCTTGGGGCCAGAGTCACCCAATGGTAGCGAAGACTTTCTCGGCTTGCGAGATCTAAGTGGAGGACGCCTGCTTCTGGCTCCAGGCTGTGCCCGGCTCTCACACTTTGGGACTGCAGACACACACGTGCGCACGTGTGCGTGTGTAAGCACTTGTGAGTACACGACAGCCAGAGGTTGACATCAGGTGTCTTCCTCCGTTGCTCTTCACTTTAGCTTTGACACAGGGTCTCTCACTGAACTCAGAACTCACTGACCACTCAGACTTCCCTGGCCAGAAAGTCCTGGGGAGCCTCCTGTCTCTATTTTTCCAGCGCTGAGTCTACCTGCACGGAGGCTAAAGATCTGAACTCAGGGCCTTGAGCATGCGCGGTAAGAACTTTAGCAACTTAGCCATCTTCCGAGCCTGCCAGCCTTCACCATTAACTTCCTGTCATCTCTCTGCAGCTGAGCTCCCTGTGGTTCACCACTTGGCCCTCTGCTGCTGGGTCGGGGCAAAGAGCTCCTCTGATGCCAGTAAGATGAGCCGTACTCCTGTCTGGCTATCTGCAGCCCGGAAGCCTCAGCCTTGCCCACACCCTCTCCAGCTGGCTCAACACAAGGCCAAGCTCACACAGCTCTTTTGGACAGATTGAATAGCTCCCCACCCGGCACCCTGGCTTTTAGCCAGGCCAGGCCCACAAACACCCCCAGGACTCCCCTGACCCAATCCTGTTCCTGTTTGTCCAAACCCCATGAGCCCCTCCTTTTCCCTAAGCCTGCGACTCTGAGGTTTTGTTGTACTTGACATTCACCCTGTAGCCCAGCCTCCCAGGACCCCCCACAGCCCTGCCTGGGGACCCAGCCTGGGTTCCAGCTGGCTGGTGAACCCAGCCAAGCATCACAGCTCCCGCGACATCCCTGAGTGACAGGAAACAACTCGCTCCTTCCAAGAGGCAACGCTCTGACAAACACTCACTAGGAAATAATAAAGTGGCGAAATAATTCTGCCTCGGACACACTTACCAGAGCAGAAAGCGTCTGCGGAGGAGACAACATCTCGTACCATCTATCTTCCTTAAATCCCCACGCTGTGACAAAGTGGAGGGCAAAATCATGATGAATGATCGGACACATTTAGCCAGTACCTGTGCTCTGGAACGAGCGTGGCCCAGGAAAGGGGCGCTAATGAAGATCTGTGCCCCCGCCCCAATCCGGCCTCGTTGCAAAACAAGTCTTTATTAGGGAATTGGCGCCTGCTCTTCCTACCACGCAGGCTGGAGGTGCGGAAGGGTGACATGAATTAACGGCGGCCCCTACAGGGTCAGCCCGGCCCTCTCTGGCGGCACAGAGACTGACGGGTTCGGCTCCTGCCACCATCCAGCGTCTGGTTGACAAGGCGCCAGTCGCCTTCCATCCTGGAGGAACACGCCTCGGTTTTGTTCCTCCCCGGCCCGCCATCATTTATTCTGCCGCCTCATTTGAATATGATGGATACTGAAGTCCTTTATTTGTTCACAACAACCAAATAATTGTAGATCCGTGGGCTTCGGGGCAATTAATCACATTTTTCCCTCCACCAATCCACTAGGAACATGACATTGAACAATAAAGTACATTAACCTCTGCTTTGCACAAAACTTTGCTTATTTAAACCCCGCAAGGTTATTTGTTTTCTTTCTTGCCAGGCCCCTGCCGCCAGCCAGGGAGAGAGGTTGGTGGAGGAGGTACACCCCACACTACCCTCTGCTCCACCTTTCCCAGTCCACCTTAGATGGGGAAGAGTCTGGGGTAAGGAAACAAAGGTGTGGTTTGGGTACCATCTGGGTATCCACCCGGGCAGGGTCTGTGATAGCTGTGGGAGTGTGTGTGTGTGTGTGTGTGTGTGTGTGTGTGTGTGTGTAGAGAGAGAGAGAGAGAGAGAGAGAGAGAGAGAGAGAGAGAGAGAGAGAGA
>NC_022011.1:42951507-42958615 GCF_000317375.1 Microtus ochrogaster
AGAGAGAGAGAGAGAGAGAGAGAGAGAGAGAGAGAGAGAGACTGGGCATGCTTATATAGTTGTTCTACATGGCATTTGTGTATATGCATGTTTGTGTATGTATGTCTGCTCTCAGAACAGACCTGTGTATTTACATATATGCAGTGTACAGTGTGGATATCAATGTGAGGAGGCAGTCCTGGGTGTGCATATGTGGTTGTATTAAATTATCATTGTATATTCTTCCACAGTCCCCTAATCAAGAGATAAAAATCTATGTCCTCTTCTCCTTGTGTGTGGGTGGACTGAGTCTCACTTGTGAGTGTGACTGAAATGTCATCGTGGTATTTCAGGTAAGCCACAGAGGCCACACAGTCCCTGACTTATTCATGGAATAGTTGTTCTTAGAGTAAGCTCGGAGACTACCACGGAGAGCATGCCAAAATCTAAGAAAAGGAAGAGAAGAGGGGAGGGAGGGAGGGAGGGAGGGAGGGAGGAGAGAATGTCTGCTGAGTTTCTAGTCTTTCAAGCCAGCCTCATTTAGTTGCTAGGTAGGTAGAGGAAGAGGCCTTTAAACATGCCTCTCTTAGCCGAGGCCCTGAATGCTGTAAATTCTGAGTCTACAGGGCTCACAAGCAAGTAGGGTGGCCTGGTTTCACATCACCAAGACCAGAGTAATTTTCTAAGCAGCAACACAGGATAACTATCAGGGCCTGAACATCTGTGTAAGTAGATACAGATGCGTGCACATGTGCCTGTGTATGCATGTGTACGTCTGTGCACGCATGTGTGTCTTTGTGTTCATGCATATGTAAATATTCATTTGCATGTGATTTTCCA
Source organism: Microtus ochrogaster (assembly GCF_000317375.1). Taxonomy (NCBI): domain Eukaryota; kingdom Metazoa; phylum Chordata; class Mammalia; order Rodentia; family Cricetidae; genus Microtus; species Microtus ochrogaster. The sequence continues at coordinate 42,952,327 of NC_022011.1, forward strand.
TGTAGCACAAGCTTGTGTGTAGCCTGTGGCTTGCACACGTGTGTGCAATGGTGTGAACATGTACACATGTACGTGTGTGTTTCCGAGGACTCCCTATTCTTCCACTCAGAATTTCATGGAGCATGCCTATGCCAGTTGGTCAGAGAACAAAGCAAAAACCAGTTCCTCGTAAGGATTTGCATTCCAAAAGACAGACAGACAGACAGACAAGAAATGACAAGACTGAAGGAAAAGTGTAATGACTACATGGTGTGGAAATAGCTACTCGGCAAAAACCAGAGCTAAACGAGGAGGTTGGAGGGCTGGGGATGGCTCACAAGTTGTCCATGGCTTAGCCCGGGTGGGTCTTTAAGATGACTGTCACGGTTCCCCGTCGTTGCCAATCTGACTGAATCTTGCTTGAATTATCTAGGGGACACACCTCTGGGTGCCTCAGACTCATCCTGAAAGGGGGCAGTGCCACCCCGTGGGCCAGGATCCCTATGGAATAGAAAGGCCAGCTACACCTGAGCACTCATCTCTGACTTCCGACTGACTGAGCACGAAATATGACCAATCACCTCACACTCCTGCCACTATGCCTTCTCTACCATGGTGGACTGCACCCTTAAACCACGCCTTCTCCCACTCTTAAACCACGCCTTCTCCATCATGGCGGACCGCCCCCTTAAACCTCGCCTTCTCCACCATGGTGGACTGCACTCTTAAACCACGCCTTCTCCACCCTTAAACTAGGAGCCAAAGTGAACCCTCCCCTCCCTAAAGAGCTTTTGCTTGGTGTTCCATCACAGCAAGGATAAAAATGATTTCACAGAAGGCCATTCCAGAGTCTGGTGGCCCTCACTTGACTGTGACTGGTGTCCCTATATGAAAATAGCCAGAGACACACTCATAGAAAAAGGCCACGTGAAGACAATGGAGTGGATGGAGATGGGAGTGACAGGTGTACAAACCATCGTGCACGGAGAGTGCTCTGAAAACAGCAGCAGCCGGGGAGAGGAAAGGGAGACTCCCCTACAGACCACCCCCTCCAATATGTGCCCTGACAACAGACTCTAGGGAAGGGAGAGTAAGGGGAGAAATTAGAACTGGGTGTGGTGGCACGCGGCTGTGGTCCTAGCCTAGTTCAAGGCCAGGTATATTCTAGGCTACGTGAGCCTCTGTCTCCAAAAAGCTAAACAAAAATAAGGTTCCTGAAATAATCTTGTTCACGACAGTGGCGCAGACCCTGCAGAGTGGAAATGTTGACTGCAGCTGTTGGATTTGAGGGGGCTTGGCGGGGGTGAGGGGGGGCGGTCAATACAAGGTTTTTCTGGGCCTCCAACACAGAGATCCGCCTGCCTCCGCGCTCAGAGTGCTGTAATTAAAGGCGTGCGCCACCACACCCTGAGACTACAGGTCTCTGAAGCAGGTTTTCCCAATGGATTAGAATATGAGGGAAGAGAATGGGAATCTGGAAGGAGAGAGTCATAATCCCAGAAGGTGAAAAGGGTGATGGGAGGGTCAGGTTTAGGGTGGGAGACGACAGGTATGTGTGCCACCTGCAGGTTATTGTGTGCACCTGCAGGCAGTCGTGTGAGCTTGCAGGTCAGCCTGTACACTCCTGTATTGAGAGAGTGAGGGTCTGCATGGATGTTTGGATGTACCATGGCCTCATACCGGTCTTTGGCTTTCATATGTGTCCGTGGGTGAGCATTTTGGGTTTTCTAATCTTTATTTTATGTTCATTGGTTTTGCCTGCATGAATGTCTGTGTGAAGGTGTCAAAAACCTTAGAAGTGGTTACAGACAGGTGTGAGCTGCCCTGTGGATGCTGGGAATTGAACCCAGATCCTCTGAAAGAACAGTCAGTGTTTTTAACCACTAAGTCATCTTTCCAGCTCACGTTTTGGTTATAAAGAATCAGATTGTGCTCTCTCTCACTCACACACACCTCTCTCTCTCTCTCTCTCTCTCTCTCTCTCTCTCTCTCTCTCTCCACGCACACTCACTCTCTCTCACACACACACACTCACTCTGTGTGTGTGTGCGGAGTGGTTGGCATAGAAACTTCTGTTCCCAAGACGTTCTTAGAATCCTCATCCCAGGGCAGAGAAAAAGTGGCCTTTCGGGCTCTCCTGGAGAAGGTGGTGCTGGAAGTGGTGGGCATCCCACTGATGGGGGCTGAGTGCCAGCTGCATCAGGGGCCAAGTCAAGTGATTGCCCATGCCCATAGGTGTGATACTGGCTTGCCTTCAAAGATAGCATCTCCAAGAAATAGTTTGGAAAAATTCTCCCTGATAATGCTCAATCCTAGTAAGAACTGGCAAAACTGCCCTTTTGGAGACCAGAGAAGCCATCAGATGCAACCTCCAACTTACACATGGTCCTAGGATCTGTGGCTCATGAGATTCCCTTCCTTCCTACTGGACGGAACAGAACAGAAGTTACTCTGATACCTCTCTGGGGCCCTCTTTATACCCACAGGATGCTCATTCCCCCCACCAATCACAGCGTTCCTGCTTCCATGTGTGACATGCCACCTTTGCTACAGAAGATAGACAAGACTTGGGCACGGGGCATATTGCCATGGGCTTGGTGAATGGTTTATTTCTGTTTTGTTTGTTTGACACATGCACACACACATGCACACACACATACACACGCACGCACACACACGCATGCACACACACAGAGGGTGACAGGCTATCAAGCACCCCAGCGGGTCTTGACCTTGCTGAAGATGACCTTCAGATCCTCCTGCTCCTACCTCTTTAGTGCGGATATTATAGGCATGTGTGAAACCATCCAGTTCATGTGGTGTTGAGGATCAAACCCAGGGCTGCATGCTTAGCAAGCACTCTACAACTCTGTCCCCAGTCACACGCTCTGTTTTATTGCAATAGAGCAGAAGCGTACCTGAAACAGAGAACAACTATCTGTGAATTGCCCTCGGATATGAATGTGAATTCTCCCATGCTGAGCTGTGAAATAGTCCGAAGAGGTCTAAAACAGCCCCACACTGCACAGAACACCCCCTCCTACCAGTGAGTTGATGATATCATTCTGATTTGGATAACCTGGATCCTGCCAGATCCTTTGAGGGTCAGTAAAGACACAGACGCACACACAGCCAAGGATGTGTATGTGTGCTTATAATTCATGTTAACAGCATACTGCCACGCTGACAGTTTCTTAGATTTCAATGCCTTTCTGCTGGCAAGACCTATCTGTGTGGGTTCTGTGGTCACGGAGACGTCTGCCTCATGATGGTGAGGTCCCTCTAGACTGCACCTCTCCGCCCTTCATGATGGTGGGGTCCCCCAGGTTATACCTCTCTGTCCTTCATGATGGTGGGGTCCCCCAGGTTGCACCTCTCCACCCTTCATGATGGTGGGGTCCCCCAGGTTGCACCTCTCTGACCTTCATAATGGTGGGGTCCCCTAGATTGCACACTCTGCCCTTCATGATGGTGGGGTCCCCCAGGTTGCACCTCTCTGCCCTTCAATGATGGTGGGGTCCCTTCAGGATACATTTCTCCGTCCTTCATGATGGTGGGGTCCTCCAGGTTGTACCTCTCTACCCTTCAATGATAATGGGGTCCCCCAGGTTGCACCTCTCTCCTCTCCAACCAACCAACACCATCCTGGTAGATTTCCCTTTGGCTCCTCTGGGTCCCTATCTGCATAATTTGCATAGGAAGTGTGGGATCACACACCGCACACACAAAGTCTTTACCAATTTACACTCCCATCAGCCCCGTGTGAGGCATCCTCCTCTCCTCCTTTCTGCATTAATTGGTATTTCCCGGCTGTGGAGTTTTTGCCAGTCTGAAGGTGCAAAGTGATGTCTGCTTTTAATCTGCATTTCTTGGACTGTTAATGAGTTTGAGCATCGCTTCAAGTGCTCATTAGCTTTTGGGGTTTCCTTTTCTGTAAATTGCCTGTCACGCCGCTTGCCCATTTTTCTGCTGGACCCGATGTCCTCTCCTCATCCCTTTGCAGAGTTCCTTTTGCGTTCTAGGTGTGAATCCCTTGTCAGCTTTTTATTTATTTATTTTTTTGAGAACAAACCCTATCCCTACCATCTGACTCTTAATTGGCCTGTGTTATTTCTTTGTTAAGAAGGATTTCTTCGTTTTGATGTCATCAGATTCAGGACCACAGTGCATGCTTTTAAAATTTTGGGAAATAGGCAAATTTCTCTCCCTTAGTCTGATGATGCGCCCCTTTCCTGTTCCTGCTAACCGACAGATTTTTAACATTCACAGTGAAATCTTTAATCTGGTCAAAAGTTTCCTTACCCACAAGGCTAAACAATAATCTGGTTATAATTTTCTCAGTAGATTAAACACTGTGCAAAGCAACACATCCTCTCCCGTGGATTTCTTCCACGCATATTCCATACCTGTGCATTCGTGGGTTTTCTCTCCAGTGTGCTGCTTGCTTTCATTTGCTGTATTTGCTTATGCATGTGCCAGTGTTGGATGTTTGTTTTGATGAGAGGAATGGGGAGATGAGGGGGAGATGGTAGCCAGAGGATAATCTGAGCTCGCATCCCCATGAATGCCAACCACTCCTCTGAGACAGGGTGTCTCTTTGGCCTGGATCTCATGGATGAGACTGTACTGAGCAGCCAGTGAGCCTAGGGGAGCCTCCTGTCTGCACTTCCCCATCACTGGGATTACAAGCCTGTGCTCCCACACCCTCACGTGAGTTCTCAGGGTTGGATTTGTGAAGCCAGCTCCTGACTGACTGGGTTGTCCCCATACCCCACAGTTTTAATCACCCTGGTTCCACGTTCCTTCTCTCATCTCTTAGACTTAGCTCTTCACGGACTTTCTGCGACTTTATTTTACTTTTGTAGATCCAGTACGATACATACACGTGTGTTTGAGTCTGTGTGCATATGGGTGCTCTTTCATTCGGTTATCACTGTGAGGCTGGCTCACTGAATCCATGAACGGATTGGGGGAGCTGGCCTGGCCATGGCCGTCACCGGCTTAGCCAGGGCTGTCCATTCATTCACACTTGAAAGCTCGAGTCCTCAAGATGTCTGTGTTCTTAGCTTAATTCTTAATTCAAGTATTTATTCAAATACTCAGTGATGGTAGTGTTTATTGTTCATTTATTTATTTATAATTTCCTTTATCAGGATTTCTTTACAGTTGATATCATATCACTTTTTAAGCTTGACTTCCTATTTGGTTGATGCTGTAGAAAATGCAGTTGACTTTGTAAGGCGATCTTGTATCTAGAGACCTCATTGCATCTTCACACTTAGGTTAGTGGCTCATCCATATCTCACCCACACCCTTAGAGATTCAAATCATATGTATACTTAATGACACTTTCGGACACCCCTTCTAGACCTCGTAACCTTCCCATATGTCTCACAATATCAGTGACGTCTCTAATACTGTATTGTCTTAGGGTTTCTGGCAAAACACCATGACCAAAAAGCAAGTTGGGGAGGAAAGAGTTTATGTGGCTTACAAGTCAACATTGCTGTTCATCACTGAGGGAAGACAGGACAGGAACTCAAACAGGGTAGGATCCTGGAGGCAGGAGCAGATGCAGAGGCCATGGAGGGAGCTGCTTATTGGCTTGCTTATAGTTTCAGAGATTCAGTCAGGGAGAGGGGTGACGTGCAGGTAGACGTGGTACTGGAGAGAGAGCTGACCATTCTACATCTTGCAGACAACAGGAAGTCGACTGACACACTGGGTAGTATCCTGAGCATAGGAAACCTCAAATCCCACTCCCGCAGTGACACACTTCCTCCAACAAGACCATACTCACTCCAACAAAGTCACACCTCCTAATAGTACCACTCTCTATGAGATTATGGGTTCCAGTTACATTCAAACTACCACACATATCAATCTGTTATTAAAGAATACTGAGGTCTTAAAACTATCTCAAATGTATCTGCTATATGTATCACTTACCTTGAGTTATAAAAACTTTGTCGAATGTGTGTGTGTGTGTGTGTGTGTGTGTGTGTGGTGTGTTTAGGTCAGAAGGTAAGTTTTGGGAGGGGTGTGTGTGTGTAGGTCAGAAAGTAACTTTCGGGAGGTGTGTGTGTGCTTGTGTGTGTGTTTAGGTCAGAAGGTAAGTTTTGAGAGGGGTGTGTGTGTGTGTAGGTCAGAAAGTAACTTTCGGGAGGTGTGTGTGTGCTTGTGTGTGTTTAGGTCAGAAGGTAAGTTTTGGGAGGGGTGTGTGTGGTGTTTGGGTCAGAAGGTAACTTTCAGGAGGTGTGTGTGTATGTGTGTGTGTGTGTGTGTGTGTGTGTGTGTGTGTGTGTGTGTG
>NC_022011.1:42959468-42968756 GCF_000317375.1 Microtus ochrogaster
AGGTCAGAAGGTAACTTTCAGGAGGTAGGTGAGTGTGTGCGTAGGTCAGAAGGTAACCTTTGGGAGCCAGCTCTCTCCTGCTGTTGTGACGGTCCCATGGACTGGACTTGGCAGCAGTTGCCTTTACTCACTCAGTCATCTTGCCAGTTCTTACTTCTTACCATAAAAAGGTACTGAACCAGGCAGGCGGTGTTGGCGCACGCCTTTAATCCCAGCACTCAGGAAGTGGAGGCAGGCAGATCTCTGTGAGTTTGAGGCCAGCCTGGTCTACAGAGTGATTTCCAGGACATCCGGGTCTACACAGAGAAACACTATCTAAAAAAAGAAAAATAAAGGTATTGAATATTGTCAATGTTTTTCTACATCTTCTGATTATTGTGGTTATATAGAACATCCTTTTCTCTCTAATAATGTGCTCATATATGCAGAGATTTTCGATGTCAAACTAGCCTTGCATTCCTTTAATATACTATATTTATATAATATACTATATTAGTACATTACCAGAATTATTTAGCAAAAATTTTGCTTAAGATTTTTGATTCCATGTAAGTCAAGTTGGTCTACAATTTTCCTATTTGCATGCCTCCTCTCTGGCTTTGGAAAGGGTAGAGTTATCAGGACAGATTTCCCTGGTTTTTATTTTCCTTTGAAGGGAGAATATAAATGGTTTGGTGATTTCCTCCCCCGAGTAGAAGAAAAGTACCCTGAATGGAAATGGCATTTAGAGAATAAACCTTAGTGAAAAAACAAGAAGAAAGTGAGACTTTAATTACAGAAAACAATTTCAAAACTGACTTCAGAAGAGAAAGAAATGGAAAACAGGCATGTTACCACAAAGGAAACAATGTGTGTTGCAGATTTTCCAATAGTCTCAAAACATAACTCATTCTAGACAGTTTTCCAGGGCAATGCTACCTATTTTTAAGGGATAAATAATCCTAGCATTATATAAACTGTCCACATTTTACAAAATAATTCATACCACATATGTTTACGAATATAATAGAGGCCCAGATTAAAACAGCAAACAGGACCTACAGAGCTGGCTCTGGCTAACAGTGCTTCCTGCTCTGGCAGAGGACCGAGGCTCTCTCCTATCCCCCACACGGGGGTTTGCAACACTTATTCCTCCAGGGGATCCCCTGCTGCCTCTTCCAGCCTCTGAGGTACTGCATACACATCGGGACACAGGCACACGGACACATATACAACAGTGAAGCACTTACAATCCAAGTAAGATAAAGCCGCTGTGGGCGAGGGGGAGGGCAGCCTGCGCATCGCAGGAAAGGTTCAACATATCGAAGTCAGGTTATTCACACGGACTTTGAGGCTCAAGGATGGGCCACAGCATTAGCCAGTATGGCCGTGTGTCCTGCAGAACACGGCCGGGAGGTAGACCCTTGCTCGCGTGTGCCTTCTCTCACTGCTGATGCATATTTGAAAATTTTCACAATAAAATGCTGGAGAACTATCTATTAATATAATTCATCACATTAATAGGTCTAAAGAGAATGATCCAAGGACATTTCCACAAACCCTGAGAAAGCATTTGACACAATTCAATAACTATTCTTAATTTTTAAAGCATTTAATAAAACAGGAAGGGATAGTTATTTCTTTAGCATATGAAATAGATTCATCTCTTTCTACAAGCTGGGTTGATGTTTAGTTGATATTTTTATTAGTAAAAAATAATTTATGCTTAGTGCTTAATGGGAAAAACACTAAAAGCATTTCCATTAAAGTCAGAATAAAACAAAAATGTCCAATATCAGCCCACTGGACTATTATTTAGCATGGTTCTGGAAGAAATCGCCAGTGTAATTAAAGAAAGACATTACAGGAATAAAAATAAAAGGTGTGGGTGTTAAATTATCTTTATCTGCAGACGATATGACTGTCTCGCTGTGATACAGAAAGGCCCAACTGAAAGACTATTAGAAACTATAAAATTGTCCAAGAGCACAAGAAGCTACTAAATTAAAAGAATCAAGTGTACATGCACACACACACACACACACACACACACACACCCCAAAACACCAAGTGTTTTATGATAAGAATAAAAATGTAACAATAGCTGAGCACAGAGTTACCTGTAAATGGTAACTTTGTATTCTTGGGTAGAGAGACTCAATATGAAGGAAGTTATACATTTCTTAAAATTAATTTACAATGTAATGAGATCCCACTAAGATGACAACAATGTTGCTAAATAAAAATCAACAGCGTTCGAGATTCCATTTAAAAGGGACAAGCTGAACTAGAAAACTATGTATTTATTCTGCATGTGTAGGGGTCAGGGGCAGTTTGCCGGAGTCCGTTCTCTTCTTTGACCTTTAAATGGGTTCTGGGGCTGGAACTCAGGTCCCAGGCTTGCACAGCAAGCATCTTACCTCCTGAGCCATCTCACCAGCCTCAGATCTTTAGAGTGCTGAGAAATCTGAGAGAATAGTTCACCAGATAACAAGACATGTGATGTGTTCTAAGAAAATGGTGCGCGTGTGCGTGCGTGCGTGCGTGCGTGCGTGCGTGCGTGCGTGTGTGTGTGTGTGTGTGTGTGTGTGCAGGAGGATCAGAGTATAGTCTAAAGAGCTACAGTCCAGTGTGACAGAAGTGGTCCGCATGAAGAAGAGAGGAGAAATATTCAATCATAGGACTATGGATTACTGAGACATCTTGGAGGGGAGTTGGATCCTACCCGACACATTACAAACACCATGTGGGAATTTTTTTACATGGAAATGAAGCTATAGGGCAATGTTTTCACAATCCTGGAATGGCAAATGCTTGTGCATGCATGTTTATGTACATATGTGTGTATGCATGTGTGTATATATGTGTATGTGTGTGTGCATGTATGAATTGTGTATATGTATGTGCACATGTGTGTGCATGTGTGTGTGCATGCAAGTATGTGTGTGTACAGATGAATGTAGAAGCCTCAGATGTTATTCTTCAGGTGCCATTCATCTTGTGTTTTTTCATTTTATTTATTTTGCCTGCATGTATGTCCATGTAGTATATGTATGCAGAACCTTTGGAGGTGAGAAGAAGGTGCTGGGTTCCCTGACACCACAGTCACAGACGGTTGTGAGCTCTATGTAGGTGCTGGACATTGAATCTTGTTCTCTGGAAGAGCAGTTAGTGCTCTTAACCACAGAGCCATTGCTCTAGCCCCCCAGCTTGTGTTTGAGACAAGTCCTTACTCACGGGCCTGGACTCCCCAGTTAAACAAGACTGTGCCCAGCAAGCTCCAGAGCACACACCAGAACGGCGCTGGCTTTTTAGATGGGTCAGGAGGATAAAATCCAGATCCCCATGCTGTGTAGCACATACTTCACCCGCCGAGTCATCTCCAGCTCCTCAATTGCACTAAAATCAACAAAACACCAACAACAAAGGGCTGTACATAGGTTTCAAAAACACATATCCCAAGAAACCATGAAATCAGGAAAGATTTTTGTGTAACTCATATTACAGAGACTAGCTCTTTGATAGTCAAAGCGGCCTTGAAAAGGGAAAAGAATAAGAAGCACAACCAGCAGGGGGCAGCACGTATCAGTTCTGTCTCAACTCTAAAGCAGGGCTGGGAGATGGCTCAGTGGCTAAAGCACTAAGCACAAGAGCCAGAGTTCAAATCCCCACAATGGGTGTAAAGGGTATAAAGGCCAGATAGGGTATTGAGTATCTGAAACGCCATTCTCCTGTAGTCGTGTAGGAGGCGGAAGCAGGAGACTCCCTGGAAGACTGTGGGTTAGTTAGCTGGAGTGCACAGTCAAAACAAGAGACCCTGTTTCAAACAAAATGGAAAGAGAGGATGGGCAGCCGAGTGCCCATCCACATGTTGACCTCTGCATGTGCCCATACTCACACATGTGAATACACAGAGAGAGAGAGAAATCCTAAATCTTATGCAGCAATTGAGCCATTTCCCCAGCTCTGGCGAATTGCCTACTGTGCTAAGGGCAGATTAAGTATACATTTAACTGGGTGAATTGTATGGTACATGAGTTAGATTCAATAAAGTCTTTCATGAAAATGTAATTATTCCCAACAGTGGGTCTTAGTTTTACTTTGGGATGGGCCACTCTGGGGTCTCATCGAAGCTTTGGATATGGACTGGAGAGAAGACTTGGTGTAAGAACACTCGATACTCTCTTCAACATCACCAGAGTTTCCAGCACCTGCATGAGGATGTCTCTCAACTGCCTGTAACTCCAGCTCCATGAGATTCAGTGCCCTCTTTTGGCCACTGATGGCAACTGCATTCCCATGCATATAACTCCACCCAGATACACTCAAATAAACTTAAAACCTTAAAGTTCTGGGTTCTTTCTAGAAAAATCCACCCATACAACAGAGTTGCATTTGATTTCAAAATATTTAAGGATGTAGCAGAGTCCATGAGACTTGGAACCATAATTTCTGCAAGAAAATATTTAGGATGTAAAAATGTCTTCATTAAATGCATAAAGTATAAATAGTTTCTTTTTTATATATCATAATTCTTTATTGGTTCTTTGGGAATTTCACATCATGCACCCCAATTCTGCTTACCTCCCTGGTTCTCTGTATCTTCCCCTCATCTCTACAGTGTCCCTTTCAAAAGAGAACCCCCAGTGTTGTTTTTTTTTTTTAAAGTTAACAAAAGACAAAAAAAATCCTCCGCATCCTCTGTCTTTCCTGTCTCTCCAATACCTCTTCATTCATCCTAGTGGCATTGGGAGCCTCAGGATGTCACATGTTGGACCCTTTTGTACAGTTAGCCAGACTGGCAAATGTTCCTTGGAATGAGTCATTGGTCTAGGCTCTGGTTTCTGGCCCACCATCATCACTGGACCCTCGCCAAAACTCCTCTCAGGCATCCTCCTCCTGCCCCGAGTCATGGAGACTCTGTAACTCGTTAGCTGCAGGGCCAGTCTCTTCACTCCCCAGCAGGTTATAATGGGGTAGATGTTAGTGTGGGCCAACCCAAGGCCCAGGTGTGGGTAGCTGAACAGGTCAGTCTAGGCTGCTGGGACCACCCCCCTCAGGCAAGGAGCAGAGCCAGCTCTCCTACGCCTATGCCATTAGGGCCAGCTCTCCCAAGCTGTTGGAATGAGTTGAGGCCATCTCTCCCTTGAGGGGCAGAACCAGTTCTTCTGTTGCAGTGTCTAGTGAGGGGTGGGGCAAGCTATCCCAGGGCTTGTGAAGGGTGGAGCTGGTTCAGCATGGCCCTCTGATTTCATCACACATGGTTCCTATGACACAAGCTATGGACATCAACACAGATCCCAGCTGCAGCAGGACCGTGAAGGGTTCTTTATAAAGATGGAATAAGGCCTGGAGAGATGGTCAGGGGGTAAATAACTGCTTTGCAAGGCTGATCCTCAATCTCAGGACCCACAGAGGAATAGGCCAGGCACAGTCTGTATTCCAAGGCTGAGGTTGGGGGAGGAGGCAAGAGGGTCTTTGGAGCTCATTGGCTTGCCAGCCCGTCCAATCAGTGAGCTCCAGATTCAGAGAGCGACCCTGTCTCAAAACACAACAAGGAAAGAGATTGAGGACAATACTCAGCATTGACCCCACTCCTTGGCACACATGTTCACACATGCACACAGATATGTACATATGCCACACACACATGCAGAGAAAGATGGCGAGAAAGGATGATGGGGATGAATTCATTCCTGGTATAGCTGCACTGTGGATACATGTCCACACGTGCACACACACACACACACACACACACACACACACACACACACCTCACAGGGTTACCTTAAACTTAAACTCCAAAATATTAACAGTGATATTTCCTGGTGGGTGGGGTTGTACAAGTTTTACATTCTCCACATTTTGTTCATTGTATTTTGTATAATTAATGTGCTTCAGTTTTGTAATACAAAATATAATGAACTTCAAAAAGCTGTGCTTCTACCCATGTAGGATAACTCTGTTATTAATCACCCTTCCAGGGAGATTTTCTATTGTTTTAATCTCTTTTTATTTCCTCCAGGTGAATTTTAGAAACCTTGCGTAAGGAGATTCTCCTCCAACCAAATTCTGTGCATTTTATCTGGGATTTAAACCATTATTATCATCATTATTTTGGCTTTTTGAGACAGGATTTCTCTGCAGCTTTTATTCCTATCCTGGAACTCACTGTGCAGACCAGGTTGTCCTCGAACTCACAGAGATCCGCCTGCCTCTGCCTCTCAAGTGCTGGGATTAAAGGCGTGCGCCACCGCCACCTGGTTTATCATCATTACTATTTGTGGGTGTGTGCATGCATGTGTGTGTGAAAGTGCATGTGTATGAGTGAGCACTGGAAGGTGTGTGTGCACGCACGCAAGCGTGCATGAGTGTGAGTGCACTCTGGGAACCAAACTGAGATCATTAGACTTGGCAGCAGCTTGGCATTACCTGCTGAGACATTGCCCTGGCCCCATATTTGGGATTTTGACAACACTTAGATTTATCTGAAGAGAATTCACATCTGTGGAATATGAACTCCACACCCTAGGACCTTTCTTGGTCATTCTTCATTTATTCAAGTCCCCTTTGTGTCTAGCTGTAAGGTTCTACTCGTGTGTAATTCACTTCTGATTATTAATTTGGGCTGTTTTCTGCATTGTGGCTTTATTCCAACATCATCAATTCTTCTCATTAATTTTATTAATTTATTTCTGTCTCCATACTAAACTTTATTAGGTCTTTTTATTCACTCTTCCATTTTATTTAATTTTCAGGATGGAACTCTCATTATTGTTTTCTGAATATAGCAGGAATACATGTTCATCATTTTGAAAATACAAGCAATTCCAAGGAGTGGGAAGTGAGAATTCCTCTATAGTCCTACCCCAGAGGACACGTGCTGTTTCTTATTAGTTCTAAGAATTTTTCAGTTAATTATCCGGGGTTTCCCAGATAGAAAAACCATGCAATGGTTAGTTAATGTGTGACAAGGTAATGTTCCGAGGATATTAAACCAATGCATTTTCTTTAAAAAAAAAAAGATTGAATTCTAATTATGAAATATTTCAAATGTAAGAAAAAGTATAGATAATAGCATAATGCATACCCATTTCACTAGATTAACAACTAACCACATTGTGCCACAACCAAGCCCCCCCCCATCCATTTGCCACCTCATTCCCCGAGGGTACCACACCCTGAGGGCCATCTGTCTTTGAGGCTTACAGCAGAGGCACAAGGTGGACAATGTGCACAAGCTTTCAGTATACACGAGGGTGCACGCATGTGGGGGTCTGTGTATGTATATACATGGAGGCAGAGGTCAACTTTGGGGCGTGTTCTTCAGCTGTCCACCTTTTGTTTTCTCGTGTGTCTGTGTTTGTGTGTGTGCATATGTGTGCAGTGCTTGTATGTCTGTGTGTGCATGCATTGGGAGGCTGGAGACCAAAGTCGGGGGTCTTCCTCCATGTTCTCTACCATTTGCACTAAGCCAGGCCTCTCGGTGAACTAAGAGCTGGCTGCCTCTGCTAGTCTGGAGCCAATTCTCTACTGTCTGAGCTCTGGAGTTATGACTGGACGGCCACACCCACCTGACATTTGCATGGGTTCTGGGCATCTGAATTCTGTGCAGCAAGCACTCTCCCCACTGACCCGTCCTCAGCACCACTATGCAATTTGAGGCAGGGTCCCTCATGGGCCTGGAGCTTACTAACTCAGCTAAGCAGATGTCTTTATATCCAGACTGGAGCTACAAGTGTGTGCCCCAACGCCAGGCTTGTGTATGCTGCTCTGGGGATTGAGTGCAGGTGCCCATGTTTGCACAGCAAGAACTTTTGTGCCTGAGCACAGCGTCATCCTTTAGAAAACTTGATTCTAAGCACATCTATGAAGCTACACATATATTCCACTCACGGGGTCACCTGTTTGCTGAGACTTCGTGTGTATTTTCCCACTTCCCCTCTGCACTGTACAGAAGGTCTTCTCATGTTCACACTGTTACATCAGACTCACGATAACAATCCCTTCTTGTGTCTCCTCGGGCACAGAGAAGAAAATCCATGTAGGGCAGCTGTGTTGCCATGCAGTGAGGTAAGCCACAGGTGAGGTTTCCCTGCGACATGATGAGGTCGTGTCTCCAAACACCACTGACAATAGCTCCAGCCTTTATTTTCTATTCAAGTGTTTCTTAGTTCCCTGCCCAGAGCCTCTCCCGTTTCCCCATTTTCCTCCTTACCAATTTGTAAACGATCATTATACATTGTGGACATTAATGTTTTTAGTGCAAGTGAGTTTTCCCAGACCGCAGTTTGTCCTTCACTCCTGTTAAAGGCACATTTAATTGTGTGTAAATATTTGATTTTTATGTAAAGCTATCGGTGTTTGCCATTACGGTGAGCACTGTGACTGTGTGCTTAGCCAGCCTCTCCCACTCCAGTCTCACAAACACACGTGCCTGGTTTATTTCCACAGTATCAAGATTTTGCCGTTTATGCTTAGTCTTTGATCCACCTAGAGACCGTCTTCACAGAAGCCAAGGCAGGGATCTAATTTTATATTTTCCTCAGATAGGAAACAGCTCTATCATTGCTTACTTGCCTTTCAACTTTTTATTTGAGAAAATGTCAGACATACACAAAGAGACAACAGTGGGACTCACGAGCTTCTCACAGCCATGGCTCAGCTTCTGCAATTATCCAATTATGAACAATCTTGATTCGTTCTACCTCCAAACACTCCCTAAGTGAAATGATATCTTTATATATTTTGATTGACAGATGATAGTAGCAAGTCTTCATAAATCCTGACATCATCTCATTTCTATCCATAAATATTTTGGCATGAATCTTGAAAAGATCAGGACTCTTTAACCCATAAGAACATCATTAATCTTAAAAATAACAATAAGCCCTCTGATCAATAAAAACATTCCTGCACAGGTGAGACGGCTGAGCCAGGTAATGGTGAACATTGGTAGCCTGGCAACCCAAGAACTCAGAGAAAGACAGAGAAAACCGACTCCACAAGGTTCCCCTCACTTCCATAAGCACACTGTCCTATGCAAACCCTTGCACACACTCGCCTGTGATAACAGACAAATAAATACATAACATTTTAAATTCTTTCAAATACTACCGTAATTTATTTTGCATTATTTTCAGTGCTGGGGATAGAACCCAGGGCCTCAGGCACAATAGGCCAGGACTCTGGCAGCAGCACTACTGTCTGTAGTTTGTTCTAATTACCGAATGTGCGGTACCTGAGCATGTGACACAGCAGTCCACCCCCTGTCCTCATGTGTGTTACAGCGTGTGACACAGCAGTCCA
>NC_022011.1:42969504-42970799 GCF_000317375.1 Microtus ochrogaster
TGTTACCGCGTGTGACACAGCAGTCCGTCCCTCTGCCCTCTCCTGTGTTTAAGCGTGTGACATAACAGTCCACCCTCTGCCCTCATGTGTGTTACAGTGTGTGACACAGCAGTCCACCCCCTGCCCTCATGTGTGTTACAGCTCTGCCTTCATGTGTGCCTGCTCTTCTGTCCTTACTTTCCTGGCTCTGGAACAGCGCCATTTCAACCCCGGCATCATGAGCTTTCTTCATAGCCGGAAGGAACGGCTTCATCTGTAAGCTCGCACACACATTTAAAATCTTCCTCACTATGCTTTCATTTTCACAGCTTGAGCTAAGAGGATCGGGTTCACGGCACAATGCCTGGATGTCTGAAAATGGTCGCTCACTGACTTTGTATGTTTACCTACGAAAATGCTCAGCTCTGGGACCTCAGGAATTCATATGCTCGGCTGTCTGTCCCTCTGCCTAGGCCTTTCATTTCCTATTCTAGGTATAATTTCCTTCCAGATTCTGTCACTGTGCTGCTTCCATAAGTATTGCACCTTCCGTTTGTTGCTATGTCTAGAAACAAGGAAGATTTTATATGAGACGTGTATTGGTCGGGCTTGTTGAATCCCTTTAAGCTGAGAGTCTCTTAGATTTCTTTAAAACTCGTCATTCTCTAACTTCCTTCCCATAAACTATCTTTCTTGATCTCAATTTTACTTGTCTAATATAATTAAATATAAGTGGTTATAGCAACCTTTAAAACTTTATTTTTACTTAGGATTTCTTCAGTGAATGCGTGTGTACGGTAAAGAAATGTGACCGTAGGACAGAGTGGGCTCCTCTCCGCTCTCTTGGTTATTTTCCAAGCAATCACTCACCGTTATCACACACTTTCTCCCACGATTTATTGGGGGGATGATGTGTTTTTTCTCTTTATAAGAAAATGACTGTGCTTTGACAATAAGAGTGATGACGGTGGTGATGGTTGTGGTGATGGTGGTGGTAATGACGATGGTTATGATGGTATGGACTCTCTTAAATGTAAACAAAACCCTAATTACGGGTTTTCTTTAATAGGTTGCCTTCTTTATGGTGTCCCTTGACAGCAACAGAACCCTAGTTAAGACATTTGCAAAGAGCAAGTCAGAGTCTTATATACCAATCCTCTGCCAGTTTTATAAGAATTATATTATTTCTTTGTTATTGGTTTTTAAGTTTATTCTGTTTTTCTTGAATTGAATGCTTAGCCTGCCTTTCTATTTACTTTCTTCTCTTGGTATGGCTGCCCACATGGTTTGGATATGGTATTTCTTGGTATGGCTGC
>NC_022011.1:42970899-42974403 GCF_000317375.1 Microtus ochrogaster
TCTTGGTATGGCTGCCCACATGGTTTGGATATGGTATTTCTTGGTATGGCTGCTCACATGGTTTGGAAATGGTACTTTCACTTTCACTGGATCTTACAGATGACTAGGGTGTTTGCCAGTCTATGGATGGCTGTTATCTTACTTTGCTGTATTGTTATTGGAGACCATGGCTCGCATAGCTCATCTGGTTTCCTGCTACATGGTTGATTTTTATAACCACTCACTAGTAAAAGGCTGGAGAGTCACTAAACTTCATTAATAACATTCTCAGAAGCTGTGACTCCCTGACCGCTAATGGCTATCCTGCTGGCTCACACCTGTTTGACACATAACGGAGAGAGTACTTCACAGATCTCCCTCAGGGGCTTTTGGTTTTCCCTACTTTTCCTTATAATTCCAATACATTTTTTTTCCTATTTTGAGCTTGTTGGTAGGTGCATACAAGGTAGGGTTCTTAGATCCTCCTTGTTGGTTGTGTCTTACACAGGACACCACTCTATCTGTATTCCTGCTTTTGTCTCCAAAGTCTATTTTTCAGATCCTAATATAGCTACACCCAAACTTCTGGATTGAATTTCTCTAACTTCACACTTCTTGTTTTGTTATCTTGGTTCTCAGTCTTTCTTACCCCAGTCTGGGCTGCTCTGTCTTTTAAGTGAGGTGTTATTTTAGTACCAAGTTTCACTTCTCCTGTCTCGTTTGAGCTTCCTGTTTGCTATGCTGTTTTTCTTTGACTTCATTTTCTATCATCGCTCCAGCCAATAAGGTTCATTTATTTCAGTCTTTATTCTTCTTCCCAGATGGCTCAACCTTTTTTTGTTGTTGTTGTTGCTTGTTTTATTTTTGAGACAGGTTTCACTGTGTAGCCCTGACTGTCCTGGAACTCACTCTGTAGACCAGGCTGGCCTTGAACTCACAGAGATCTGCCCGCTTCTGCCTCCTGAGTGCTGGGACTAAAGGTTCATGAGCTACCACCATCTTTTTGTTTTGTTTTGTTTTGTAGACCAGGCTGTCCTCGAAATCACAGAGATCTGTCGGCCTCTTCCTCCCAAATGCTGGGATTAAAGGCATACACCACCAACAAACAGCTTAACTTTTATTTTTATCTTATGAATATGAATATTTTACCAGTGTGAATTTGTTTCACTTATGTGCAATGGGCGTGGAGTCCAGAAAAGGGTGTCCTGTCCCCTGAGAGTGTAGTTACAGACAATTATAAACCACAAGATGGCATCTGGGAATCCAACCTGGGTCCTCTGTAAGAACAGTCTGTGATCTTAACAGTCAAGCCATCTCTCTAGCCCCTTCAACTTCCAACATTTATTTCTCTGCTTTCAGAGAGTCTGATTAAATTTATAAATTGTATGCTTGAATTATCAAAGTCTGAAGTTAATAACTATGCCATGTCCCCAAATGTTGAGGACTCCGAGGGCCACTCCTCTCGATGTGGTCCATGCTATTCTTGGGAAGAAATTTAATACAACATTTGTTTCAAAACTTATCCAATTTAATTATGCATTTAATGTCTGGCCTCCTCACCCCAAGGCCACTGAATTTCAGTCTAGCCTACAAACCTAGTTAAAAACAAACAAACAAACAAACAAAACAAGACTGGTGTGGTAGAGTTTGGTCCCCAGCGCCTTCATCTGGTGCCTCACATACGCCAGGAGCTTCAGATGGATAGTACACCATCTTTTGCACATAATTATATAATAAATCATGGAAACATCTGTATCTGATTCTTAGTTCACTTATGTGGAGTGTGTACACACACACTTCTGTCGCAGGTGCACACATGTGCAAACGTGTGTGAAAGAGTGAACGAGTCTGTAGTTTGAAAGCCTCAAACATGTTTTATTCAGTATTTGAGGAGGGTTCTGGGTGGGAGAAGAAAAGGACCCACATCATCCAGATTGCCTCACCTCTTTCTCTGGCCCTCCTGCCCTGCATAAATGTGGGAGCTTGGGGAAAGCAGCCCGTTTTGTTGTTTGCTGTAGACGGTATTCTACACACACACATGTTCTGCTTCTCTCTTTTCTTTGTGTGGCCGTTTTTTCTGATAATAGCTACACAGCCAACGCTCTCTCTTCAACTCTTCCAGTGTCTCACATTCGGGTCAGATGTGGTTTCCTGGACTGTATTCTGGTTGATGGGTGCTGAGATAGCTTTCAGGTTTTCCTGGGATAGAAAATGTTACACTCAACACCACAGAGAGACATAATAGGTGGGTGGAAATGCATGCCAGTGTCTCTTTCTCTGAGACAGAAGCAGGGGCGGGTAGCTGGCATGCTGCAGAATGAGTGTTTGGTCATCCTGCTCTTGCCCAAAGCCCCTCAGCAGACATGCCAGTTCATGCACATTTTTGGTTGCATTTTCTATTCCCCTGTTCATGGATGAAGCTACTGCTCCTGTGCCCCTGGCACTGGGTGCATTTGCTCTTGAAAACAGTTGCTAAGAGGGCAGGAGAGATGACTCATCGGGCAAAGGTGTTTGCTGCCAAGCCTGATGACCTGAGTTCAATCCCTGGAACCCATATGGTGTCATCTTCTGATTGCCACATGTGATGTGCGATAGCACGCGGACACACACACACACACACACAACACACACATACACACATATTTTAGAATAAAATTCTAGAGAGCAACAATTATCTCTGCTTTATTTTATAATTTGTCCCCCAATGAAACAAATCAGCATCTTTAATAAGATGGTCAAGCACCTCATTTCCTTCTCTGTGGTTATCTGTCCATAGTCTTTGTCCCCTCATTTCCTCTCTCCTCTCTTTCCTGTCCCCTCACTCTTTCTTCCTTGTTCTTTGGTGACAAGCTCCTCTACCTACTGACCCAACTCTCTGGCTCTTTTTATAGAGTTTTTAAAAAATAGCTTCTTTATTTTTATTTTATCTGCATTGGTGTTTTGTCTGCATGTATGTCAGTGTGAGGGTGTGAGATCTTGGAGTTACAGACAGTTGTGAGCTGCTATGTGGGTGCTGGGAACTGAACCTTGCTCCGCTGGGAGAATGGCCAGTGCTCTCAACCACCAAGTCATCTCTCGAGCCCCACTCACCGGGATCTAGTCACAGGGTGGGCTCCTGATCTTAACCCTTGAGCTCATAAATGTCTTGTCAGCTTGCAGCACACTGTCGCAGCTGTGGGTCAAGCTCATTCAGCTTTGTGCAGCAGCTTCGTGCTTGGTTCACTGCTCGTACCCCACCCCAGAGTGACCACACAGCCTCCTTGACTTCTTCTGAGACAGTTGTGCTAGTTTAAAAATTATTTTTATTGCATTTATTTTGTCTGTGCCCATGTGTGCGTGTCTGTGTCTGAATGTGTGTCTATATCCATGTGTGCCCCTGTGTGTTGTGTCCATGTGTATGTGTCTGTATCCATGTGTATCCATATATATGTGTCCATGTATGCCTGTGTGTGTTGTGTGTCCATGTGTATGTGTCTGTATCCATATGTCCATGTATGTCTGTGTGTGTTGTGTGTCCATGTGTAT
>NC_022011.1:42974503-42978130 GCF_000317375.1 Microtus ochrogaster
TGTGTGTGTTGTGTGTCCATGTGTATGTGTCTGTATCCATGTGTCCATGTATGTGTGTGTGTGTTGTGTGTCCATGTGTATGTGTCTGTATCCATGTGTATCTATATATATATACATGTGTTCATGTATTTCTGTGTGTATGTGTTGTGCATCTGTGTGTGTCCTTATGTGTTCACATGTATGTGTATGTCTATATGTGTGTGTACATGTATCATGGTACACATGTGGAGGTCAGAGAACTACAGCTAGTAGAAGCTGGTTCTTTCCTACCGTGTGGGTTCCAGGATTGAACCTACGTCATCAGGCTTGGCAGCAAGCACCTTACTTTCTAAACCATCTTGACAGCCCATTCCTTTAATTTTTTTGCTCTTGGGACTTCTACCCACTGGAGAATGTGCGATAAGAATGTAATTTCCTTCTCTTCCAATCTGGAGGCAGTCCCCCATGACTGTCAGCCAAATAATACTTCTTTCCCCAAGCAGTTTCTATTGTCTCTTCCTTAGGCCTGTTGTAGAATTTCAATCCCTTTAGCCAATGGCTTTCGGGGATTATAAATCCTAGGGAGGGGGTCTCATCTGCAGAAGTGATCATTTAGAAGTGTAGGGAGAGGGTCTCACCCTCATTTGATCCTGGGCTCTCTTGGGTGGTCCGAGCAGAGGAGGCAGCTTGTTCTTCACCCCTGGACAGAACCACTGGACAAAGGCAGCTGGATCAGCATCTAAATCGCTCTGTACAGCCAGTGTTTGCCCCTGTTTTATACCTAAATAAATTCTTGAGAACCCTTAATAGACTCTCATGGCTTCTTGTAACAAGCAGTACCCAACATGATCGGACCACACGGCCCACCTGCGGTAACCCTGAGGCATGCCTGAGCCCCTACCAGCCCCCGACCCACCCCGTGCCCCAGCACTTCCTGGGCCAATAACTCAGGGCTCAGAATTCTATGAGTTCTGCTTAGTTAAATTAATTTAGTTGTCTTTTGGGTCATTATTTTCTCACCTTTTAAAAATATCTCCTGTACCAGCGATTTGGTTCAGTGCATGAAGGCATTTATCCTCAAAGCTTGAGGACCCGAGTTCGAGTCCAAGACCCACATGATGGAAGGAGAAAATCAACTCCACAAAATGTCCTCTGACCTCCACACGGGTGCATGGCACCCCCACTCACGCACATACAGTCATAAAAGTACATTCTCTAATGTTGTGAAATTGTAAATCTTAGAAGAACTACAGATGAGGCTAATAAAATGGAGATGGGTAAAGGACCTCTCTGCCTTGACTGATGACCTGGGTTCCTTCCAATCCATGTGGGAAGAGGAGAGGGCTGACTCCCAAAGGCTGTCCCCTGACTGCCTCGTGTTTGCCATCCACACATATGTTCACACACACAGTAAATAAATATACATAATAAAAATATTAATTAAGAAGCTTCTATTATTTTATGTGTGTGGGTGTTTTGCCAGCTTGCATGTCTGTGCATCACATGTGTGTGGTGCCCTGGGGGCCAGGACAAAGCACCAGATCCCCTGGAACTGAGTGAAGGAACCTGGGTCCCCTGGAAGAGCACCCCATGCTCTAGCTGTTCAACCATGCCAAGAAGAAATTCAAACAGCTCCTCTTCCTCATTTCACTGTCTGTGTCAATTGTGTCTGTGTTAATTCTGGAACAACTTGTAGAATTCTGTAAGAAACTCCACAAAGTTGGAAGATGCTACATTGGCTTTAAATATTGGGGGTGAACTGGCTGCATTTCCCAAACACTTTTATACTCTTGGCTTAAACTTTGTAACAGGATGTTGTATTTGTTAATTTTCTCACTGCTGCAACAAGTTATCTAAGCAATTTAAGAAAAAGAGGGTTTAGCTGGGCTGTGGCGCACTCCTTTAATCCCAGCACTCGTGATGCAGAGGCAGGAGGATCTTTGTGAGTTCGAGGCCAGCCTGGTCAACAATAGCTAGTTCCAGGACAGGTACCAAAGCTACAGAGAAACCCTGTCTCACAAAAAAGCAAAACAACCAACTAAACAAACAAATAAATAAAATTAAAAAAGAAATAAAGAAAAGAAGGGTTTATGTTGGTTTGTAGCTTGAGAGGAAGGCCTACCATGACTAGAAGGCATGCAGCAGCAGTGTGAAGCAGTCGGCCATGTGTGTTTGCAGTCAGCAGGAATGTGAAGAAGCCAGCCACATGTGCAGTGTGAAGCAGTTGGCCACGTGTGTCTGCAGTCAGCAGGAGTGTGAAGCAGCTGGCCACATGTGTCTGTAAACAGCAGGAGTGTGAAGCAGCGGCCACATGTGTCTGCAATCAGCAGGAGTGTGAAGCAGTGGCCACATGTGTCTGCACTCAGGAGGCAGAAAGTAATGGACCCGGGTGCTCAGTTCACTTTCTCCCTGTATTCAGTCAAGGAATCACAGCCCAGATCCAATGTTTCGGTCAGATCCATCCAGCCCCAACCTATCTGGGTAAGGCTTCACAGACACATTCAGAGATTTGAATCCATGGTGATTTAAAACCTCATCAAGTTGGCAATAAAGACGCTTTATTTCATTGCATTCAAATTTAAAAAAAGTGTATCTTTTGGACAGGAACAAACAGGTATAGAAGGCCTATTTTTTGCAGCCATGCTCCCAGATACCTCATAGTGGCGTTGGCACAGACCTACACTCTTCTCGCCTGTGGCAAGCTTAAACTTTCCAGCTTTTTTAAGGGAGAAAAATGGCTTTTGTGAGCTAGAAAAAGGATTAACATTCTTAAGGGCTGGACTGAACAGGGTAAGACTGTGTGTTCTATGAGGGCACCAGCACAGAAACACCTAGTAAACAGCCCTATTAATGGAATTACTCATCTCTTCCTTGTTTTCATTTCTTTTTTGCCTACTTGATTTGACAAAGACTAAACAATGTAATAATGTTAAGGTATCTCATTAAGACAGTGATTTTGCCAGATTCATCTTGGTATTTCTAATAGCTTTTGGTTATATATTGCTTTTTAAAAAATACCATTTATTAGATTTTTTAATATAGGAAATGCTAAAGAATGATCCTACCATCAACATAATCCTAACAATCCCTCAAACAGGGAGGGGAGAGGAAGGAGGAAAGCAGAATGAATTCAATTGTACATAAAAACAAAAAGCCAAGTCTGGGCCCTCTGCTTCACTGTCTGCGATGGTTTGGACCTGGAGGGCCATTCAAGTTCTGTGTTTGTCACAGACTGTGAGAAATGAAATAGTAATAATAACAACAATAACAAAGGCCCATTTGAAAAGTGCCTTTGGTCAGCGCTGATCCAGCTACAGATGAATGGAAACACAGGTCCCTGCTCCCACCTGAGTCCAGCGTCCCTCTCAAACCAGACTAAAAGTTTAGAGCAGAAACACAGCTATGCTTACCTGTAGATGTGGCAGGAGCCTGTGTCTGATCAACTTTAAATAGGATTAAAGGGCAGAGACCACCCACACATGTCTTCATTGAGAACAAACCGATGGGGGCAGGGGGAGCCACATGACCTGGTGACGTGCAAGACTGACCCTGGCCCTGCTGATGACCCTGATGGGGGCAGGGGGAGCCACACGACCTGGTGATGTGCAAGACTGACCCTGACCCTGCTGATGACCCTGATGGGGGCAG
>NC_022011.1:42978230-43012981 GCF_000317375.1 Microtus ochrogaster
GCCACACGACCTGGTGATGTGCAAGACTGACCCTGACCCTGCTGATGACCCTGATGGGGGCAGGGGGAGCCACACGACCTGGTGATGTGCAAGACCCACCCTGGCCCTGCTGATGACCCAGCCAGAGAGGAAAGGTGGAAAGGGACCCATATAAAACTGTTCCTTGCGCTCTTGAGGTACGATCCCATTTCTGGGTTTTTTCTTCTCCACCTCCACATTGCCAGTGCTAAAGCTCAAACCCAGGGCCTCCCATGCATCAGACAAGTGCTTTTACCACTGAGCAACATCACCAGGTTGAACTCTTAAACACCTATCTAAGGATGCACATGTGTGTAGAAGTCAAACAACACAGCGTCATATGACAAAAGCCGTCCTGCCTGCCACACTCCCAGTGTCCCTCCATGAGAGCATGGCTGTGTTTGACAAGTGCCCTCCAAAGGCCTTGATCCTAAGGGCAGAAGGTAAGCGGGCCTTTATGAGGTAGGACCTCGTGGAAGGTCCTTAAGTTACTGTGGGCAAACCTTGTAGGAGGTCGCAACAACCCGCATGGGTCCTGTCTCTTTCTCCTCCCCTGCTTATGCATATGCCACACCAAAGGATCCGACACTCAGGCCCCAAAGGGAAATACATTCATTTGAGCTTAAGCTTGAGCCATCGGAGCTGTGCATTAAATAAAAGTGCTAGCGTGGGTATTTCATCACGTGGTGGAAAGCGCTGGATACAGCCAGTTTCCACCTTCGGGGGCTCTTCTTCCATGTATTCTCATGTACCAGAATAAGTGTTTACCCTACCAGCTCCACATTGAGGAAGGAAGTATCTGCCTAGTGTCTTCCTAGTAGGAAAGACAAGACTTCAGCTCTCTTACACACACACACACACACACACACACACACACACACACACACACACGTATTTCCCTTCCTTGCATCTAACAATACAGATTCTCTCACCATTTTTTGTTAACTGAATATTCAGTATTTACACAGATAAAATTATGAAGATATTGGCTGTGGCTGAGCCATGAAGTGTACTATGAGTACATCTTATTTATTTGTTTATTTCTGAGACAGGGTTTCTCTGTGTAGCCCCGGCTATTCTGAAACTGGCTCTGTAGACCAGACTGGCCTTGAACTCACAGAGATCCACTTGCCTCTGCCTCTCTAGTGCTGGGATTAAAGGTGTGCGCCACCATTCCTGGCATGAGTGAATCCTTTTCTTCATAGCTTTTGTTTTGTTAGTAGTTAATCATTGCTTTGCTTTTTCTACTCCAGATTTTCCTTTGTCTTTCCATTGAATGTTATTTTCTGAATCCGATGCTTTGCTTTTCTTCTTGCCCCCCACCACCTTACTTACTGTGTGTGTATATATGTTCGTGACATTTGTGCAGATGCCCCCAGAGGCCAGAGGGAGCATCAAATCCCCTGGAGCTGGAGTGACAGGTGACATGACCTCCCGACCTCCTGACCCGAGTCTTCTGCAAGAACAGTGCATGCTCCAAAGCATGAGCCGTCTCTCCCAGCCCTGCAACTTTGCCTGCAAGATAGCTTAAACTGTGCTCGTTCTCGCTCACAGTCAACAAAGGGAGACTCAAAATTCTTACCTGGAAATCCTTTTCCCCTAGGAATTTTGTCATTCCTTCACATCTTCCTGCTCCTAGTCTTTGCAGTATACCGCAGTACTGTGCTTCCCAACTACTCGTGGCCACACTGTCCTTTGTAGAAGTTCTGTGGGCGTTTTCTTTATTGTTGGTACTCTGGAGCTCTGAAATTCCGCAGCGACACTGCTGAGTTGGGTCTGCTTTCCCTACACCAGCATTTTCATTTCCACTCGAGAAATTCAAATTCTTCATTGTGGGGAAATCTTCTTGTATTATTTCTTTGCAGATGCCCTATCTGTTCAGTCTTTGTTTTTCCTACAGCATCAATTGCCATTGTTAATTCTCTCCCTCTTTTTTTGTTTTTTGTTTTTGGGACAAGGTCTTACTCTAGCCCAAGCTGTCCTGGAACTCACAACAATCCTCCTACCTCAGTCTCCCTGAGCCACCACACTCAACCCTTCTGGGACCTCTTTGCCTTTCAACCTGTCCATGTTCTCTAGATCTTGCCTTCTAAGTCATTTTAACCTTATTTCACAGCACCTTGCCTTGTCTCATCGTTCACAGGATGCTAATAGTGTGAGCTTATGTTGGCCTCATCTCTTTCTCCTCCCTGCTGCCTTTTTCTATTTACCTAAATGCTTGATCTCTGTCTTTCATCGTACAGTTTCTCACAATACCTGACAGTGCTGTCACTCACATTCAAGAGTGTGGCCTGATGCTGAGGATATAGGATGCTCTGGAGCGCCCAAGAGGAATCAGCAAGCGGGTCCTGTCACCGGAGGGTGTTGTAATCACCTTTGCAAGTGGCTTTTCCAGAACATGGTTCCCTACATGCTGTCCTGGAGTAAGAAGGATGTGGGCACTGCGCTCAGTCTAGGAGCCCGCGCTGGGAGCCGTGTGCGCTGGGAGCCCTGTGGGCCATGAACAGTGTGTGCCATGAGCCGTGTGCTCTGAGCCATGTGGGGGAGGAAGATGGGTCTCTCGTACTGTAGCTCTCACAGCGAGATGTCCCAGGGTCATCCGGGTCGCTCCTTTTCCTCAGTTGACATACCAAGCCAGAGGCTCTGTCAGCCCTCCCTCAGATGCACTGCCTTGGTAAAGTATGAATGACCCCTGATTGCGGAAAGCTGTCCCCTGTGTCCCCCATTAGTCCCTCCACCCCTGTGACCACACACAGCCCTTTCCCTGGGCCTCCCCCAGCTGCATGGGGCTGGCTACTTTCCTGCACAGGCTGAGGACCCAGCTTTGTCTGCCCTGCAAATCAGGTGCCATGCTGCACCTGCTTCCAGCACGGGGTTCACATCTGGTCCTCTGGGTCACCCCTCCTGTTCTCTTCTCCTGGCTTATGCATTTTTAAGCTCTGTTAAAGTCCATCGGGGTGACATGTCACAAGTGAGAGGCCACACCTTCAATCAGCTACATCCACCCGTCCATCATCCATCATCTTTCCCCACTCTGTTTCTGTCTCTCTGTGTCTATGCATTCCCGCATGCCATTTTTATCCTCTGGAATGCTTGACCTGGATCACCAACTTATCAGGTTGTCTTAGATACACACACACACACACACACACGCACACACATTCCCCCCCCCCCAAAAAAAAGACTACCCCTAGCCCTGAGCTTCCTCCCATCACTAGAAGCTGCTGCCATGACTTTTGCAAAAAGAAACTGTTGCTTCTGGGCCTTCCATGACACTTCCCTCCCTCTTAGACTCAAGGAGAGAAAAGGAGAGAATCCTATCGGAAATCCATTGGGCATGGCCACAGCTTCACACACACACACACACACACACACACACACACACACACACACACACACACTGGTCACATGGCTCTTGTCCCAGCAGTTGAGCTGGTGCTGGGGTCCCTGCCAGCTGCCTGCCAGGAGTCCAGCTGAAACAAGGCCTCCCTGTGTCCCCCAGCCTCCTGCGCCCCTAGGGTTTCTGAGGCTGTGTTTTATGTGGCCCTGCCACACTCAAGCTGCCTTTCATTCAGTGATGCTTGTGGCCATTCCTTCTCCTCCCGTTCTCTCTCTCTCTCTCTCTCTCTCTCCCTCCCTCCCTCCCTCCCTCCCTTCAGTCCCCCCTCCACTCTCCCTCCCTTTCTCCTACCTCCCTCCTAATCCACCCTCTTCATTTTCTCTTTGTCTTTCTCAACATTGCATCCTCACGCAGCCTGGCTCTGGCCCTAAGAATCAGCTTCTCTCGCTGGCACCCACACCCTCCCAGGGCTTCTGCCTCCTTCCACAGCATGTGTTAGAGTGAGTGGCTGATGGCGCCTTCCTGCAGTGGAGGCCCAGGTGTGCTGTGGCCCTGTGGCCGGCCGGCCGGACCGCCTGCTGTCTAACACTCTGGTAAGGTTACTATTTATCTAGTGCAACCAAAGTTGGCACACACATCTGGCGCCTGGTACTTAGTGCAATTATTTATGATTTCCACCAAGATTTAAAAGCTCATCGCCGGCCTTGTAATGCAGTAACTGATTGCGCTGCTAATGTAATTAAGAAAAGATTATGATGTCCACGTGGCGTACCAGATGGTGGCATTCACAGTAATCGGCGGGCACAACTGGCAGACAACTGCACAAGGGCAGCCGAGCAGAGGCAGCTGGAGACCTGCATCTTCCCCGGCACTCAGAGAGGGAAGGGCAGCAGGTATGCGTGGTGCAGGGGGATGGGAGGTAGAGCAAGGCCTGTCTCTGCCAGTCTCCCGGCTCCCTACACAAGGGCGGTGTGCTGCCATTCCCAAGTTCTGCTCAGACTCAAGCAAGCAAAGGCACACATGGACAGGTATACGTGGATCACCATAAACAAGGGACCCTTTTCTTCGCTTATGCAAAGACTTGGCTGGTGTGTCTGGTTTTACTGAGCCCTGGGATTGCATCAATAAAGAAAACCACCATAGCCCTCCCCCCTGGGGAGGCCAGTAGATGAGATGTGATCAAATACTCACAGGGATAAATGCAAAATCGATTGTAAGCCATGTTGCAAATGGAAGGTGGCTAGTGTGGCGTGCTTCCCCGGAGCCATTAGCCAGGATGGTCCAGGGAGGCTTCTCTGAGGAAGTGACCATGGAGGTGAACCATGAAGCATAAGAAGCGAGAAAGTCAGGGGGTCTCAGCGGAGGGGACACTCGCAAAGGCCCTGGGGTTGGAAAGCACACCCCAGACACAGAAGTCCAGCAGGAGGCCAGCAACCGAGAATGTAGGAGAATGTGAAGAAGAGGAATAAAACTTGGGCAGCAAGAGTTGTACCAGTGCTACAGCAGTGAGAACAGTTTGGCCACAAGGACAACCCAGCCAGCTCACGGGGTGTGATTTCTTTACCTGTGTGTGGGGCGGGGGGTGGGGCAGGGACAGTGTTCAACTCTGGTGTGTTCCTCAGGAGTTAGCCACATCACTGTTTCGAGAGGGTCTCTCTCGGGCACCGAGAACTCCCTGATTAGGCTATAAGGTTCTGCCTTCTCAGTGCTGGGATTGAGACTGTGTGCCACCACGCCTGGCTCTGTGTGTGTGTGTGTGTGTGTGTGTGTGTGTGTGTGTGTGTGTGTGTAGATTGAGCGTCCCCAGGAACTGCCTCACTAGCTCTGTTGATGCTTTGGATGGAGTTTCATTTTGTTTCCACTCTGTAGTGCTGGGGTTTGGACCTAGGGTTGTGTGCGTGCAAGGCAAGCTTCGACCTTCCCAGTTCATGTTCTCGCCTATAACAAGAGCAGCACAGCCACTGAAAAAGTGTGTATGTGTGTGCGCATGTGTGTCGGTCTGTGTGTGTCTGTCTGTGTGTGTACACCTATGTCTGTCCATGTGTATCTGTCTATCTTTGTGTGTCAGTGTCTTTGTGTATGTGTCCGTCAGAGGGTCTCTGTGTGTGCCTCTGTATGTGTATGTCTGTGTATCTATCTGTCTATGTGTGCATGTCTCTGTGTCTGTATGTCTGTCTGAGGGTCTCTCTGTGTGTCTCTGTGTGTGTCTTTATCTTTGTGTCTGCCTGTGTTTCTGTCATCTATGTGTGTGTCTGTCATCTGTGTATGCCTGTGTGCATATGTATCTGTGTGTGGGTGTCTGTCTAAGGGTCTCTGTGTGTGCCTGTGTCTTTGTGAATGTCTGTGTATAAATCTCTCTGTGTGTGTCTGCCTGTCTGTGTGTCTATCTGTCTCTGTCTGTCATCTGTATGTGTCTATATGTATGTGTATCTGTGGCTGGCTGGCTGGCTGGCTGGCTGGCTGGCTGGCTGGCTGGCTGACTATGGCTCTATGTGTGTGTGTGTGTGTGTGTGTGTGTGTGTGTATACCATATATAAAGGAGGTACCTGTGGAGACAATAAAAGGATACCAGATCCCCTGGAGCTGGAGTCAAATGTGGTTGTGAGCCACCTGACATGGTGCTGGGAACCAAAATCAGGTCCTCTGGAATTGGTGCTGGGTCAACCGGATGTCCATGTGAAACAAGAGTTTCTTGATTCCCAGCTCACACCACATCCATCCCAGCTGACCAGCAAGTGAACAACCAAAGAACAAAGCATTAGACAGACAGGAGGTCATCACAGAGCTGATGCTAGGCCAGTGCGTCTTGAACAGATCACACCAGGCTAGGTACAGAACACAAAACATTTAAATGAAGAATTTGTGTTCCAAGATTATAGAAAGAGAGTAAATAGCTGATGGGGAGCAGGAGAGATGTGTGAGATGTGTGCGTGTACATTTAACAAGTGACATAGGCGGACCGTGGTGGCATGCGCCTGTAGTCCTGGCACTCATAAAACAGAATCAATAACATCAAATTCAAGGCCATCATGTTGTACATAACAAGTTCCAGGACGCCAGAGATACGTAGAGATATCCTGTCTCAGAACAAACAAAAAGTGGATTGGTTAAGTAAATTCTTTGCACCTCCACAAAGGAATCTATACATTTTTCTAAAAATGATGGTTATGTGTATTAAGAAAAAAGATGCTCATGATATAGTTAAAAATTCATTCTTATTAGTGTCATCCCATCTGGGTGTGTATGCATGTATGTATATATGTGTAGCGGCGTAAATGAATGGCAGACAGAAATTATAATAAAATATTTAGCTTTAATAAGGGAAAGACTTACAGAACTGAAGTTCCTGCGGAGAACAGGAAAGCAGAAGGGGAGGGGGGAGCACACCAGCAATATTTATTAGTAAAAAATATCCTCAGGGGACCCCACCCTACAAGCAAGGTGATTGGCTTGGGCTTCCCCTACATCTCCCCCTTTTGTCTAAATAAGATAGAGCCAAACCAAATACAACTATATACAATAGGAACAAATAATAAATACACTAAACATTCTATTCCAAGGAGTCTAAATAATATAGAGAGAAACTACAATTATCTAATCTTCAACTCCGTCAAAGATCTGAGATGGGAATTAATATTACTTAACAAATGAGAGATATTCAAAATGTGCAACAAATGACAGAGACAACTGACTACCTGGGCAATCACCCAAAGTCTCGTTTGCAATGTTGAGTCAACCAACTTTGGCTAAGGCCTAACATAACTGACATACCATTATTAAAGGCAAGGAACTTTCTTAGAACTATCCTACTCTGTCTTGGCAAGATAAGATAATCCTGTTTTATTCACTTATGGATATTCTGTATCTTTGTCAGTAGTTGAGATATGAGCTTTTCTTAACTCAAAGGCCAGTTCTGCCAAGAAGACAAGCTCCCAGTGGAGTGTCTTTGGTGCTCAACATTCTCTCGGGAGTAGAGTGGTGTTGCCAGGAGTGATTGTGTCTTGTTGGCACGGAATTCTAGATTAGATTAAAGGCCATTTTCTACAGCTCTTAGAAGAGGCTGAAGATTATACTATCTATACTAAAGATAATCTCTATTTATCTAAAAAACCTGATTATCCTAAATATATATGTGACACATATGATTCTCAATACCTATCTGACTTGAAGACTAAGAGAATAAACAACTGTGCAATATATGAAGACAATGTTCTCCAACTGTAAACAATGTCATTATATATCAAATGTAAACAATGTTATATAAATAATATCAGAGGTAGAATTGTACATTGTAATATGGTAAATGTATCAATACAATATAGACAAAGTTATAAGCATACTCTTTTTTTGTTTTTTTTAAATTTTTTTTTAATTTATTTATTTATTGAGGATTTCTGCCTCCTCCCCACCACCGCCTCCCATTTCCCTCCCCCTCCCCCGATTAAGTCCCTCTCCCTCATCAGCTTGAAGAGCCATCAGGGTTCCCTGACCTGTGGGAAGTCCAAGGACCGCCCACCTCCATCCAGGTTTAGTAAGTTGAGCATCCAAACCGCCCAGGCCCCCCCCAAAGCCAGCACGTGCAGTAGGATCAAAAACCCATTGCCATTGTTCTTGAGTTCTCAGTAGTCCTCATTGTCCGCTATGTTCAGCAAGTCCGGTTTTATCCCATGCTTTTTCAGACTCAGGCCAGCTGGCCTTGGTGAATTCCCGAAAGAACATCCCCATTGTCCTAGAATGTGGGTGTACCCCTCGCGGTCCTGAGTTCCTATAAGCATACTCTTATACAAAAAATAGAGGTAGGAGCACTCACATTCAATATTCAATATATCAATATACAAGAAACAGTACCAATACAATTTTTTAAAAACAGTAATTCACAAATACCAATCATCCCATCAAACCAGTTAATCCTCCCATTTTTTTTAAAGTACCCCTAATTTCATAAAATATCTCCCCCATCCCCTCAACCCTATACCAACCAGTAAATGATGTCCCTAACCCTGAGGGCAAACTCTGTTGGGAGAGGGGACGTTGTCCTCTAAGATTGCTTCCAGCTAACATGAGGGGGACGTTCTTCTTAGGGGGTCCTGTGAAAGCAAATGATGGTAAAATTCCCAAATTAACCTTTGACCTAAAAAAATTGTAACTAGCCTCTGAGCATTTTGAGAAGGTCCGGCCACAGTGTTGTCAAAATGTGCACCATTCGAAACTGTCTCCTGCAGTTGGTACCAAAATCAGGTCTAATTTTAGCGCCAAAAAAAAAAAAAATTCATGACGACATAATAACCAGATTGAGTTGATGTTGAGTCGCGAGTGGTGGCTGTATCACAAACTCTAGCACTCTGGGGCCGAGTCATGTGTGTCCTGCACTCTGTTTCAAACGCTGTGAAAATCAAGCGCTGTACTTGAGCCTCCGAACTGTAGCTGTGTACTAAAAAACAGCGGGGTGCCTGGCAACTGGGCCAGGAGTGTACTGTGTAGTTAGGACCCAGGCAGAGAGCTGTGAGATGGGGGTGCAGCTCTTTCAAACTAAAATTCAAGCCTGCACCCCGAGCAGCGCAGGGGCAGAGGCAAAGAGCCCCACGTTGGGCGCCAAAATGTAGCCGCGTAAATGAATGGCAGACAGAAATTATAATAAAATATTTAGCTTTAATAAGGGAAAGACTTACAGAACCGAAGTTCCCGCGGAGAACAGGAAAGCAGAAGGGGGGGAGCACACCAGCAACATTTACTAGTAAAAAAATATCCTCAGGGGACCCCGCCCTACAAGCAAGGTGATTGGCTGGGGCTTCCCCTACATATTGTAAGATAATAACTATAATAACTATCTGAGATACGTACATTACATGATGCAAGTACACATAAATTTATGTGTACAAAGTATGAATGTGTAAAGATTTGAGTGCATGTTTGAGTACACAGAAAATGGGGAAATATTCTGTTATTAAATACACAAAAAAGTGGTAGAGAATTTCAGGCATTGTTTATTTTATTCTTTATAGATTTATGGATTGTCTGAAAAACTTTAGATATGCATAAATTAGCCTTTTTGATCTTTAAAATAAAAAGTATCCCTAACTGATCTCAAACTTACAGAAATCCGCCTGCCTCTAGTTCCCAGTGCTGGACTAAAGGCATGTGTCATCATGCCCGACTTTCACTTTTTTGAAGTAAGATATTTCAACAAAGGATATTGACAATGACATGAACTAACATGAAACTGCCACCAAGCACAAGACACAGATTACTTTGATTGAGGGAAGAAATGTACTGAATTATTCCAACAAATGCTAGAATACAGAAATGCACAAAATACTCTCAACTTCACCTCAATTTTCATTGAGTTATGAAAATACATTCAAGTTTTTAAATATACAAGGTGAAGAAATTGGAAATATATACTATACATCTGGATGGGTCCTTGCTATACGCACCTCAGTTCTGAGCTGGGGAGAGGGCACAGTCGGGTGAGCCCTCCATGCACAGAGTTCAAACTCTGGAAGCTGCTTGGAAGAATCGGTGTGGTGGTGTCAGCTTGCCATCTTAGCTCCAGGGAAGCAGAGACAGGTGGGTCCCCAGGTTGTGTAAGCCTACCCTGCTTGGTGAGTTCCAGGACAGTGACAGACATTGTCTCAAAAAATCCCAGGTAGATGGCTCCTGAGGAATGACATTTGAAGTCACTCTCTGGTCTCCATGTGTACATGAACGTACACACACATACACACACACACACACACACACACACACACACACACACACACACCTCATGGAGAGAAGTCAATGCTCCCAACACAACAATTTAAATATAAATTTAGTCTAATTCCAACTACAGTGCCTCCCCTCTCTCTCCCTCCCCTGCTTTTGGCCTTTTAGGACAGGGTCTCTGTAGGTGGAGGCTGCTTGTTCATTTCCCGGCTGCCCAGACCTGAAATAATCACTCAGAAACTATATTAATTAACTCACTGCTTGGCCAATCACTTAAGCATATTACTATCTAGTTCTTATATCTTAAATTAACCCATTTCTATTAATCTGTGTATCAGCACAAGGTTGTGGATTACTAGGCAAAGTTTCAGTGTCTATCTCTTCCAGTGGCTACATGGCTTCTCCTCACTCCAAACTTCTTTCTACCAGCATTCAGTTTAGTTTTCCTACCTAGGTCTATTCTGCCCTGTCATAGGCCAAGGAGCTTCTTTATTCATTAACCAATAAAAGCAACACGTATACAGAAAGACTTCCCACATCAGGTCTCTGTATAGTTCAGGCTGCCCTTAACTTGTAAGCCTCTAGCGACAACCTCTCAAACACTGGAATTACTTGCATGTCCAACATTTTTAATTAGATCAAGTGACCATGGAATTATTGTAAGAGAATAAATGTATAAGAATTGCAAAGAATATGCATTTAAAGGAATGTGAATACAGAGAGGTGCTTTTAATGGTTTCACTTTGCCTAACACACATTAAAATGATCCTTTTTTTTTTAAAGCAGAAGTAGAATTTCTTTTTTTAAGGTTTATTTACTTTTATGTTGGGTGTATGAGCTTTCCCTACATGTGAGTGCACCAGGTGTGTGCAGTGCCCATGGAGGTCAGAGACTGTTACCTGAAGCTGGAATTATAGGCAGTTGTGAGTCACCATGTGCTGGGAACTAAACCCCCATCTTCTGCAAAAGCTCTGAGTGTATTTAACCATCTCTCTGTCTTCTACAATATACTTTCAAGCCCTGAAAACACAATACAGTATTAGCAGAGGTTTATTGGATTTTAGAAAACTTCCAAACAAAATTAAGTGACCACCAGAAACACACACACACACACACACACACACACAGGTCACAGGTGTATGCACCCAGACATATATCACAGTTCAATACACAGATAGTTTTTTATCTTCATAAGAAAACAAGCTAATTAACAAATTACGCTAGTAAAAAGCAGCTATCTCAGAATAAATGGCAGATGAGTACCTATCCCTCAGCAAGATGCTTATACCGTCCCCTCCGAGACTCAAGGAACGCTTCAGGAAACAGGGTGGAAAGAATATAAAAGTCAAATGGCAGGAAGAGTGGCTGCGAAATGCCAAGCTCTGGCTACACACAGCTGCTGTGGGTGCCTGAAGGTCTCCCTGTCAGCAGTCAAGCAGGGGTGCAGGAGGAGCTCATGACGCCCTGCCCCTCACTGCTGGACTAGGGAAAGACTGGTGAGGGGGGTCATTGCTTTCAGCTGCTTATCCACGGAGGACCCCACCATGTTTAATGGATGACTCGCATCCAATGCTCATGGAAATGGCCCTGGTTAAACTGAGCAGGTCACAAAACAAAATCAAAGTCATGAAGCTGGGAAATGTGGTGGGGATGGGAATGGAAGAGAGAGGAGAGGGTATGGGGAAGAGCGCCATCAGAATACATTATACACATGCATGAAATTGTCAAAAACCAAATGAGACAAAAGATGAAAAAGGCAGCTATCTCTTTGTAAGAAAATGGGATTGGATCCTTACCTCATAGCACACACTCAAACCCAAACAGAAGTGACACAGGCAGGAATTGGAGACAGGCACTGAAGCAGAGACTGGCGTGGGAGGTCCTTCTGTATATGTGTTGCTGTGGGAGGTCCTTCTGTATGTGCGTTGCTGTGGGAGGTCCTTCTGTGTGTGCGTTGCTGTGGGAGGTCCTTCTGTATGTGCGTTGCTTTTATTGGTTAATGAATAAAGCTGCTTTCAGACAATGGCTTGACAGAGTAAAGCCAGGAAATCCAAACAGAGATGGTGAGAAAGAGTAGGCAGAGTCAGGGAGATGCCTCCAAAAGAGACAGACACCTGGGAACTTTACCAGTAAACCAGGAGCCTTGTGGTAAAATATAAAATAATGGAAATGGGTTAATTTAAGATATAAGAGCTAGAGAGAAATATGTTCAAACTATTGGCCAAACAGTGTCTTAAATACTATATTTTGGGTCTGAGCGGCCATGAATGAACAAGCAGTCTCCATCTACAGAATGGCACCCAACATGGTCTGAAACATTTGGGGCTGATGTCCAGCTGCTCGTGTGGCCACTCAGGGTCAGGAGGAAAGTAGCTGAGACCATGCCCATGGCTTATCAGCCTCCGCCTACAGATGGGTACGCCAACATGTGCCAGCTAAATCCACATAAAACCTGAGAGAGCTTGAAAAGGAATTCTAGACACAGAAAAAACGTTTAGCCACATTTTTTTTGAATGGACTCTTTAAGAGAGATCTTCCTGATTCAGCAGTAGCAGCAAAAAAAACCGCACCGTTTTGAAATGGCAGCTTTCTTTTTTTTTTTTTTTTTAGGGTATTCTGAGGTTTTTCTTTATTTAAAGGAAAAACTCAAGGAACAAGAATGGGGGTCCAACATCAAGGTGTGGAGCCAGTCTCTCAAAGATCATTGGCTGAAGGAGGTTCCCCATCGTGTGTGTGTGTGTGTGTGTGTGTGTGTGTGTGTGTGTGTGTTACATCTAGGGATATTGGATACTCCTGGAATCTAGTGAATAGATGCCAGGAATGTTTCCAAATGTCTTATATGTACAGGACAGCCCTCTACAGCCAAAGATTATCTGGTCTGAAATGCCAGTAGTTCCAACTTTTGTTCTAGCTGCACGAACAGCTCTGGCCCTTTCAGGAAGCCAAGCACTTAAATGGGGTATGTGAGCAGTATGTTACAAATTGCTTAATGGTGACACAGACTCACTGTGACCCTGGAGCTGGGACAATGTGCATGGCTCTCAGAGACAATGAAAATGCCTCCACTGTGTTGGACTAGGCGGAGCCAACAGGCAGTGCCATAGAGTTGGTCCTAGCCATGCCCACTTAGCATTAAAAAAAGTGCTCCTGGTCGGAAAATAATTACAGATACACACACAGTAAAGACAAATACCAATGGAAAAGAACTCTAATTGGGTCAGAGTGTTGGATAAATATGCATAGGCTTGAGAGAGAGAAGAAAATGAATACAGACAGTTATAAAAGGAAGTAAATAGTTTTTAAAAAATAAAACAAAGTCTTTAATTGAGACAGAGTACAGACAGTAATAGATTAAAGGAATAAAGGTGGGAAAGCCATGTAAAGATGGAATATATGCAGAAAATAAGCTAATCCAACTATATATATATATATATATTTGACTGTCCAGGCAGCAAGATGTCTCTGTCAATTCTAGAGTTTTAGAAGTTGTTTACAATGCACTTCCTGCTTACTTAGGTAATATTATATCCTTCTGGTATCTTTGATGGAGTTGAAGCATAGAGAGTTATAGCTTTCCTTAGTTATGATAAAAGATAAAGTAGGTATAAATATTGTAACCGTAATTCTTACTTGATACCTGTTTTGTTAAACTTAATTTTACTATGTTAAAGTTAAAACCTTCCTTTTTATTTGGACAGAAAAGGGGAAATGGTGTGGGAAGTCCTTCTGTATATGTCCTGCTTTTATTGGTTAATGAATAAAGCTGCTTTCGGTCAATGGCTTAACAGAGTAAAGCCAGGCAGGAAATCCAAAGAGATATAGAGAGAGAGAGTAGGCAGAGTCTGGGAGATGCCATGTAGCTGCCATAGAAAGAGACAGACACCCGGGAACTTTACTGGTAAACCACTAGCCTTATGGTAAAATATAAAATAATAGAAATGGGTTAATTTAAGATATAAGAGCTAGCTAGAAATATACTTAAGCTATTGGTCAAACTGTTTTAAATAATATAGTTTTTATGTTAATTATTTTGGGTCTGAGCACCCGGGAACAAACGTGCAGTCTCTGTCTACAAGAGACCATGAAGGATCCCTACTTACTGGCCTGCTCCCTCTGACATGCTCAGCTTCCCTTTTTATGTAGCCCACCTACCTATGGATGGGACCACCCACAGTGAACCAAGGCTTCCTATACTAATTAATATAACAGGGTTTTTCAGACTGCCAGCCCCCAAATCATGACATGAAAACATTATTAATTATGAATGCTTGGCCTTAACCTATGCTTGTTCCAGTAGCTCTCATAATTTAATTTAATTTAATTTAATTTAATCTGTTTATCTTCATCTATGTTTTGCCTTGGGGCTTTTTTACCTTTCCTTCAACCT
Organism: Microtus ochrogaster; assembly: GCF_000317375.1. Taxonomy (NCBI): domain Eukaryota; kingdom Metazoa; phylum Chordata; class Mammalia; order Rodentia; family Cricetidae; genus Microtus; species Microtus ochrogaster. The sequence continues at coordinate 42,992,681 of NC_022011.1, forward strand.
GTATGTCCTACTTTCCTGCTTCCTCCGTGTCTGGCTGATGTCTCCCTCATTCTCTCTTGGACCTAGATTTCTCCTATTTATTCTCTCTGCCCGCCAGTCCCACCTATCCCTCTACTGCCTTGCTATTGGGCATTCAGTGCTTTGCTAGACAAATCAGGTGCCTTAGGCAGGCAAAGTGAATCAGCAACACATGTTTACCTAGATAAACAAATGCAGCATAAACAAAAGTAACACACCTTTATTAAAGTAATATTCCACAACAAATTGACAATTAATAAAACACTTAACAGACATGGCTACAGAACAGTCTATTCTAGGCAGTTCTTGGGGTGAGGTTCCCTTTTCCAGCTGAGGTATGTAACATGTTGACAAATGAAGACAGCTATGACATTTTGTAGATATTTTCTTATGTTTTCTTCTTAATCATTCAATACTTGCCTTCATGTCCTTGAGCAGAGCTATAACAACAACCTTAAAATATTTTTATCTTTATTCCAAGCTGTAGGTCACCTTGAGGTTGGGCTCTACTGATAATCTTTCCTATTGAATATTAGTTCATATTATCATATGTCTAATACTTTTGGAACATGACCAGGACATTGTTGGCAATTTGCTTTAGGAACTCTATATTTTTTTCAGTTCTGAAACATATGTTTTATTTTAGCATAAAAATACAAGATTTAAAAATATTATATTGCTTAATTTTTTTATTTTATTTGACGGAACTTCAACTGTGGTAGTCAAATAGCTAAACTCTCTGTTCAACTAATTTTGTCCTTATTAGGAGTCTAGAGGTTTCTTAAGTAAATTCATTGTTCAGAAACAGCCTGAGGCTTGGGTGGAGTTTCTAAACAGATTCTGGCATCCCATTGCATGGCTCTCCCTTCCTGGGGTTCCCACACCCTTGACTTTCCAGCTTCTGTGGAAGATCCCATTCTGACCTGGAGGAATCGCAACACTGATTTCCATCCATGTTTTAGCTCTTAAGACCCACATGAGGCCTGCCCAGATCACAAACGTGTACAAATGAGAGCCTCACACCACAAATTTCACTTCTTACCAGGGCTAGTCTCTAACTTCTGCCGTTTTGGGAGGTTTTGTTCAGGTTCTAGCATCGTGATCTAGGACAACAGTCCTTGATGGGGCACTGTGTTGTTATTGGAGGGGAAAGTACTACATAAAACTTAATTTTAAAATTCGTTCATTCACTCATTCTTTCATTCATGTGTGTCGCTTTGCATGTATGGAGCTGAGAGAACTTTTGGAAGTTGGTCGTCTGCTCCCACCATGTGGGTCCTGGGGACCAATCTCAGGCCATCAGACTTGCTAGCAAGCTCCTCTACCCCTTTGTCATCTCACTATGCCCATCACTAGATAAAAATCTAAACACTTGTAGATTTCCATAAGCAGCATTAAAAAGCACGCATCAAATTGGAAGCAAACGTTTTCTCAGTGCCTGTGACAGACAAAGGGTTAATTTCCAGCTCCTGCAAATCGTTAAGAAAAAGACAAAGCATCGGACAGAAAACTGTTCCCAGGACATGAATAGGCTCGGAGAAGAGTAAACCCCAATGGCCAATAAACATATGGCTGGGGCTTCTCCACTCAGGGAAATGCAAATTAAAATAACAGCGTGGTAGCGCTTCTCACCCATACTATTGGCAAGGGTTCAAGGATGTTCACACCTTCTCCTGGAGAGAACGGAAGAAAAGGCAGATTTTTAAGGATAACTGGTGACAAATATAAAATTAATTCTGCCTGTTTTTGGAAAGTAATGTGGAAAAAATCTATTTTAAAAATACACATACACATGTGTGTACACACACATGTATATATGTATAGATAAACAATACGTGTGTGTATATATATGTATATATTCCTTCAAACAATAGCCCTGCTTATAAGAATCTCCCAAAGAAATAAACAAAGCTCTCAGATGTGGGCATAGATCAAGATATTTAATGTAGCAGTTTTTACTGCGGCTGAAGAGCTAGAGAGAATTCATCTATAGGAGAATGTTTAAAACATGGCAGGTTTACATCACAGAAAAAAATAAGACTTAAAAGAAGAATAAAACCGTAAGTTTGCTTGGATAGGTTTCCACCATGTACTGCTAATTGAGAAAAGCCAGGAATGTAGTAGAATTTAATTTGTTCAATAAGGATCAGCTAGCCTTTGTGTGTGTGTGTGTGTGTGTGTGTGTGTGTGTGTGTGTGTGTGTGTATGTGTGTGTGATGCACAGGTGTGTGAAGTGGGGGGAAGGAATCACCAGCAAGTTCTGTGTGTGTGTGTGTGCGCGTGTGTGTGTGTGTATGTGTGTGTGATGTACAGGTGTGTGAAGTGGGGGGAAGGAAACACTAGCAAGTTCTCTGTGTGTGTGTGCTTGTGCGTGTGTGTGTGTGTGTGTGTGTGTGTGTGATGTACAGGTGTGTGAAGTGGGGGGAAAGACACACACCAGGTTATTGATGTTGATTTTGAGAATAAATCACATAAATAGAACAACCACTATTTTTAATTATTGTCTTGTGTGTATGAATGTTTTTCTTGCATGTATGTTTGTGTACCACATGTGTACCTGCTACCCAAGTAGGCCTACAAGAGCCTCAGATCCCCTGGAACTGGAGTTATAGAAGGGCGGCCACGTGGGTGCTAGGAACTGAATCCAGGTCCTCTAGAATAGCAGCCAGTGTTCTTCACCACTGAGCCATCTCTCCTGTCCCACAAACACTATTTTTATCATGAGGAATTATTATTAACTACAAAAGTATAGAAGGTAAAAGGCAAAAATTATAGTACAACTCCTATTTCTGTCACCCAGGGGTTCTACTCTAATGAGTGAACTCTGAGATTAACTATATTATATATGTAAATATGCACATCTGTAATATATTATGTAATGTAAGTACAGGTGTGTGTGTGTGTGTGCGTGAGCGCACGTGTGTGTGTGTGTGTGTGTGTGTCAGTCACTTCTGTTGCTGTGATAAACACCATGACCAGAGCCACTTGCAGAAGAAGAGTTTGTCTGAGATTGCAGCTCCTGACGGAGACTCCTTCATGGATGGGGAAGCATGCTGGCAACAGGTGGCTGAGGTGGGAAACTGAGAGATCACATCTGTACCCACACACAGGAAGCCAAGCTTGAACAGGAAGTGCTGTGGGGCTATAAGAACTCAACGTCTGCCCCCAGTGATGTGATTCCTCCAGCAAAGTTGCACCTCCTTGAGGGCCTGCAACACCCCCAGTCCAAACAGCACCCCCAACCTGGAACCAAACATTCAAAAACTAGAGTCTATGGGGGACGTTTCTCTTTCAAACCACCACAATGTACACACACACACATATTTATTAGATTTGTTTATTTTTATTTTACATTTATGAGTGTTTGCCTGTGTGTATCTATGTGTACCACATGTGTGCCTGGTACCTGCAGAAGCCCGAAGAAAGCACCAGATTTCCTGGAACTGGAGTTACAGTAGTTGTGCATTGCCATGTTGCGAGACACAAAACACCCAGGTCCTCCGGGAGAGCAGCAAGAGCTCTCAACTCCACAGCTCCCATGCAATATCTTCCTTTAGTCCAGAAATGCTCCTTTCTTGCTTAGAGGAGACAGGTATGCTTTCTTACAGTTCTGGCTCAAACTCAAGGCCTCATGCTCAGTCTGTGATCCACCACTGATCTGCATCCCCAGCTCTTTGAGGGTCAGTAGGCTGTGGCTTTGATGGTGGTGATGCTTTCCTGGGCATATACTCAACCCCAACCTAGTCCAGTTGTATATGGTAAGAACATATCTTTTGATGTTGGCCATACCTTACTAGAGAGTTAAAAAACAAAGGAATCTAAATGAAAGAAGAAAGACATGCACATTAAGGTGGTGTCCTTGGAGGCATGTCCAACCTGTCCCCTCCTCTGTCCCATCTTTCCTGCTGTGAGTCACAGACCCTGGACCTGGAACCTCCACTCAGTTCGTGAGGAATTGTCTCCCAGCATGAAGGATCCACACAGGAGATTCCACTCCAGCTGCTGAGTACTGGGCATCCACTCCACAGCCTAGAGCAGTCTGGTATAAGGGCATCCAGACAGCCAGGTGCTTGGACCCACCATACACCATAGAGATGGTCACAGGCACAACTGTGACCTCTATTTGTATTCTGAAGCCCCGACCCCTAATGTACTTGGAAGGTGGCCTTTAGAGTTAGATGAGCTCATGAGGGTGGGGCTTCCTGATTGGTGGTTTCTAAAAAGATTTGTTTTTATTTTATGTTTATGGGTGGGTGCTGTGGAACAAACCTTTTCTACACTATGAATATGTATTACACTCATCTGTTAATAAAAAGTGACAGGCCAGTAGCTTGGCAGGAAGTTAAGCAGGAAAACCAGACTAAGAAACATGGGAAGGAGGAGGGCAGAGAGACATGAGCCAGCCTCCCAGGAAGCAAGACATGCCAGAGGATAGGTAAGGCCACAAGGCTTGTGGCAATACATAGATTAATAGAAATGGGTTACTTTAAATGTAAGAGTGTTGTTGGAGGCTACTGGTTCGTTCCTGGCTGCTCAGACTCCAAATAATTGCACAGAAACTATATTTAAATCACTGCTTGGCCAGTCACTTAAGCTAACTCTTATATCCTAAACTAACCTACCTCCATTAGTCTGTGTATCACCACATGACTGTGGTTTACTGGGTAAAGTTCTATCCAGTGGCTGTCTCCAGCAGGGCTACATGGTGTCTTGCAACTCTGCCTTCTTTCTCCAAGCATTCAGTTTAGTGTGCCCCCCACACTTACCTCTACTCTGCCCTTTCATAGGCCAAGGCAGCTTCTTTATTCATTAACCAATAAAAGCAACACATATACAGAAGGATTTCCCACACCATAAGAGCTAGTTAGTAATAAGTCTGGGTTATCTGTCAAGAATTTATAATTCATATTCAGCCTCTGAGTGGTTAGTTAGGAACTAACAGGTGGGAGAGAAATATCTGTCTACATATGCCATTTTAATGTGTGGCCAAAATTTCCACATAAAACCTAATAAAGCTTAACAGAGGATTCTAGACACACAAGAATAGAGTCAAACTTGGCTCCTTGGTAACTGCATCTTCTTGGGTGTGCTCTGTTTGTTCATGGTGAACAGATGCATGGCTCCTTTAAGAGATGGCTTTCTCGTTTGGTGCTAGCAGCAAAAATGGGCAGCTCTTTTTTTTTTATTTATTATGTATACAACATTCTGCCTTGATGTATGCCCGCACGCCTGAGGAGGGTGCCAGATCTCAGCACAGATGGTTGTGAGCCACCATATGGTTGCTGGGAATTGAACTCAGGACCTGTGGAAGAGCAGCCAGTGCTCTTAACCTCTGAGCTATCTCTCCAGCCCGGGCAGCTCTTTTAAGAAGTCCTACTACCAAACATGTATATGGTGTTTATGAGCAGCCAGTAGCATTCTTCTTGGTGGCAGCATGACCTAGAAACTTCCCAGAGTTGGAGCAGTAAACATGGCTTTCAGAACTGGCAGTATATACCTCCACCATGAGACTAGACTCTTAGGGAACCAAGGGGGAGGAGCCAGCACCAGCACATCATGACCCAAGTTACATAGCAGTTTTTTGCTCATATAAACAGAAACGGTTACAGATGTGCAGTAAGGACAGATTTAGACAAAAAGAGCCTCCAAATAGGTCACAATGTGTTTAAAAAATATGTGTAAGCTTGGGAGAGAGAAAAAATAATATAGTCTTAGGTTTAAAAATAAATAAAGTCCTTTAAAAGGAATAGAGTAATAAAAATATAATAAGCCACCTAAAGATGGAAAATACACAGATACTCTGGATACTGTATGCTGTGTTGTCTTTAGATTTTTTGACTGTTACTGAACAAATAACTACTATAAAAGTCACTGGACTATGAAAACTGATAGATTAAACCAACCTATATATTTTGAAAATGTCTTGACTTCAAAATTAAGTCAAATGATCTATTACTCTGTGGTGTAGGAAGTCCTTCTGCATTTGTGTTGATTTCATTAGTTAAATAAAGAAGCTGCCTTGGCCTTTTGGTAGGGCAGCCCTTAGGTGGGAGGAGTAGACAAGACAGAATTCTGTGAGGAAGAAGGCAGTGTGGCAGACGCCATGGCTCTCCTCTCCCTCTCCAAGATGGACGCTGGTTAGACTCATGCTGGTAAACCACAGTCAAGTAGCAATACAGATTATTAAAAATGGGTTGAATCAAGATATGAGAGTTAGCCAATAAGAGGCTAGAACTAATGTTTAGCAGTGTTTAATTAATACAATTTTCATGTGGTTATTTTGGGGGTTAAGTTAGCCGGGTGGCGGGATGCAGCCTGCCACTCCTCATTACTACAGCTTTGGGAAAGAGGTTCTGCTTTTGTTCCCACAGGGAATGAGAAGCTCTGGATTCATTCTGGGTTTAAAAAAAATCAGGTTTGATTGAGGAAGACACAATGAAAAATCTCTGATGGGAACAAATGGACTAGATGATCCAACTTTTCACCGTGCTTCTGTTGCATTTTTCTCTAAGTTCTGCATCCAGAACAGCTTCAAGGCTGCTGGCTGAGGTGATCCAGCCTCACAGACTACTCCAGCCAAGACTTAATCATTATCCTAAACTTTCTCACAGTACCTCAAAAATTACCAGCACCCCCAATCACCAGGAAGCAGTCTAGAGAACTAACACACATTTATTTTTAAATAATGGGTTGTGAATATTTATTATCATTTAAGGGTGTTGGGCATAAGTTGCTATTGGTAATGGCCAGGAAAAAGGCTGAATTAGGGAAATTAGATTCAAGGATCTTGTTCTAAAGTGAAAAGGATGGGATTTAGAAATAGAATAAAAGGGTAGATTATTGAAGCTACTTATAAACCAAAAAAAAAAAAGCCAACTACTAGTCTCAAATATTTTACATTGGTATGGATTTACATATATATATATATATATATATATATATTGATACAAATTTGAGGTTATTTCTGGTTTCTATTCTCATTTAGGATATTGTGCTTATGTAACTTATTTAAAATATAATACATAATTTTAAAATACAAACCAATAGCCATCTATAATAGCAAGTTTTTAGTCATGTTAGTTTTCTAAGGTCATACAGAGATACATTTCAGATAGATAGGCAATCTTCAAACACTTCAAAAATCTACAGAATATAACATTTAAAATGTTTTAAGAACTAAGGCTTTTTATGTCAGTGAGACACATCTGCTCCTGGCAACAGCAACATACTTCAGAGAAGATGACAGGCATTGAAGAAACTTAACATGGAGGGCAAAGAAACTACCCTTGCCTCAATTGCTGACAGTTACTATCCAAACTGGACCAGCAGGACTCAAGAAAAGTGACTGCCAAAATTTGCCAAGATAATGTAGGGAAGTCCTTCAAAATTCCCTACTTCACAGGAAAGTCTTTCAGATATAGTAGGCCTGTAGGCCAGAGTTGGCTGCCCCAGCATTACAGAAAAACTTTGGGTGACTGTCCAGGCAGCCTGGTACCCTGTCATTAAGTAACATTTCACCTGTTTGGGCTCTTTGAAGGAGTTGAAGACTAAATAGTTACACTTATAGTTCTCCTTAGCTATAACAGAAAGTAAATTAGATATAAAACTTTATAGTCACTAAGATAAGATAGATAACTAAGTATTTTCTCTAATTTTGCCAAATACAAATGGATAGATATTGCTACTGGAATTCTAATAACTGTTTTCATTGTTATAGTTTTATTATATTAAGGTTAAAACCTTCCTTCTTAATTAGACAAAAAGAAGGAAATGCTGTGGAACAACCCTTTTCTATACTATGAATATGTATTACTCTCATTGGTTAATAAGAAGCTGACAGGCCAGAAGCTGGACAGAACGTTAGACAGGAAAACCAAGCTGAGAATGATAGGAAGGAGGAGGGCACAGTCAGGAGAGACATGAGCCAGCCTCCCAGGAAGCAGGACATGCCAGAGAACAGGTAAAGCCACAAGGCATGTGGCAATACATAGATTAATAAAAATGGGTTAATTTAAATGTAGGAGCTAGCTAGTAATATGCCTGAGCTATTGGTTGAGAATTTATAATTCATATTCAGCCTCAGAGTGGTTATTTGGGAACTGGCAGGTTGTAGAGAAACATCCACCTACAGGTGGGTATCATGCCTGCACGTATTTCTGTGTACCACATGTTTGCAGTGCCCATGGGTTCCAGAAGAGGGTGTCAGAATATTTAGAACTGGAGTTACAGATGTTTGAGCCACTATGTGGGTGCTGGGAACCAAGTCTGGATCCTCTGAAAGAGTAACACAAGCTCCTAACCACTGAGGCATCTCTCCAACACCAGGTCTAACTAAAGGAAGTTAGAGTCCTCAGTGTGCCCTGAGGACACAGTCAGAAGGCAGTTGTCTACAGTGCAGGGAGATGCCCTCCCTAGAAACATAGCCAATGGCCCAGGGAGAGGCCTTCCCTAGAAACACAGTCAGTGGCACCTTTGACCCTACCCACACACACACCAGAGCTTTGAGAAAATGGCTTTTGTGGATTGTTACCCAATCTGTGTTGTTGTGGTCGTGGTGGTAGTTGTGGGGTGTGTGTGTGTGTGTGTGTGTGTGTGTGTGTGTGTGTGTGACAACTTGCAATGACTGAAGATAAACTCAACCCTCTGATTGTCTAGTCCCTGGAGAGCTGGAAGTCACGTTATTGAAGAGGGAGAGGCATGTGCCCCCAAACTGGCATCTTAACTGACAGCCTTCACTCTTCCCAGTGAACTTTCTAAAGTGCCCATCCCAAAGTCACCCAATGTCTTTAGGACAGAGCGAAAACTTACTAGCATCCATTAGAACATGGTGTCTTATTTTGACCCCCACACACAATGCAGCCCCTGCCTCCTAGACTGTGGGTTTGTTTTATACAGTTTTGGTAGTTCACAGTCAACTGCAGCTCAAACCATGAAACTGCTAAGTGGGCCATCCCAGAGACAAGCAAATCATGTTTTGATTGTAGGCTGTGAAATAGAATCTCATGTCAACAATGTTACCCTGCCTGTGTATCTACTCTGTATATACTACCCACTCTGTAATGTAGACAGTCACAGACCAGCCCATCTTTTGCTCTGAGGACTCCAGACACACATGAGCACAGAGAGATCCGCTCACTTTTGACTCCCTCCTGCTGAAGTGGCTGAAGAGCTGAAGAGGTTCCACCTTACCTGCATCCTACCCCTGGTAGCCTAGCTTGCATCTGTGTTACCTGCTGGAGACTATGGCTCTGGCAATTCTCCCTTGATGCTACCACCAGCCACCACCTCTCTCTCTCCTGGGTCACTGCCATCAGTTTGCCAACACCCCAGCTTCTGGAGCTTTTCCTGCCTGGAGGAAGGGGAAGCTGGCCTCACTCCATCTCATCAGGTCTGACCTTACACAGCTTTCATCCTAGCTGGCCACTCCACTGCTCTGAATGCTTGCCTGAGCCTTGGGACATTCTCTCATTCTCTCTCTCTCTCTCTCTCTCTCTCTCTCTCTCTCTCTCTCTCTCTCTCTCTCTCTCTCTCTCTCTCTCTCTCTCTCTCTCTCTCTCTCTCTCCCCAACATCCTGAGATAACAGTACACACTCTGGTCACGCAGTACGGATGACTCCTGAACTCCCCTCTCCATCTCTAGCCACAGTTGTGGGACACAACTTACAAAGTTCATCAAGCAAGCTGCCTCTTCAACAATGCTACCTGTGTGGTACCTAGAACACAACCTGCCAGCGTAAGGGGCTTGCTTTTCTTCCTCCTCTCCCATCTCAATAATCACCACCACCTCTTAACAAATTGATCAAGTCCCAAATGTGGAAGCCAGTCAATAGTCTTCTGAGCTCGTCAATGTCAGGTTCAGTTCAAGGGCAATCCTGCGGAGGCCATGTTCAAACTGTGCCCTGTAGTCCACTGTCAGCAACGCTGACATCTCAATCACATAGCTAATAGGCAGCTGCCAAATTCTGCCCTGGGAAAGAAGAAGCCCTTCTTGAAATAGGGAAATAATTTGCTGAGTATATTTGAAAATTATATGGCCATATTGCATTCCTTAAGATTTCACTCAAAGAGGTTAGCATCCATGTGGGAGCCTTACTTGAATCAAATACTGCTTTGATGACTGCAAAATGGCAATTTTCATAATTTTATCATTTCTTCTATCAGTACTGTCCATTTATCTGTGAAGAACTTTTTTCTGTACTCTCTGGGAATATCGATGAAGATTTATAGATTACTTTTTAATTCTGTATGCTATAACCCATGACGGCCATTCTTCCTAATGTTCAAACCGTTAAGAATTCAGCCAAATCGGCATGTCCTCCATTTTTGTGATGGTTGATTTTGGTTGTCAGCTTCACTGCATCTGGAATCAACTGAACCCCAAGCTTCTGGGCACTCTGGTGAGAGATTTTCTTCATCAGACTGTTTGAAGCAGGAAGAGCCACCTTAAATCTGGGTGGCACCTTCTGGAGGCAGCCCAGATACAAAGATATAAAACAAGGAAACTTGGCCTTTGCCTGCTCGCCCTCACTCTTGCTGGCAAGTCCATCTACCCGGCTAGTGTGACTTCTTCAGGATTCCAAACAGACTGAAGGCAGCAGCTCTCAGGGAACCCTCCAGGCCTTTAGCATCAGGTAAGACTGCTGAGACATCATAACTCCCCTTTCAATATGTGTATTCATTCTCTTGATTTAGAGAACCTGATAGTACACTGGTTAAAAGAACATCACATTCCCATCATCATCTTTTTCTAGGCCCAACTTAGTGTGACTGTGTGTGTGTGTGTGTGTGTGTACCCAACAGCCTTGTACATCTCAAGCGAGACAGATTTGGGATCTGTGGAAATGCAGACGTTACCAAGTCAGCAGTCACTTTCTGGGTATGGCAACGGTGCTATGACTGCAGAGCATCTTTGCTCCTAGAGTCTGGAATATTCTGTGATGAAACCTTGTGATGTCAGCAGTTGACTCAAATGGAGATTTTAACAAAAGCTGCCAGGGTTGGGGAGATGCCTCAGTGGATAAAAGTGTTTGAGGAGTAATTGTGATAATATGGTTTCTGTCCCCAGAACACTTGTAAAAAATAAGAACCAAACGCTATGATGAACACTGTGACTCCAGTGCTCCTACAGGCAGACGGGAGGCAGTGAGAGGTCTGCAGGAGTTTACCAGCTCAGCCTGACTAAAATACAGGTGGCCACAGAAACAGGAGACGCCCTGCTTCAGCAAGGTGGAAGGAGATAACCAGGTCCTGAAAGCTGTCCTCCGACCTTCACACACACGTGTGTCGTGGGTGTGCCCTACAGAGCTGCCCAAAGCCTTTTACCATTCGGCCCTGCCTGCCTCCCACCCTGGCCTCCTGACCTTCTCACCACGTTTTGTCCACAATTCCTGTTCAGTCTGAGTTCTTCCCCCAAGCTCCACCCCGAGTCCCCAGATGCCTCTGTGTGCGTGTGTGTGTGTGTGTGTGTGTGTGTGTGTGTGTGTGTGTATGCACGCACATGCACACTTCTGCTGTATGTTACCTGCACTGAGAAGCCCCCTCTGACCACTCTGCTAAAACACCATCCCCATTCTCACCCAAAGTTTTTCTCTTGGCCCAGCTTAATTTGTTGCATGTGTTCGTTTATATGACAGTGGGCATGTATGTGCAGGTGTACATGGTTCTGCATGTGTGTGCAGGTCATTTCTCAGATGCACCCACATTGGTTTTTGAGACATAGTCTCTCTCTTGCTTGAAGCTGGCCGCAGAAGGTTACGACTGTACACCAGAGACCCGCATGTACCCACCTCCCCAGCCCTGGGACTACAGACATCTGCTGCTACACCTGACTTTTTAATTGTGGGTTCTGGGGGCCAAACTTATGTCCTCAACCTTTCGTGGCAAGTGCTTTACCAACTGAACTCTATCCCCTGCCTCCAACTCAGTTTTCCATTTTTTTCCTGTCTCCTCTCCTGATGAAATAGAAGCAGAGAGTATTCAATAGCATGAGCTTAGCATCAAAGACAAGGCCAGCATGGACAGGTGCAGTTCGTACTGGTTAAATGAGTGGCACAGACACACACACTTACAAAGATGCTTACCAGCAGGCACACGACTAGGCACACATGCAGGCTTACTAAAGATCATGTTAGGGAAACAGAATCACATGGACATGTCTATACACACACAATCATATGGCACATTTAAACACTCACAAAAGGTAAATGAATTCACATACTAATATTCACAGGTTTGCACATGATACATACAAACATGCTTTGTGTATCTCATGAATACACATATCCAAAGATAGACATTTAGGTGCACAGGCATGAATGAACACCTTCACACATGTGTGTACATGCTTACACACCTGGCCATTTTCTGCCTAGAGTCTCCATGTTCTTGCTGAGCCTAGCTGGAGCAGATGATGCTGGCTACTCTTTAGCTCCTGGTCAGTCTCCTGGCATCATTCCCTCTCAGGACAGATGAGTGAGAGGAGGTGGGGGCCACTGGGGAGGCGCCCCCTGATGGATGACCGCTCTGCGTCTGGTGCTGAAGCAACAATGTCACAGAGGCCATTAACAGTCTGGGCAGAGCCATAAAACACGCCTGGCTCCAGCAGCCCCTGCCCCCACCATGCTGCCTTCTACAATCACCCTGACTCTGGGCCATGGGCTAATACCAAAGGCAGTGGCCTCTCCCAGCCTAGACTGAGGCAAGTGCCAGGGCTTCTGCACTGTCTCCTCAGCTGGGACCAGGGAAGGACCCTATGAGGTAGGTACAGAAGGAAGGTAGTGGCTGTCAACAAGGTGGGGAAACTGGGACACACTTTGCTCAGGCACAGTTAGGTCAGCAAGGGATGGGGGGCATGAAAAATGGCTGTGGCTACCAGTGAAGGGGCTAAAGTTTCCCAGGCTGGCTCCATTAGTGCCCGATGCCCTCAGGTCATACTAGATGGCTGACCCTAGATAGGGAGCTAATCGCAGAACCTGACTGCTGGCATAGTGTCAGCTGCCCCAGTTCCCTGTGGCCCACATAGGACCACAGGACAAGACCATGAGTTCTTCATGGGACTGGATATCATCCCTCCACAGGTGAGGTATCCCAAGGGATTTTCCCCTCAAAGCCATCCTGATCAAACAGACCCTTTGGGTGACATTCTGTGCTGGCTCAGGAAGTGAAGGAACAGGTCCCCAGGGTCCCTACTGGATCGTCAAAATCCTACATGCAAGAGAGAAAACTGTTTATTCAGGAGCTAAGCCCAGAGCTGGAAGACAAGGGCCTGCATGATGGAGGGTGGGATGGGGGTGAGAAAATGGGGTCCTGAGAGACTGTGGCATGGAGGGCTTTAGGAAGGCAAGGCAGGCTGCAGGCGAGAGGAAGCTGGGGGCTGGGAGAGTCTAAAGAGAGGGTCGTAAGATGACCCAAGGAAAGGATTTGGGACTTTACCCTATGGATAACCAGGATGTCATAAAATGATCTTAAGGAGGGAGATGACACCCTAATTTGACACTATGCCTCTTGGACTGAGACCAAAAAGGGAAGACCATTTTGTTACGCTTCTGTCCCATTGTTTCTTCCAGAAAAGAGCATATGACAAGTGTTCTGGTCTGGGAGGTGGCTTGTAAGCATGAGGTTAATCCCAAGAATACAACTTTAAGAAGTCAGACACAGTGTAGGCACTGGTGGCCCTTGAGCTGGGGAGGTAGAGACAGGTGGATCCACAGGGCTCGCGGTTAGTCAGCAAAATCTAGTTGTCAGGCCCCAGGTCCCTGAGAGACCCTGCCTTAAAAAAAAAAGAGGTGGACAGTGACTAGGGAACACTAGAGGGTTGTCCTCAAGTCTCCACATTCAAGTTCACACCTGCACACATGGACATGTGTACATATATGTACATATCTGTTCATACTTGCACACACGGGCACATAGAGAGAAACTGGCTTCCTTCCATCCACTCTTTTGTTCATGCATGCACGCATGGTGGTAGCATGATTCACTCTGGAGCTGAATGACGAACCATGTTTGGCTACCTAAGGGGCGACAGTGGATAGAGGAAGACGAAGTGGGGGCAAGAGCCGGGACCAGCATTTATAGAGCATCTACTGTATGCTAGGCCTGGAGAGGGGCAGCTGGTATGGGATCTCAATTTGGCTCTGCAGTCCCCACGAGGGAGGTCTCTTTCAACACCATTTTATAGACAGAGAGTGTTGAGCCACTTGCATAAGTTCTCATGAAGAGCTCCCGCCCTGGCAGAGACGCTTCCAGAGATGACAGAGAGGTCCTGAACTCCAAGAATGATTTTCATCCTTGTCTTCAGACCTGGAGAGGTTCTGAAGTTCCCAGAAAGGATGGACCCCTGGGGGATTGGTCCAAGAGCCTGACACTGCTTCCCCGCTGGCTGTGATGAATGCCTGACAGTCCCTCCACTTGCAGGGAACTCATCAGACTAATGTCTCCCAATGTGAAGTCCTTGTCGCCTTTGGATGAGAAATCCCAGCCTCCTGGCATTCTGTGCCCCAGACAGATGGGCTCCCGTCCCCAGGCCTGTGAGCAATGCAGCCTCTTCTGCAGAGAGAGGTCGATAAAGGCCCTTCATCAGGACCACAGAGTCTCCCATCAGCCATTGGGAGGTAGTCCTGCTGCATGCTGGTCCTTTGAGGCTGAATCCAGCTGCAAACCAGCATAGGGAAGGGGGTTTGGTGCTCAGTAAAAATAAGAGCCCCACAAAGAAGGAGCAGGTCGTTTTCAGCCATGCCACAGACAGTCAACAGACCCAAGGGCAGGGGCAGGGCAGGTAACAGTCCGCCTTGACTGTGAAGCTTCCATGAACTATGCAGGGTATGAACACACACCCGGAGGATCTGAAAAACAGCTGCCCGGGTCATCCCCAGGACCTCAAAGGTTTTGTGGAGGAGGAATGGAGATGCTGCAAGTCAGCGGCAGGAAGGACCGAACGACAGTGTTTTCAACAGTAAGAGGCCATAGAAATAGCAATCAGCATCACCTACACGAGGTTGGCATTGATGCCAGTATTGTGTTGGTCCTCATGAAGACCCACGGAGGAAGGCGATGCCATCTCATTTCACGCACTCAACAAGTGAGGCCCAGAGCAGTTCAATGCTGTTCTCAGTGAGACAAGATTCTACCTTAGATTTCCTCACCTCCAAGTTGGCCCTGTAGCTTCTTGTCATCCAGCCTCTCAACTGGGGTTTGTAAAGTGGCACTTCCATGCCAGACACTGGGTTGGGTCCTGGAGCTTCACAAGAGAGGTGTGGTACCTGCAATGACACGCGGAACGTCTGCACGGGAATGAGGCCATCTTCCTGAGGAACTGGGTAACTGTCTGCCTTCACAGAGTGATTTGTATTGGGGGCCTTGAGTACCAGCCTCAGTACTCTGAATGGATGTCTATGGTAAGCAAGGATCTCAGGGTAAAAAAATTAATTCAAGCACATTACCTCTGCATCTTCTTTATGTTTTGGGCAAGGGGAAAAATTGAAGTGAAGGGGCATGGAGAGGAAGAATAAGGGGTGATCTCCACGAGGTTTCTAGTCTTTACAGACGTAGTTGGAAAATTCCATAGGCAAGGACAATGATAATATGCATATCACAATCACAAAAATGGCAGGTACAAAGCAGTCTCTAGAACAGGTGACGTCACCCAGGGAAGAGCCAGCATTCAAGGGGAAGTACCCGACATTCCAAACCATTAGATAAGGTTACTAACCATCCCTGAATCCTGGATTCCGCATTCTCCTCATCCAATCTCTTCTGTGATAATCAGCTCTAGGGACACCCAGATTTGTTTGTTAGCAATGGTGGGGCATGCTACCCTCCTGCTCAGTGCCTGACTTCTGTAGAAATTTCTGTGTGGTCTGTTAGCAGGGAATTTTGTGGGATTGACTCTATGTAAATTTGACAGATAGAACAAAGAGTGAATGCTGCCGCTCTACGGCCTCGTGCTGTGGAGGAATGGAGAAGGGAAAAGGAGCCCAGCTTAGGCTCGTTTCTGGCTAGCTCCTTTAACTTAAATTTACCTGTTTCTCTTTATCTACCTTTTGCCTTGGGGTATTTTTACCTTTTCTTACTTTCTTGCTGTCTCTACATCTGGTTGGCTCATGGTTGCCTGGTTTCTGGCCCAGGGCGTGTCCCTTGTTCTCTCTTCCTACTTTCCCTCTCCAGCTTAGATTTCTCCTACTTATTCTCTCTTCCTGGCAGCCCCACCTATCCCTTTTCTGCCTAGCTATTGGCCATTCCGCTTTTTATTAGACCAATCAGGTGCCTCAGGCAAGGTGAAACAGGTGCAAGACATCTTTACATAATTAAAACACATTCTTACATCATTAAACAAACGTGGGATAAATAAAATTAATACACCTTTACACAGTTAAATTAATATTTTGCAACTTAAGCAAATGTGACACCTCTTTTCCCAGTTAAAATAATATTCTGTAACAGCCCACATGAGGGCTTCAAGGAGAACATATGGGAAAGGAAGTAGCCTTGCCCTGACTCCAAAGAATTCATCCTTTCTCCATGTCTTGACAGGGCTTTGGGCCCTCAACCTTCTGGTAATATAAGGTTTGGGTCCATTGCATCTTCCCTCCTGGTTCCCACTCTGTGCCACCCCAGCTCAGGGCACCGCTTGGACCTCCTTTATTAGTACTCTGTCCTGATCCCCCTCTATTCTAGAGCCTCAACTGTCTGTGAAAGACACCATGGCCCCAGCAACCCTTATAAAGGAAAGTATTTAATTGGGGCTTGCTCACATTTCAGAGGCTTAGTCCACTACGAGCATGGTGGCACACAGGCAAACATGGTGCTGGGGGAAGGTAACTGAGAGTTCTTCATCTGGATCCATAGGCAGCAAGAAGATAGAGACTGGGCGTGGTGTGAGCATTTGAAATGTCAAAGATAACCCCCAGTGACATGCTTTCTCCCACAGGCCTCACCTTCTCCAATAAGGCCACACATAGTCTAACAAGGTCACACCTCCTAATCCCTGTTAATGGCCAACCACTATCAGATATAGATATAGATATAGATAGAGATAGAGATAGAGATAGAGATAGATAGAGATAGATAGAGATGAGCCTATGCAGTACATGCATATTCAAACCACCATACTCAACCCAGCCCTGTCTCTGAGCCTGAGCCCCTACATAACCCTCCACACCCTCCTCTCCCAACCACAGTCCTGAACTGCACCCTGACCCCCTTGATTGGTCCTTTCTGATTCTAGTCTCACCCTGACATCCTACACTCTGCTCCAAATCCTTCCTGCCCTTCTCCTCTGGAGCGAGTCATACTGGAATCCTCTGGAGGAGGAGAGAGAGACCTTGTCTGTTGTGTATGTTCTTTATCGCCTCTGACTCAACCTCCGTCCCTCCCTCCCTCCCTTCCTCCCTCTCTCCCTTCCTCCCTCTCCCTCTCTTTGTGTATATATTCATGAGTGTGTTCAAGCGTGCGTGCACATGGGTGTGTGTGAGTATGGTGGCCGGATGTCTGTGACATGCATCTTCAGTTTCCCTCGGCCTCAGTTTTTGAGACAACATCTCTCACTGAACCTGGAGCTTTTCAGTTTGGGTGAACTGGCTTGCCAGTGAGCCCCAGGGAGTCTCCTGTCTCCAGCACACTCTCCCCTCACCCACTGTGCAGCTACACCCACACACATAGACGCAGGGGCTTGCTCCTCATGGTAAGCTTTTTAACCAACTGAGCCATCATCCCAGGCCCTCCTCTTTATTCTTGGTATTGTCATTGTTTTCCCAGGTTGCAGAGAGCCCAGCTGTGGCCAGGCAAGCACTCTACCCACTGAGCAGCAGCCCTCATCTGCTGTGAACTATGTTAAAGAGAGAGGCTCTTTTTTTACTCTGGGGACCCAAGGGCAAGTGGTAATTTCAAAATGACCTTGTTCAGATGCCATGTACAAAACTGAACCAATTTTAGCCATCAGAGTAGGGTCCCCTTTCCTGTGGGAGAGGGCAGTTAGGAGTTTCTGGGGATAGAGGTAGGGCTTCTCTGTCTGCAGAGTTTTTGTTTTTTGGGTTTTTTTTTTTAGGGGTGGGGAGCCTGGATGGAAAGATTAACCAAGGAATGTATTTATGACCCATGTGCTTTTCTGTATGTATATGCTGAATAAAAAGGCTTTCTATTATTTGTTTTAAGGCTGAGAGTGTGCTTCACTGGCAGAACACTTGCCTACTAACATTCAAGGCCCTGGATTCCATCCCAAACAATACACACACACTGTGCTGTGGCCTGGGGAGGGAGGGCTCCCACAGCAATAGAGAGGGGCAGGTGGGACATGGCTACCAGGGACGCTGGCCAGGTGTCTCTGCCTTGAGAGGACCCTAGCAAATGGTCTGACTCTCTGCAGCCACAGCAAACAGCACAATGGCATGCTGACAAGGTCCCCCACACACATCGCTAAGCACCCCACTGCCCACTGGGACCCTGACTTGGTGCCACCTGCCTCTCCTCCCCTAACAGCTGTATTTTTCAGGTACAATATGACAGGCTCAATCTATTCCTGTTATATATTTTCCAGTAAATGGACAAGGTGAAAACAGTGTCAGTTCAAATCACTATCATGACACTTAGTTCTGATTTACAGCGCCTTTTGCCGCAATCGTGAGAGCGCGTGCATCCGTGCTGAGCTGGATTGCCCAGCCAGGCCCCACGGGGTCAGTGTTCAGATCAGCTTCAATAAAAGAATTTAGGGTAAGATGGCCCCAGGTGGGCAGGGGGCAGACTAGGGGGCCCTGAGGACAAGCTGGGAGAGATGCTGAGGCCACCATTTTCTCCCCCGCACACCCCCCCCCCACTCTTTGTCCCCAGCCCTGTGGTTTGCAGCATCTGGGAAATTTATGGCGGCTCCATAAACGGGTTTTACAGACAGCTGTTAGAGCGTGCAGAGCAAGGCCTGGCTGTCGGGGGACCTAGTCTCAGGCTTACAGCCAAGACACTTAAATATTATGGCCGCACATATATAAAAACCGTGCTAGGCGCGTCCTCTGCTGCCTCCCTCCTCCTGACCCAGGAGCCAGAGAATGGCCAGAGAATAGCAGCTGCTTGCAGCTGCTGGCTCTGCAGAGACAAATGCCCACAACCCCTTGCTCCAGCCCCTGCCGAGCCTCCACAAGACTTAGCCTGGGCCGGAAGCATGGATGCTGGCAGAGTAGCCTAGAAGACAGAACCAGATGTGTGGAACCCTCCTTGCCCTTCTTCCCCCGCCCAGGTTCACTGTACCAAGTTCTCTGAGCCTTGGAATCTTGTTATTGCTTTAAGCTGTCTTCCACCCCTACCATCTTTTCTTCCTCCAGTCGGTTTCTACCCTTCCAGAACTCCACCTAAACACCTCTTTTCTAGTGGCATTGTCCCATCCCTCCTGAGTCACTTCACTGTCGTAAATGCTCAGAGCCCCCCTGGACTTCTTCATAACATTTCTAACAATTGCAATGAAATAATTATTAGTGTCATTATCTGTTTAATGTCTGTCTTCCCTGCTGGACAATAAAGTGCATGGAAGTGGGGCCTTGGTGTGTGGAACCTGGCACTCGAGACATATGCAGCAAAAGAATGAAGGTGAGCATGTGTATGTGTGGGGATAGACGGCTCATGAGCCTCGGAAAGAGCGGGAGGCCAGAGCTTAGAGAGGTCAGCCAAGAGAGGTTACTGGGTAGTGAAGTCCCTGAAGGCTTTTGGGAGAAGGCACCCCTGGAACTCTAATCAGGGGCTTAAGATGTGAGACAGAGCTGCTCCTTTAGTCTGAGCCTCTAATTCACAATGAGGCTAGCGATGATGTCAACCCGGTTTTGAGGGTCAAATGCACTCAGTGTGTGTAACAGAGCTCCTGATGCTACATTATGCCTGCACAGAGCTAGAACTCAATAATTCCACGTAAGGTTATTTATGGGGGACGAAAGCCATTCCCCAGGCACTCTGCTGCCTCTGAAGCCACAGTTCGTTATTGCGTAACCCCTGCCTGAACCATTTGACCAGGAGAGAATATATGACCCCACTGGAACCAATCATAGTGCGGCTAGTAACCTATGACCCCTGACAGGCCAGCCAGAAGTCCTCTCCTAGGACTGAGGAGCTACGGGAAGAGGTTCAGGTGCTGTGCACCAAGAGTCAAAGAGATCCACCCCTGCACACCCATAGCCTGTGATAATCCCATCCCTGCACACCATAGCCTGTGATAACCCCCACGCCTGCACACCATAGCCTGTGATAACCCTACACCTGCACACCCATAGCCTGTGATGACCCCCATGCCTGCACACCCATAGCCTGTGA
>NC_022011.1:43013081-43013337 GCF_000317375.1 Microtus ochrogaster
ATGCCTGCACACCCATAGCCTGTGATGACCCCCACGCCTGTACACCATAGCCTGTGATGACCCCCACGCCTGCACACCATAGCCTGTGATAACCCCTATGCCTGCACACCATAGCCTGTGATAACCCCTATGCCTGCACACCATAGCCTGTGATAACCCCCACGCCTACACACCATAGCCTGTAATGACCCCCACCTGCACACCATAGCCTGTGATAACCCCCACGCCTGCACACCATAGCCTGTGATGACCCCCA
>NC_022011.1:43013442-43031017 GCF_000317375.1 Microtus ochrogaster
AGCCTGTGATAACCCCCACGCCTGCACACCATAGCCTGTGATAACCCCCACGCCTGCACACCATAACCTGTGATGACCCCCACGCCTGCACACCATAACCTGTGATGACCCCCACCTGCACACCGTAACCTGTGATAAGCCTGCCATAACCTGTGATAACCCCACGCCCATCCCAGTTAGAAGAGGAAGCAGAAGTGGTTACATTTGACTTCTTGAAACATACTGACTGTGCGATTTGGGTATTGCATATTCAACCTCGGTGAGTGTGATCTCCTCAACCTTGAAAGAGAGAGAGAGACCTTTAAAGAGTGTGAGCTGAACGGTCCTGTCAGAGACTGTTTTGTCGTTCACAACAACCCCCTGCTAATACAACAGGTACTGTAATTTCTCAAGACTTAAGGCTACCCTTGGACCTCTGTCTTCTTTATTGAATGTGCATTGCATGGACCTGGCTTTATGCATGAGGACCACATGCATGCAGTACCCATGAAGACCAGAAGAGGACATCAGATCCCCTGGAGCTAAAGTTACAGGTGGTTGTGAGCTTTCCTGTGGGTGCTGGGAACAGAACCAGGGTCTCAAGAAATGCTCTAAAGACTGAGACATGTCTCCAGACTGGGATTTCCTGTCTTTTATAGATAGAAAAAAGGCTAAGAAATCCACTCTGTTTCCAAAATGGTAGTATTCTTCAATAGGAAATTTCCAGTATTCAACTATTTTTGGCTCCCAGATGAATTTTCACGTAGTTTAGCCTTAGACAAAATGGAAGTAATAGGAAATATTAGGTTCGGCCCACCTCTGGGTGGGGTGGGGGAGTTGAAGGGGACTGAATGGGGAAACTGGCTTTGCCCAGGAGAGGGAGCTGTTGGGATGTGCAGTGTCTCTGAACTGGGCAGCAGCTTCCCTGTGTCTCTCCGGGGGAATTATGTTGTCTCAATTTTACCACAGTACCAGGCTGTGGGTGGTGGCTCCATCACTTTGCTCTGCAGAACCTTGAACTGAGCTAGAGACAGATTCCCAGAGCTCTCTGGCTAGTCAGCCTTGCCTAATGAATGAACCCCAAGTCCAACAAGAGACCAGTCTTGGACAATGACATGGACTCCTTCCTGCCCCATCTGAGTTGGTGCTAGGATACACAGGAAGTGGAAGGCTAACTGAAGGGGGACTCCATGATGTGGCCTCCTTGAGCTGCCACCTGCGATGGACTGGCACTGATACAGGCATTGTGGGGTTAGCCACATTCCTTGTGTTAATACAGGCTCACTATGCCCTATAAACCCTTCACAGAACTTCCTCGGGGGGAACTTCTCCAAATGTGCCAATCTTCCGTTCATGGTCCCCTGGAAAACCCAGAGACTGATGTTTTGGAAACAGGGAATGCTCTTCTGGGGGGCAAATGATCTCTAGCTCCTTTCCCAAGCTTGGACTTGAATGATTCAAATATCTCCTTCAGCAAATGAAAAAGTGGACCACTCCAGAAGATCCCCACGTGAGGCTGACCGCTGGCCTCCCATGCATGTGTACACGTGTGTGTGCTATATACACACACACAGAGAAAGAGGGAGAGACGGACAGACAGACAGCAGAGACAGAGACAGAGAGAGAGCACAATCAAATCCTCTCTTCTCTGAGAAAGGCACTCTGTTCACCGTACGGAGTGATGGACTTGAAGCGTGTGCTTGACCTAGGAGTTGAACAGGACACCAACTGCCTGAAGGTGTACATGTTCTACACGTGGAAGCGGGAGTGGCCCAATGAGCAGAGTCCCCTAGGTGATGCTATCAGTCCCTCACGCCCCAGGCCTGTTAAGACAGTGTTTAGCGCACTTTGGGCCAATGGAACATGAGTGCAAGTGGCATGTCACACTAAGTGGGGACTGTCAGGGCCAGGCTGTGCTTTCCACGTCCTCTTTCCTATTGAAACGACATGTTCCAGACCAGAAAAAAAGAATAGCTCTGCTATGGTTCCTGGGGAAAAAACAAAGCTTAAGCTGCCAGTCACAGCCAGTTCTGA
This sequence comes from Microtus ochrogaster, assembly GCF_000317375.1. Lineage (NCBI taxonomy): Eukaryota > Metazoa > Chordata > Mammalia > Rodentia > Cricetidae > Microtus > Microtus ochrogaster. Next base: position 43,015,456 of record NC_022011.1, read on the forward strand.
ACACACAGCACGGAGGAAAACAGACATTGGCATTTGTGAGACCCTGGGACTTTGGAGTGCTTTGTTCCTACAGCCTGGTGGAGAAAGGGCGGGCAAGCATCTGAGCACAGAGCCGGGCTCTGAATAATGCCACAGTTCTTTCTTTCCTCTCTTTTGAAAGCCAGACAACCATACTAAATGGAGAAAAGCCGGGAGCATTTGGTTTGGTCAAGAATTCATTTGAGACTGGGGCTCAGCAGGTAAAGGCACTCGCTGCCAAGCCTGACTATCTGGGTTCAAGTCCAGGGACTTACTTGATAGAGGAAGAGAACTGAGCCCTTACGGTGTCCTCCAACCTCCACACGCACTCCACACACAAAAATAAATAAGTATTGCACTAAAAACCTTAAAGAATTCAGTGAAACTGGAATGGGAGTTATGAGGAGGCAGCTGGAGATAAGAGAGGCCGGAAGGAGTGGGACAGAGTTGTGTGCTTAGTTTCACCATGTCCCCACTGGGAGAGAAATGCCTTCCTTTCCCCTCTTAGCACTGCCCCCCCCACGTCCACCCTCACTTCCCCTCGAGTTGAAGCTGAACTCCTCAGCCACAATCAGCCAAGGCCACTAGTGCCTCCCAGGCTTATGTTCCTGACTGTTGTTACTCTGACCCACAGTGTCACAGCTGAGAACAGCGCGACCCAAGGCAAGCAGTGCAAAAGAAGAGATTGAAGGATGTGCTCCGTTAAAATGTAAAACTTCAAAACAGCCGCAGATACCATAAACAAGCTGGAACAGCTCTCTCCAGGGAGAAAATATCTGCAATTTATATCGCAGATAAGGGATAAGCATCCAGAATATATAAAGAATTCTAACAAATCAATAAGAAAAAGACAAATGGCCCAATAGAATACTCAGCAAATGATTAAAAAAAAAGTCGATTTATAGAAAAGAAGTTCAAATGGCCAATAAACTTGAAGAATGCTCATTTTCACCAGCAATCACGGGACTAAGCCATTAAGTGACCATGAACCATATTTTCCTCATCAGATTGATTTTAAAAAATTAAGGTTTGACATTCAGTGTTAATGAGGGTGCATGGAAGTGGGGCTCTAACATGCAAATTGGTGCAACAACTTGGAAGGACAAAAAATTAAGTAAACACTAAATAAATGAAAATCTGCTTGCTAGTCTTTCTCCTGGAGAAACCAGGGCCTGTATAAGGGTGTTCTCTTCGGTGTCGTCTGCAAGAGTGAAACCTGGCACCTGAGAGGCGTGTGCTCTTGCTGCCATTCCAGAGGAGCTGGTTGGTTCCCAATGCTCACATCAAGTGGTTTACAACTGCCTGAAACTCCAGTTCCAGGGGATCCAATGCCCTCTCTGACCTCTGTGGGTGCTCCCCCCACCCGCACACACATACTTTATACACACACGTGGTTAAAAAAATAAAATATCTTTATGCTTTCTTTTATAATTAGTAATAAGAGAGAGAAGAGGAAGAATGTTGGGATTCATGAGATAAACTGCTACAGGCCTGTGCAGTCCTTTAAAAGAATGAAGCAAGCCTGTAACTTCTCATGAAGAGACGCTGATGTGTCGAAAGAACTAAGGGACAGGCTGGGACAGAGGCAGGGCATGGTGGCTCAGGTCTATCATCTCACCACTTGGGAGAGAGGTGTGTGTAGGGAAGAATCAGGAGGTCAAGGCAGGCCAGGTCAGCTTGGGCTAAGGAGGCCAGCCTAGGCTACATGAGACTCTGTCCCAGAATAAGCAGGCAAGCAGACAAGTCAGAGGTTTGGGGTTTTACTGGGAAAGAGAAAAGTTACATAAGTTGTTTTGATGCCGATACTGGGGGCTGGGAAACTGCTAACTGAGTGACAGCAGCTGCCTAGGAAGCCTGTGGGCTGCAGTGTTGGCTTGGGCGTTTGCCAGTGCAGAAATACCCAGCTGTCCCCGTGCTCCCGGCAGTCCGATGGTGCTGACTTGTCTAGTAAGTTGAGGTTTGGAAAGTATCTTGTGGTCGTTGCTGTCATCTTATGACTTCTGTGTGACAGTCCTTCCGTCGCGGCCCCTTTCAGCTGTGTTTGCCAGGTCCGACTGTTTCAAGAGTGACTCTGCTTTAAACTGGAGACCTTTATCTACAGCAACCTTTGAGACCATGGGCAGGGTGAGGGGCTTTGCAGTGGTGGGAGTGGGTGAGGACTCTCAGAAGGGATTATAGCTGGAGTGTTAATAATTCCAATTTTTTATTAAAGGGGGGCATTAGAGACCTTTTCAAGACAAAAAAAAGTTGGTTTAGAAGGCTGATAAATGAGTGCCATCTGACCAACAGAAAGACAGTGTGAAGCCAAGGCCACAGCCACCCCTACCACTGTTGGTAGAATGATGTAGTAGAGACAAGCTAACTGTTGCACCCAACACCACTACTGTCTCTGTGCCTTGTAACAAAATCCACCTCTCACCTTGAAAGTTAATCAGGGGCCAAGAGCAGTGGCTCTGTTCCACTCAGTCACTCAGGGTCCAGGCCCTTTCCCTGTTGTGGCTCTGCCATTTTAGGATGCCCCCCAACGGCTGGAAAGTCACTCTATTTCACATTTAATTGGCTGGGACTTAGATATTTGGCTCTCCTTCCTGCAAGGGAGACTGGGAAATGTAGTCTAGGGCAGTAGTCATGAAGAAGAGAGTGACTTTCTGCTCATAGCTATGACCTGCCATGGCAGCCTCATAGAGGGCCTAGTGCTGTGTTCGAATCACACCTCTTCTCTGCACTGAGCTTTTCCTCCAACCTGCCCTCACACTGTATGCCTGGGAAAGACTCCTCATTGTGACTGTTCAGTGAACCTAGCCCCAAATTCTGTCTCCATCTATTATCTTGGCCCCACACAGCAGAGGGACAGCCTACCCTCCTCCCCAAATACAAATGCTCACCCTGGTTTTAGTCTCTGGGAGATTATTTTCTCCAGTAGGAAAGTTCGCCCAGGAAGGAATTTAAATGTCTCCAGGTGCCCTGGGAACTCCAGCAACACCACTGTGAAGAATCCATGCCTTGTGGGGTGGAGGTGGGGGAGTTGGCAAGGGATGGGACAAAAATCTAGTGATAGAAAAAACAGTGATGGGGTCAGAGGTGGGAGGAAGGCCCTGGAGCAGGTGTGAGCAGCATAGGGGTGGAGTCTGGAGGATGTGGTGGAAAGGTTAAAATAGAGATTTATGCTAAAGCATTTTTTTTTTTTGGTTTTTCGAGACAGGGTTTCTCTGTGGTTTTGGAGCCTGTCTTGGAACTAGCTCTGTAGACCAGGCTGGTCTCGAACTCACAAAGATCCGCCTGCCTCTGCCTCCCGAGTGCTGGGATTAAAGGCGTGCGCCACCACCGCCCGCCTGCTAAAGCATTTTAAATGCTAAAATTTCAGAAGGTTCCTAACACTAACACGGGGATGGAAGGAGTGATGTCCAGGGACATTCATTTAGAAGCACCCTGCAGGAGGCATGTCACACACCTGGACTCGAGACTCGGGGCCATGAGTGGTACTTGAAGGCACTGGATCTTTGAGGTAATTCTTTGGCATAGAAGGACCAGGAGACACCCAGCTCCCCTCCAAATAGGCAGCAAGTATGCCCTTGTTACTCTGAAATCCTGAATTTGGGTTGTCTAAGGATGCAATTTGGCATATCTGCCCCTCTCTAGTGCAGGACAGAAGAACCAGGCTGATTGGGGAAGCCCTGGCAAGGGAAAGGCCTGGGAGGCCTGTAGGCTTAATGAGATGTAGCTGTGAGTCCCATAGTAAAGTAACCCAAGAAAGGATAAACTGGGAGCCAGTGGGGGCAGGGGATGGGCAGGAATGTGGCCAGAGAGCAGGGCTAGATTTGGTGGCAAGCTCCAGGTGTCTTTACCTCCATACCCAGGAAGGCCCTGCCCTTAGATCCTACTTTGCTATTGGAAGTTTGATTTACTTCATGATTTCACCTAAGTCAAGTGTGATGAGTCAGTAGCACACACATGTGAAGAGAAATGCTAGCGACCAAGTGCACACGCACTGTCCCCAGCTCACCATGCACACGGAACACTTCTGAAATCCCACTGAGTGAGAGTTCATTGCCACAAGTCCAGAGGACTGAAAGCCATTAGGATTAGCAAGCCACTTCTACCACTCATGGGTGTCACCCCAAGGGAGCACACTGACCTCTTAGACCAGAACCTGCTTACACACTGGAGAGACAGCGAGGTTCTAAGGTGCATATGTACCCTCATCATGGCCTCTCTTCCTCGTATCACCTCCCGGTGTTAGCTTCCACTGGAAATATTGGTGAGAAGGAAAGGAAGACAGGCCCGGTGGCACACATCGTCAGCTACTTGGGAGGCTGAGACAGGAGGTTCACAAGTCCAAGGCCTGCCGGGACAACTTAGTGAGCCCCTGTCTCAAAATAAAAAGGGAAAAAAGAAGTGGGCCAGACATGTGGCTCAGTTGGAAGAGTGCTTGCCCAGCATGCACAATGCCCTGGGTTAAGTCCCCAGCATAAATCAAATATGGTGGTGCACAGCTGTAATCCCAGCACTCTGGGTGGGGAGGTCGAGGCAGGAGAAACAGACGTTAAGTCATTCTCAGCTCTTAGGAAATGCAGAGCCAGCCCGGGTTCTATGAGACCTTGCTTCAAAGAAAGAAGATGGCCCAGTGGTTAAGGCACTAGCTACCAAGCCTGATGACTAAGTTAGAGAATCCACACAGGAGAGATGTCCTCCAGCCTCCACATACCCGCTACCATCCTCCACTGCATCTGTGACAAGTGGAGCCTTCACCCAGACTTCCCCTGGAGAGGAGCACCAGAGCCATCAGCATTCGCTAGAGGCCCGGAACCACTGCACGCGGAGGAAGAGAGTTGTCCTCCAACCTCTACAGACAAACTGTAATAGGTGCACACACAAACACACACACACATACACACACAAATAAATAAATGTAAAAAGTAAATAGGTGCTGGGAATGTAATTCACTGCTAGAACATGCTTGTCTGGCATGCATGAGACTACTGGCAAACCCCAGCACTCAAGGAAGAAGGAGAAGGAGGGGTGAGAGGGAGGAAATCAAAGCAGCCACAGTTCTTGTTCCTTTGAGCCTTCCCTGCCTGTCTCTGGGCTAACATAGTGTTAGGAGATGTGTGTGTGTTATGACATGAAATGCAATCACTTAAGCTAGTTGGAGGCAGCAGTTCTGTGTCTAAAAAGAGCAGACTACATCTGTCTATATGAGCTACAAATAATCTAGGCAATTCTGCACAGGAGTTAAACGCTCTCCTGTTTGCATTTAAAGGGGACTTTGCAAACTGCAAACTAAAATCCATGTGATAATTTTAAATTATATTATACTCTTTACTTACAGCAATATTACACAGCAGGTAAAACCATCAGGCTAAGTCAAGAGAAAGAACAGTAGGAGCAGGTAGGTGCTTTGCTGTCTTACTATTTTAATTTTTTTGTAGCTTCCTGATCAAAGGGGTTCAGGTTTTCATTTAGCTCTAGGCCCTGGGTGTTGCAGCGCCAGTCAGCTGGGTTCTCAGGTCAGAAGGACTTGGCTGGAAGACATCTTGGCTCAGTTGCTCTGACACCAGGCATTTGAAGCCCTTTATCTCACAACCTTATCCCCAGCTCTCATGGCAGATGCGACCCAAACCTCCTTGGGTAGATCCCCAGTCTAGCTATGATTTTGTTGTATGTCCTGATGTCATTTGATTTGATCAGAGTTATTTGATCACTGCTGAGGTTTAGATAAAGGCCCATGTGTTGATGGCTTGATAACCACCCATGGTACTTGTTCAGAGGCGATTGGATATCGCAGAACTGGGGTCTATCAGGGAAGAAGTTAGTTTACCAGAAGCATTGCAGGACCTCATGTACCCCCACCCCACCCCACTTCCTAGTTCCCACGAAGTGAGCAGCTTCCTTCCACAATTCCTCAACTCAGTTCCAGAATCAATGGCACCAAATAACCAAGGACTGAAACCTCTAAAGCCAGGAGCCAAAATCAAGCCTGGCTTTTCAGTTGATCACACTGGGTGTTTGTTACAGTAAGTGAAAGCTAACACAGCCTCTGGGAGCCTCATTTTCCTGCCTCTGGACTAGGGGTTGTTTTTTCTAGAAGTACCTTCCTCAAGGGGTTGTTGAGGTCAGAGGCTTCCTATGAACAGCTGGGGCTCAGCGTGTGCGGACACTAGCCTCACAGCATCTCCCACAGTCCTGCTGCGCAGAACAAGAACTCCTTGCATCTCAGTGATGGGGAAAGACAGGTCAGACTCCATCCTAGTGCTGAGGAAGGTGCTCTGGGGACTGCAGCTCACTAGAAGGCCCCGGGCTCCTCCCCATGTATGGTTGACAATCTGCCTCTGGCTCCCTGTGAGTGAAGTGGAAATGGGTCTGGCGTTGCACTGGTGGAGGGGGCTACAGGGGACTCTTGGTCTCTTTGTCTATGCTTGCATATTCAGGCTACCCTAAAATGTTCAATAGACAGGTGGCTTAAACAACAGAGACTTGTTGCTCACACTCTAAAGGCTAGTCCCAAGCCAAAGTGTCTGCAATGTTGGTTTGTCCTAAGGCCTCTCTCTTTGGCCATCTTTCCCCTGTGACATCACTAGGTTGAGACTGTGCATCCGTGTCCTAGTCTCTTGTGAGGACACCAGTCCCACCAGAGTTGGGTCTACCCTCGTGACCTCATTTAGCATTAATGACCCTTTAAGGGTCCTGTCTCCATATACTGTCACATTCTGAGATCACAGGTCAGCTCCATGGGTCTCAGTGGCCCCAGAAAGGACATCTGTGCTTCTGTTTCAGGTGCGTGTGTGTCCATCTGAGCATCAGACCTGCTGGGACTCCATCTTTATGAACATTCATTGCTGGGGCTCTGGAATCTGGTGCTGCCTTTGGCCAAGAGACCTGGTCAACACTGTGCATCAGCCTGACTGTGATGGGTATGCCTGTGAGTCAGATGATGTCAGAGGTCTGGAGTCTGGGGCTAGAGAGAACAGGATCTGCTTGCTTGCTTCTGGGTGTCAGTGAATGCCGGCACCCACAACTGCGTGTCTGTGGCAATTTCCCTGAGTGTCTGCGGCTACCAGGCTGCAAGGCAGCTTGTGGGGGGGAGGGGGGTAGAGAGGGTTCTGTGGATTTGAGAGTTGGAAGAAAACAAAGATCTGTGTTAGCAGAGGACAGTGGGCGGATCCGGCTGGGTCTGTCACATTGGGACAGAAGCTGAGACTGGGCTGCCTCCAGGGTGAATTCAGGGGCTTGTTGGATCTTGAAAACTGTCACAAAACAGGCACAGACACAAAGCAGTGGGCCCGAGTGGAATGTGCTGGAGGGGGTGCTGAGGAGCAGCAGGTCCAGGAGAGGATCTGCAGCCATAAAGAAGCCCCTTTGTCTAGGCACCATCAGGGCCAGGCTGGGCTCATAACAGCCCTTTCTGCTCTCCACCCAGGCCCTGCTCCGTGATGCCTGCGGCTGTGGGTAGGCGGGACCCTCAGTGCTGGGCCCTCTGGGACTGTCGTCAGCGCTTCGTATGCAATGCTCTCCACCAAGCTACAGGTCCGAAAGGGGCAGCTTTTATTCCCGTTGACTACTAGAGGAAGCTGATACCCAACGAGACGGAGGATGTCGCAATCTGAGTTCTCACGGATGGCTCCAGTAGTCCAGGGCTGTTGCTTGGTTGGGAAAGGGAGGAATGAATGAACGAATTGATGGAATGTTGCCTGTGCTTTGGAATAGGGCCCGTGTCCGAGTCCTGGTGAAAACAAGGTTGTGGCTAACCCAGACTCTCTCCACCATCTGTGTCGGGCCTGAGATACATGAAGCTGAGGGTGTTGTTGCTCTGTTGTTTTTGAAAACCAGTGACAGACAAAAGGCAGTGACACTGGTCACTCTTGGCCCTGAGAGAAGGGACTCTGTCGTCTGCTGGTTCATCTTCTCCCACCCTCAGAAAAACCACATAGACGCCAAGGTTCAGCCCTGGCCTGTTTTCAGTTCAGTTTGTGTGTGCGTGTGTGTGTGTGTGTGTGTGTGTGTGTGTGTGTACATCCCAGCCCCAGCACACATTAACCTGCTCCTTTTCCTCCTTTCCTGCTCTTGGTTTGTGATGTTACAACTGTCTTCATCTTACCAAACAAGCTCAAACGCACGGTTCCTCCAGTCTTGGGGTAGAGGAGGCCATATTGGTTGTGACTGTTAGGCTTTCTCTTGGTAACAGGTTTCCAGTGTGATTGGCATCTTTGGGAGGTCACACCAAGCAGAACCTGTGTTTCTGGGCCTAGTTTGTGACTCTAGTGCAGTTGGCGCTGGCTTCCAGGTCCAAGGTTTCTGCTCTGGTCCAGATGAAAATGCTTCTCAGCACAGTGCTGGACTCTGTTTCCTCATTCCCAGACCTAGATGATGATAAGTGTTTTTTCACCTCTTTCGGAGTTCAGCAAAGTCCTGATAGGTAGAGCCACCATTCCTGGTCATTTCTAAGTCTGGGATATTTTTCTTGTGTCTGGAATACAGATGATAACTGTGTTAGTTAACTTTGTCAACTTGACACAACCTGGAGCATTGACAGGAAACGGATTGGCTAGATCGCACTGGCCTGTGGGGATGTCTTGATTAGTAATTGATACAGGATGACCCTGCCCACTGTGGGTGGCAGGATCCCTAGGCAGGTGGTTCGGGGCTATATTAGAAAGCTGCTTAAGCTTGGACTGTGACCAAGCCAGCAAGCAGTGTTCCTTCACCATTTCTGCCTCAGTATCCTGCCTCCAGCTTCCTGCCTTGAGTTCCTGCCCTGGCTTCCCCCAATGATGGGTTTTTGACCTGAAAGTGTAAGCTAAAGCAAGTCTTTTCCTCCCCTAGGATGCTATTGGTCAGTGTGCATTTCCATAGAAACAGAAAAGAAAACAAGAACAATGTCAAATGATTGCTGCTGTTACATCAACTCCAATTTTATAATAAAGGTCTAGGGCTCAGGGACATTAAGTTACCTGCCTGAAGTCACACAGCTAGGTCACAGCATTAACACGGCACCTACCAGTGACTCTTACCAGCCTCAGAGCTAGACTTTTGAGCAAGGAGGTCTTCAAAATGCCCTGGGCCCACATCGCCATCTGAACACAAACTGAGAGTGCTGGCAGAGCCTGGTGACCCACCAGATTTGCAAACAAAGAAAGCAATTATTGTTAGTGTAGGCCACCGTTTGGATAAGGCTTGTCGTATAGTGCTACGTCAGGGACACGGTCCTGTTGCTCACCAGACACAGCTAACACCTGGGACATCATTTGTTCATTCATTTCTTCACTCAGTGAACACACATAGAGCCCTGCTGTGTCCCAGGCTCTGGGGTAGGACACAGGAGAGACAAGACAGTGAATGCTGAAAACAAGTCATTAAATAGGAAAACCCATCGTGGTGACAAGCAGCCATAAGCATCTAGATGAAATTAATACATTATGGGACTGAAGGACAAGAGCAGGCTTTCTACTTAGGTGATGCCCCCATCATAGGCAGCTCTAGGGTGGTGATGTTGAAGTTAAGATGGATATCTATCTATCTATCTATCTATCTATCTATCTATCTATCTATCTATCTATCTATCTCCTATATTGCTAGCATGCTTATATTCCATGGCCAAAGTGTTCATAAGGCCAACTCTATATAAAGGCATCTAGGAATCACAAACCAACACAGAAACTACACTGGGAAGCACGGAGTGTATCTACCACAGACAGAAGTAGAAGCTAATTTATGTTTCAGTTGCCACCCCCTCTCACTGTGTGAAACTGAATCATGAGTAGCTGTGACTGGGTTCTGAAGGATATCTTTCTAACTTTCTTTGTTGTGGGGATAACACAGTCTGGCCTGAACCAGCTTAGAGGAAGAAAGGGTTTATTTTAGCGTACTCTTCCAGGTCATGCTCCATCGTGGAGTTTCTGACGACTTCTACAGCCCAGCACCACCAACCCATGGAATGGGGCTATCCATAGTGGACTGAGATTGCTGGTACTAATTCACGGTCACGATAATCCTCCCTAGACAGGCCCACAGGTCAATCTGATATGGGCAATCTCTCAATTGAGACGCCATCTTGAGTATTTCTAGGCTGTGATACCTTGACAATTAATGCTAACTGGGACAATATTGTCATTAGTAGCTTTACATGACGGGTCAGTTCTATATCCTGAACAACAACAAAATCAATTCTATCTTAGGGTATGTATCCTATCCTAGGGTTTTTGCTATGATAAAACCTTATGAGCAAAAACAAATTGAAGAGGAAAGTGTTTACGTTACATGTCCTGATCACAGTCAATCTTGAAGGGACGTCAAGGAAAGAACTCAAGGCAGAAAGCTAGAGGCAGGATCTGATGCAGAGACCATAGAGAAACACTGCTTACTGGCTTGCTGCTAAAGGCTTGCTCAGCCTGCTTATAGCACCCAGGACCACCCGTCAGGGGTGGCGCCACCCACAGTGAACTAGGCCCACCCACATCCACCACCAAGAAAATGCACCACAGGCTTCCCCACAGGAGGCATTTTCTCCAGCCTGTGTTGACATAAAACTAGCCAGCACATTGTAGCAGGCTTTCTTTTTTGGGCTCCCAACCAGCTCCCAAATCATGACACGGAGACTCGGCCTTAGCTTAGCTCTTATTTTAATCTGTTTCTCTATGTCTTGCATTGGGACTTTCTACCTTTCCTCCTGTATGGCCTACTCTGTGTCTGCTTGTGGACTGCTGCCTGACTGGCCCCAGGAGTCTTCCTCTCTTTTCCCCTCGTTTTCCTCCTCTTCTTTTTGAGCCTAGACTTCTCCTCCTATTTATTTCCTCTGCCCACCAGCCCTGCCTATCCTTTCTCTGCCTAACTATTGACCCCCATTTCTTTATTAGATCAATACAGTACCTTAGGAAAGCAAGGTGAAACAAATGCAACACATCTTTACATAATTAAACAAATGCAGCATAAACAAAAGTAACACACCTTTACATACTTAAATATCCCACAACAGCATGTAGCCTAAACGAATGCTCAGGTCAAAGCTAGAGTTAAAAAATTGAAACCATGAACTCTTAGTGAGGGAGGCCCTTGAAGGTGGAAGTCACAAAATAATTGCACACCAGTTCAGAATTATGAATAATCAAGGTTTATTTTTTTTAGGGCAAACTTAGAGATCACTGTCCTAGATAACAATCCTCTGCCTGAACAGGAACAGAGTCTAGCAGCGGGAAGTGAGAGCTGGGAGCAAGAGAGTGAGCACATGCTTTACAGCTACATTTACAGTATCAGAGACCACACCCAAGTGTGCAGGTATCTTAAAGGCTATTGGCTGAAGGAGCAGAATGTGCTTCCCACAGCACCTCCCCCTTTTGTTTAAATAAGAGAGCTCCAAACTCAATACAAAACTATATACACTAGGAAGAGATATCAAGTATAAGATTAGAATTACAACCAGCATAAACAATATTAAGCCAGGAAAGTATGCTAAATGTTTTAATAAACATTCTATCCTAAGAAGTCTAAGTCTTGTATAGGAAATGGCTTGGCTAGATCACAAGAGGACAGTGACTATGACTATCTAATCTTCATCCCTATTGGAGGCCCGAGAAGGAAGATAATATTACTTGAGCAGGCAGGAAGTACAATCAAGCAGCTTCCAAAGCGAGCAATATATGACCAAGACAATTAGCTACTTGAGCAGTCACCCAAAGTCTCATTTGCAACATTGAACAACAACCAACTTTGGCTAAGGCTTAGTAGCTATGGCCTAGCATAACTGACAGACCATTTTCAGAGGCAGGAAAGTTTTCAGAACTGTCTTACTCTGTCTTGGCAAGATTTGACAGTCTTTCTCCTTGTGTCCTATTGGAGACAGACCACAAGTGGACTGGTATCTTAAAGGCTATTGGCTAAAGGAGCAGAAGGAGTTCCCACAGTAGGCCCTGATGTAGAAGGAGCGGCAGGTTGCGTTCCCGCCCAGCTCCCAAATGGCTAGCTTTATACCCGAAATAACGACACATAAATTGTATTCATTTAAACACTGCTTGGCCCATTAGTTTCAGCCTCTTATTGGCTAATTCTCACATCTTGCTTTAACCCATATTTAGTAATCTGTGTAGCACCATGAAGTAGTGGCTTATTGGGAAAGATCTTAACCTGCGTCCATTTCAGAGAGGAGAGCTATGGTGTCTGCCTCACTTCCCTTCTTCCCAGCATTCTGTTCTATCTACTCCACCCACCTATGTTCTAACCTATCAGGCCAAGCAGTTTCCTTTATTAATTAACCAATGAAAGCAACAGATAGACAGATAACCCTCCTACATCACCCTGATCCCCAGTTTTTGAGATTTCACAGGCTGGTAAATTCCAAAGATAATTTAGAAATCAACCGTAAGTTGTTTGCAAAGAAACCAAATGAACCCACTGTGTCTAAAGCAGATTGCAGTCACTAACAAAGAGACATCTTAGTACTTGCAAGCAAGAAGGAATAATGGTACTGTATAGAACATTCTTTTCACAGAAAAAGGGCTGATTCGTTCTTATATATCACCCATATGCATGGACCACCGACACAGATATGCCTAGGTGTCCTAGCTAGAGTTTAGATTAGCTGGCTCCATGGAGTTCTGCTTGAGTATCCTTTATGCTCTAAAAACGGAATGAGTGCTATAGCACACTGTAGAGCTGTGTGCAGTCCCCCACATTCAGCAGCTGCCAGGAAAAAATGCTACATTTCATTCAACAGGTCCCCCTCAACACATGCAGTGTAGGAGTTACATTGTAAGTTAGTTTGTCTTCTTTTACTGGGGCATCTTTTTACTCATATGGTGTCCTGTTGGAAGTCAGATGGGCCTCTTATTTTTAATAATTTTGTGCCTACGTGAGGGACTTTCTCCTTAGGGAACTCACATTGGTCCGTTTCTTGTAACAAAATGCCAGAGGTGGGATAATCAAAAGGAATGGAGTTGATCCAGGTTTGTGGTTCTAGGTTTTAAGAAGTCCAACAGTACAGCTCTGCAGAGGGCCTCTTGCCATTAGGACACACGGTAGAAAGCAGAATGGCAGGTGGACACTGGCAAAACTGGAGAGCAATCAGATACCTGTCAGAAGGTTGCAGGGCTGGTGGATAAATAACCTGCCGTAATCCAGACAGCAGAAACAAAGGTACTATCAAATGTTTATTATTGCTTTGTGGCAAAGAAAAAACAAACCTTTCGAACTCTTTCCCTCTAGTATTCTGAACATTATGGCTCTCTGCAGTCAACTCACCGTGCAGCAGCACCCCAGACCTTTGTGCTCCTCTTTATTTATAACTCAGAGCCTAGCGATGAACATTTTCCCTCTGTGACGGTCTACTTTGTTAACCTGACACCATCTACAATCACCTGGGAAGAGAGTGATTAAATTGGCCAGTGGCTGTGGCTGTGAGGGATTGTCTTTATTAAGTTGATCAATGTGAGAAGACCCAGCCCACTGTGGGCAGCACCATTCCCTAGGCAGAACATCTGAAACTATCTAAGAATGGAGAAGTGAGCTACATACAAGCAAGTGATGCATGCATTCATTTCTTTCTGCCCTTGACTGTGAACATGATGTGACTAGATGCTTCCAATTCCTGCCATTGTGACTTCCCTGAAACCTGGAACCGTGAGCTGAAACAAACCCTTTCTCCTCACATAGGTTTCATTGGAGTACTTCATCAGAGTAACAGAAATGAAACAGTAGGTTGCATTTCTTCTCCACCTTCAGTGAGTGTCCTATTATAAGTTAAACCTTGGGACAACAACAAAAAAAGTCATTAGGAAAACGTAATAGCAGCTGTTAATTCTATATGAGAAAAATAAAGACTATTTTTACTCTTCTCTTTATCTTTTTTATTTTAAAAAGGAAGAAAAAAAAGTGTTACCCAGCCATGAGAAGGTACAGAGTGGCCTTCTGTGTGTGGAAGTGAGGGGTGTGAGTCTAGACTTCAACTATGTGACATTCTGGAAAAGGTGAAAATTTGGAGATGACTATTTTTATAGTCAGTTGTTGTACAGGTGTGGGGAGGTGTTCAGGGCCAGAAATATACAGTATGGTGCTAGACACATGTCATTATGTATACCTAAAGGCAAAGGGCACACACTCTGAGAATGAGCTCTGATGTACGCTCTGGACTTGGGGTGACAATGATATGTCAATTGGGTGAGTAGTTGCATGTGTGATGAAGGTAAGGGGTATATGGGGGGGGCACTGTGCTTTGTGTTCAACTTTGCTATAAATCTAAAACTGCTTTATACAAATAAAATCCCACAAGATGTTGAGAGTTTTACAAGAATCCATGCAGGTAAGTAGTCTGAAAGACACTATGCTTTTGAGTTGCTAGGACCAGCTTCTTCAAAGAGAACTGGATGTTTGAAGTTTTTCACTGGGAGACTGGCAACTTGCCTTGTTGGCCGTAGAGTTTAAAGATCATTGGAGGGGCAGGTTGTTAGAGTAGCATCCGCCCACCCACACATGGACACAGGCACAGAGAGATGAGAGGGAGGGAAGGGGGAGGGAGGGAGGATGAGGGAGGGAGGAAGAAAGAGAAGCTAGGAAGGAAAGAAAGATGAAGGGAAAGGCCAAGCTAATTTCCTGCCAGGGGTAGTAGGATTGTGGGGGAGACTTTGAAAAGTTGAGCCTCAGAATCGGGCAGTAAGTGTGAGGCTGGATAGGAGAGAGGCCATGTGGTGTGCCCCCTGAGTTTGAGGGCCATCTGGGGAAGGGTGTAGGAAGGAAACAAGTAGATATAATTGTAACAAACACTAAACCAAAACATTGGTGAGGTACTAACAGCTCTTGCGGTAGAAGTAACTGGGTTCTTTGCTGACATAGTTGGCTTGATTAGGTTAGGGCGGTCTTCAGAATAGATAAACTAATCAGAAGTTTTCCTCAGGATTAAATATATGATTCATTATTAGTGTATGTGAGAGGTGTGTGTGTGTGTAAGTCAGAGGACAATTTGTGTGAATCCATTCTCTCCTTCCACCCTATAGGTCTCAGGGATCCAACTCAAGTCATCGGGTTTGGCTGCAAGCATCTTTATCCACTGAGCCATCTTTCCAGCCCTACAAGGATTACTTACTATCACAATCTTTTAAAAAGCCTTAGTTGCTTTCTTCTCTGGTAACAGAATAGTTTTTTTTTTTTGTTTTTTTTTTTTTGTTTTTTTTTGCCTGGCCATCTTGGTAGTTCTAAGTGACCACAACTGTTGAAGCAAATTTCCCAGCTTCCTTTGCAGTGGAGCATGATCATGTAGTTATTTCTGGCCAATGCAATCTTAAGCAGATTTGCTGAGACAGTTTTTGGAAACACTTTGCTTCCCATTTCCTGCCTTGGAAAAGGAGACCATGACATCTGAAGCAGGGGAGCAAGCCTGTGTCCACAAAGAAAAAGAACCAACCTGAGGAGACTAGTGTACAATGCAAGAACCAATGAGAATGCCAGTGCCCAGTGGAAGGACCAACTCGAGGATGCCAGAAGGACCAACCCGAGAATGCCAGTGCCCAATCGAAGGACAAACCCGAGGATGCCAGTGCCCAGTGGAAGGACCAACCCGAGGATG
>NC_022011.1:43031249-43033785 GCF_000317375.1 Microtus ochrogaster
AGGATGCTAGTGCCTAGTGGAAGGACCAACCCAAGGATGCTAGTGCCCAGTGGAAGGACCAACCCGAGGATGCCAGTGCCCAGTGGAAGGACAAACCGGAGGATGCTTGTGCCCAGTGGAAGGACAAACTGGAGGATGCTTGTGCCCGATGAATGGACCAACCTGAGGATGCTAGTGCCCAGTGAAAGGACCAACCCGAGGATGCTCCCACCCGATGAAGGACCAACTCTAGCTAGTGCCCAGTGGAAGGACATGCACTCTTTGCTTTGTTTTTTATGTGTATGGGCCTGAGTGTGTGTACCATGTGAATGCAGGTGCTTGAAGAGGCCAGAAGAGAGCTTCAGATACCCTGGAACTGGAATTTCAGGTAATTGTGAGCTGTCTAGTGTGGATGCTGGACCTGAACCTAGGTCTTCTCTGAGAGCAGCAAGTGCCAGCTCTCCAGCCCCAGGATGTGTGCTCTTAATGACTGTTCCCACATAAGAACACTGAAGGAAAAGGACTGGTGTCCAGTGAAACACTGGCATCATGTTCCTAAGTGAGATGAATACCTTAACATAGAAATGATGCTTTGTGTGTAAACAATCTCTAAGAGACAGCCAAAGTTAAAGATCAGTGTTTGGCCTAAATATCTTTACGCATAGCAGAATATTTATAAATAAATACAAGTACATGCGAAATTGACATTTATATACAAAGTGCATTATATTTTATAACCTGATGTGTATACATGCATGGGTGTGTCTGTGTTCCTATGTGTGTGGGTTTATATGTATGTGCAGATATGCATGGAGGCCAGAAGTGCACATTGGGTGTTGACTTCATGAGGTGCACTCCTTAATGTGTTGAGACAGTCTCTGAGTGGGGCCTGGGGCTCTCTTACAAGGCTTAGATCCATGGCTAGTGAACTCCAAAGACCTGCCTGCCTGCCTGCTTCCCCAGTGTTGGGATTACAAGTACAAACCATCATGCCCAGCCGAACTCAGGCTCTTACGCTTGCACGGCAAATACTTTACTGACTCCCTACCCTCAGAACCTGCTTTTTACTGAACAAAATACCATGGAGATCATAGAGAGTTTGGGCTAGTTTTACAGCAAACTGGATCAGAAACTACACTTTTATTTAGAAGGCTGACAACCATATTCTTAAGTGTGTCTGTCTATGGCTGTGATTCATACAGTGAGAGGTTAACTGATGAGCTTTGAAATGAGTGGGCTTGGCCCAGCTGATTCTGGGGAATGGCTGACTCCACAAGCGAGCCTGGTTTTTGTTTTACTGCTGGACATTACAGAGGCTTCTGTGTTTTAACACTGACCGTAAGTCTCCCAAAGGTGGCCAGACGGGTGGCACGCAGTACTTTGTTAGATAGCAGACACCTTTTATCAAAGCGCATCCATCCCGCTCTCTAGGGACAGTGCTCCGCACTTGTGTTCTTTGGCATAATCTCTGTTGGATCTTGGTATCAGGGTTATGGTGAACCTGGAGATACATTATTTTTTCTTTTTCCTTGTTGCAGTTTTGTTTTGTCTTTATTTTTGGACACAGGGTCTCCCTACGAAGCCCTGGCTGTCCTGGAACTCACTATGTAGACTAGGTCTGGTCTTAAAGTCACAGAGATCCGCCTGCCTCTGCCTCTTGAGTGCCGGAATTAAAAGCGATTGATCGCCACAACACCGGACTGGGCTTTGTAGCAGCTTAATAACACAGATTGTCTGTTCCCGCCATGGCATGACTGGACTTGTTATCCATCCATGTAGACCTATGGTGTTTCTGGGTGGCACAGATGCCTGGAATGCATGCACACATTTGGATATTATCCCCCACGGGATCTTTGGCTCCACAGACACTTCTGCTTGGCACACTAGCTTCAGGATCTGGCTATTCTGGAAAAGCCTGGGATGTGTAACTATGAGTCTTGGTGCATGAGCAAATCAAGCTGGCTACTGTGTATGATTTTAAATGTCCAGTTAGCACACATCCCCTTCAGGGCTGCAGGCCTGGCTGTGTAGGGGGAGGTGGTTCAGGGATCAAAGGCTGTTGCTGCCTTTCTGTCCAGCCTGAGGGCTCTGCTCCATTACATTGTGACTTCTTGTAAGGTTTCACAGGCACTGCAGGGGCAGGTATCCTAATATAGATGCCTCCTCAAGGCTTGCCCCCAGGCCTCTGTGGGTAAATCATTCGTCCAGCAAGAGGGGCGAGCTGAGACCTGCTTTGAGCTTGGGGTCAGTCTGAGGCCCCTGCTGCGCCACCACGTTAGGTCAGCCGGGCAGTGGGAAGTGCAGAGGGGATTGCCCTGGGGTGCAGTAAAGCCTACAAGGGCCAGGTGGGAGGGTGTCCCTGAAAGGGCCACTCCGGGGCCTGCAGGCCTGGTGTCAGAGCGTCTTCCAGGGACCTACGGCCGGCCGAGCTGAGCGGTGGACGAAGGGGACGGCGAGGCCTAGCGGAGCCGAGTGGAGGCCGACTGGGGGCGGGGACCGAGGGCGCCGGGGGCCACAGGGCGGTGCGCTCCCGGCTCCGCCGCAGGCAGCGCGCCCC
>NC_022011.1:43034190-43054154 GCF_000317375.1 Microtus ochrogaster
CGGGAGGGCGGCCTCCGCCAGGCGCGGTGCTGCAGGCTCCCGGGGCTCCGGCTCGGCCTTGAGGCTGGAGCGAGCTGGGGACTCGAGTGGCAGCCCCGCTCCGAGGGTGGAGCCAGGTGAGGGGCGACAGGCTTCACGGGGGCACACGCTGGGGACAGTTCCCTGGACTCGCTTGGCCTGGGGTCCGGCTCTCTGCTGTCACGTGGGTGCGGTTGAGCACGCACCTGACCCTCAGGCATCATTACCTGGGGGTACCCAAACTGTAGGGCACCTGTCTACAAGGTGACCAGCCATCCAGAAAGCACGGTGGGCTTGTTGATGCAACCTCCCCTTGCAATAAGGGCAAGTGAGGCCTAAAGGGGCTGCTTGGCACAGCACCAGGGACCACATCCTCAGAGACAGGAACTGTGAATGAGGTAGACCCAGGAGCATCTTTGTTTCCTTTGTCTTCAGCACACAGCTGTCCCTGAGTTATCAGCCTATCTCTCTTCTGTGCCCTGACCCCCGGGACCTGTTCAGTAAGACAAGGGAGAAAACGACAGGCAGGCCCAAGGCAAATGACCATTGCCCCTTCTCCCTGCCCTCACGTGAGACCCAGAGCGCCTGAATTTCAGCCACATTGGCAGACAGAAGGCAGGGCTCCTCTTTCAGGGCCTTTGTCTCTAGTGGTGCCTTCTTGGAGAGAATGTTTCCCGACAGCTGGCTGGATCCTGTCTCCTTTTACCAGGACTGCCAAATCTTATCAGTTGCCTTAGAAAAGTTAGAAGATAAGCCCCGGAGAATCCTATAGTAAATGACAAACTCCGAGTAGGCGGGGGTTAGTTACCAGAGATGGTGGCACCTTTCTTGCCAGCTGGAAAATCACTTGGGGGTGCTTTGAGGAATTGTGCCACACTCAGTGTTTAAGTGAGTCTCTGAGAATCGGGGCTTCTGCAAAGGCTTGGTCACCAAGACCCATGGAGGTTGATTGACTGTGGTGGCTGGTTCATTGAATATAATAGCATCACCTTGTCTCCTTCTCATCGTCCCTCCCTTTCTCTGGTACTGTGTCCCTGATACAGGCTAGCGACCTTTACTGTGCCTATGTTGGTGGACCTTGACCACTTCAAGACTATTTTACTAAGGTTAAATCGGGCTTTAGAATGAGACCCTGCCTGTGTCTGGCTTTTTTTTTTTTTTTTAATGTGCTGCCATTTCCTGGTATGTAGACCGAAGCTAATGAGTCTGTCATAGGGTTCTGGTGGGTAGAAATGAAGTGTTGCATGAGAAGCTAACATAGGGCCTGCCTTGGTGTGGTGAGTTACCAGTAAAAGCAGTTAGTAACCTTCCAGGGGCCCAGGATCAAACCTGTGCAAATGGGTGAGCTCAGCCACTGCGCTCTGTCGGCTAGCCCAGTTAGCAGTTACTGTTAGACATTTGGTTACTTAGTTTATTTTCGAGTGCCTGTTTGCGGGCATAAGAACGACCTTCTCAGGGCAATAGGAAGCTATTGGTATAGTGATTCGGCTTGAGTCTGAGGGCTCCGGTTGAGTTTTGACCCACTCTTTAGACCGTAGGTGACCCTAGTAAAGCCCTCTTTCTTTCTGCAATCCCCATTTTCTTAATTGTAAAAGTGGCTTACAAATAATACTTACCCCATAAGGATCATCAATCAGGAAGGCACTTGACCTTTCAAGAGGTGGAGAGCCTCATGAAAATTAAGTGCGAGCCAGCACTCAGCAGATGCTTGCATGATTTGCTGCTGGGGTCAGGCCCCACCAGAAAAAGAATTCAGGGATATCTTGACTTTGTACGTGTCACAAGACCACGTGGCCATGTGAACGCAATGGCTGAATGCCCTCTCAACGCTTGAGGAGTAAGGGAGAGTCCCAACATTGAGTTTCTGTCCATGTCATGGCAGAGCTGCCTGAGGGCATCAGAAGCCACGTGGTGTGGGTCCCTCTGCTGTGGCCATCTAGGAGTGCTCCGTGCTTCAGTCCAAGAGCAGTGGCCTCACCACACAGCCACACAGTGATGGCGCTGGAGTTGAGGACGGGAAGTGTCAAGTGCTGTTGGGACGAGGAAGGTGGCGAATGGCCGCATGGCTGGGTGTGGTTGGCTGAGGACACGGTTACTGGCTGTGGATGGTGAGCAGAGCCCTCTTTGGCAGTTGGTGGTGCGGGGCCACTGGATGCCTACAGCAAACGGCTTTCTGTCTCTGGAGCTCTCCTCAACCCTCACCTTACTGTGCTGCCCCAGGGAACTGTGGTTTCCCAGTGCTGTCTGCAGAGCAGGGGTTTAAGTCAGTCCCTCACTCTAGCTGCCTGGCAGGAGAGCCACCAACCGCAGGGTGTGTGACATCACCTCCCTTGTCCTGGACACCCTGTGGGCAGTAAACACTAAACGGTTTAGTTGACACACTCCTGGCGAGATGCTAAGCTTGTCCTGGCAGAAATATGAGAGCCCCATGGGCCCAGATCCCAGGGCCACATACAGGAGCTCAGTATCTCAGCTTCTCTGGGGAAGGAGGACCCTCTATTGCCTTCTAGCTTACTTAGTAAAAACAGTGTGTTCCTGTATTCTTTTTATCTATAGATACAGGCATGTGTGCGTATGCCACATCCACTCTTTAAAAAAATTAAAAAACTAGATACTGACAGAATGTTCCAAAGAGTGCCCCTATGGCCCGTAAAGGAGAGCAGTACGTGATCTTTTTAAAGATGAGCTTTGTGCCTGATAGCAGGTGAGGTGGCGTGTGTGGAGGTCAGAGGACAGCTGCAGGAGTTGGTTCACTCCTCCCACCATGTGGGCCCTGGGATCAAACCCCTGTCAGCAGACTCAGTAACAAGTTCCTTGAGCTGGTGAACCGTCGTCCTGGCCCATATGAAAGTCTAAGATTTATTTTTATTTTAAATTATCTGTATGGGTGTATAGGCATGTATACATGCGTGCAGGTACTCATGGAGGCCAGAAGAGGGGGTTGGAGCCCCTGGAGCTCGAGCTCGAGCTGGAGGGGGGTTGTGAGCCAGCCAACACAGGTGCTGGGAACCAAATGTGGGTCCTCTGCAAGAGCAGTACACTGTCTTAACCCCTGAGCCATCTTTCTAGTCCCATACATAAGTTCTTAATGAGCCAAGCCAGCCTGTGAAGTTTATGGAAATGCAGACTCCAGGGCTTCATTTCCAGACTTTACTGAGGCAGAATGTCCAGGAAAGGGACCCCAGAACCTGCACACTTAGTAAGCTCATTTGGAGTGTTCTATGTCTGCTGAGATCTGAGACCCACAGTTCTAGACACTTAGAAAATTGTTAAGTGGGAACAGCAACAACTTTACCAACTTAGCCAGGGGCAAGTGTATAGATCGGTGGCAGTAACTAGGACATAGTTGTGCAACTGATCTGTGGAACTTCTCTCTCTCTCTCTCTCTCTCTCTCTCTCTCTCTCTCTCTCTCTCTGTGTGTGTGTGTGTGTGGAGGTCAGAGGTCAGCCTCAGGTGCTATTCCTCAGAACCTTCCGCATTGTTTTTTGAGGCAGGGTCTCTCGTTGGTCTGGGTTTATGATAATTGGCCAGGCTGGCCTAGGCTGTCCAGAAAGCTTCCTATCTCTGTCTCCTCAGCACTGGGATTACAAGCATGGGTTACCATTTCTGGCTTTTTATTTATATATTTATTTATTTAAAAATTTATTTTACGTGTATTTATTTTGCTTTGTATGTATGTCTGTACACTGTGTGCATGCCTGGTGCCCGTAGAGGATGGAAGAAGGTATCAGCCTGAAACTGGGGTTGCAGATGGCTGTAAGCCAACATGTAGATCCTTTGGAAGAGCAGCTAGTGCTCTTTACAGCTGAGCCATTTGTCTAGCACCACCCACCCACCTCCATCTGACTTTTTGTCTTGAGTTCTGGGGGCTGAACTCGGGTCATCCTGTATTTTCAAGGCTGAATCATTTCTCCAGACCTAATTGCTAGACTTTTTTTTTTGGCTTGCAAAATTGAAATCATTAAACAACTCCCCATGTCCCTTTTTTACGGCTTCTGGCAGCCTCCATTCCACTTTCTGTTTCCCTGAGTAAGACTGTGCTGGGAGCCTTATGGACTGGAATGCTGCTATGTGTAACTTTTTCTGGCTGCCTTATTTTACTTAGCACAATATCCTCACAGTTTGTCACGTTACGGTGTGGGTCAGATTTTCCCTCCTTTTGAGGGTTGAATGAACGTTGATTGAACATATTGATTGTATTTTATTTGCCCATTCATCATGTTTTGGCCATTGAATAAGGCTGCTCTGACTCTGGTTTCAATTCTTTGTGGTATATAGCTAGAAATGGATCATATGGAAACTTTTTTGTTTGTGTGTTTGTTTTTTGATTTTTTGGTTTTTTTGAGACAGGGTTTCTCTGTGTTATGGAACTAGCTCTGTAGACCAGGCTGGCTTCAAACTCACAGAAATCCGCTTGCTTCTGCCTCCTGAGTATAAGACAGTTTTCACTGTGGTTGTGTTTTAACTTGCATTTTCAATGGACTTCCTAGTTGAGCATCTTTTCCTGTGCCATGCACAGTCCATGTGTTGCTCACCCATGGAGAAATGTTTGTTCTCAACACTAAATACACAGGTTAAAGAAAGAATATTAAGAGCTGCAAAGGAAAAAGGCCAAGTAACTTATAAAGGTAAACCCATCAGACTTACACCTGACTTCTCTACGGAAACTATGAAAGCCAGAAGGTCCTGGATAGAGGTACTTCAGAAGCTAAGAGACCATGGATGCAAACCCAAACTACTATACCCAGCCAAGCTACTGTTCACTATCAATGGAGAAAACAAGACATTCCAGGATAAGAACAAATTTAAACAATACGTAGCCACAAATCCAGCCCTACAGAAAGTAATAGAAGGAAAATCGCAACCCAAGGAACCCAACATTGCCAACACTGCCTACAATAACTCAGGCATCTAGCGACCCTTCACCAGCACATCTCAAAGAAGGGAGACACACAAACTCTACTACCAAAAACAATAAGAATAACCGGAGAAATGTTTGTTCTCTTTTTCCCACTAACAAACGCGTGAGTTGACTTTTGTTGAGCTGTTGTTCTTCATAGGACCCCTCATCACTTATCTATGAGCAGATATAGTTGACAGATATCTTCCCCCAGCCTTTGAATTGTCTTTTTACTCTGTTGATTGTGTCCTCTGATGCAATTCTGATTGTTTTATTCACACAATAATTACATAGAGAAAATGTATCTACTACTCCGGCTTCATGTGGTGAAAACTCAGGCCTGGGTTGAATGATTTGTGTAGAGCCACACAGCTGTGAGTGTCTGAGCGTTGGCTGTCATTCTGGTCTGACTTGAAAGCTGTGTCTTCTCCATTACTATGCTCTGCTGGCCATCCTACACTGACTTATAACATAAGGGGGCCTGGGAGATTTGAAGGAACTCGTGTAGGTGGGAGAAACATAGCTGAGTCCTGGCATACTTTGCTTCAGACCGCTGGCTTGCCTTGGCCTTGGAGCTGCACCTTATCCTATGGACTGGACAACAGTGTCGTTTTCCTTTTGTTTTGTTTTTTGAGACATTTCTCTGTGTAGCCCTGGCTGTTCTGAAACTCACTTTGTAGACCAAGTTGGCCTCAGACTCACAGAGATCCGCCTGCCTCTGCCTCCCGAGTGCTGGGATTAAAGGTGTGCACCATACCTGGCACCATTTTTTAAAAAATTGTGTTTAGTTGGACTTGGTTTGTTTGTTTTGACATTTCATAAACTTTTTTTCAGAGCCCATCTGCTGCTTGCTGTGCCCCCAGAAGTCGCTCTTTGTTCATACCATTGTGTCTTTGTCAATGTCTTCGAAACTTGTACCATCCCCACTGTCTGTTTTCTAGGGAGACAGCTCTTCCCTCTAAAGGAGGTGCCCCCTCATTTGCAGCCCCTTGCCTTGGGGAGATTCTCTGCAGCCTGGGTTCACATCTCGTCTGTTGCCGCCACTCAGCATTGTAAAGCTTCTCCCAGTTCGCATTGTCCAGCCTACCCCAGACCCAGAGCGTGGGTCGGGAGTGAGGTTGCTGTTGATGGACAAGCTCCTTAGGACAGTCTCCCTGCAGCCAGCTGGGACAGCTTTAGCCCCTGCAAGGCCCTCATCCATCACCATTGCATTGAGATCCACTTTAGAAAAGTCTAGAAGACTGCAGGGTTTCCTCCCTCCACAGGTATGTACCTCTGTGGTTGAGGTTGTCCTTCAGGACATCAGTGACCCTGCCTGGGGTCCCATCAGAAGGGGACAGATAAGTTTGTTTCTACTGCAGTCTCCTTAATCCAGTGAAACTTGGGCAGTATTTGAGAAGGCAAGAACCTCGTTCATTCATTCTTTATCCATATGTAGGCCATGTATTGAGCACCTAGTATGAGCATGGCTCTGTGGTACACTTAGCACACCTTTGAACAGTATGAGGAAAGTGCATAGTCTGAGTGTGCATGCATCTTTGTTCACACTTGTTCTCATGAGCATATGAGTATGATAAAACCACCTGCTAAGGATGATATTAGATCTTTGGGTGCTGGCACCTGTCTGGATGTGTAACTGGAGAAGGCTCAGGAAAATTTGAGGGATGCCTGGGATGTTGAATAGCAGGGTAGGGTGAGCTAGAAGCTGAGTACTCTTGGCTGACCTGTGATGAGAGGGAGAGGCTGGGGAACCCATTCTGAGATTCTTCTCAAAGGAGGGTCACCTTCAAGTTCGTTCCGTCTTATTCATTCATCATTTTCTTATCAAACATGTAATAAGGGCCTGCAATGGGGTTCTTGAACTGCAGGTGGTGACCAGCTGTTTGATCAGCTGGGATCCAGTGAGAATGCAGCTTCTTAGGCTCCTTGCCCAAGTCCCTGGCAGCCCTCTGGAGTCTGTTTCTAGTATAGGGCTCAGGGCTGTCGGTATTAGCAGCTACCCAGGAGGCACTCCTGCATCCAAGCTGCCATCAGAAAATCAGAAGACCCCTGCTGCCAGATGTAGGAGAATATCCTTTGTCCTAGCTCTCCACAGATGTCTGCCCTGTTAGGGGGGAGGCGGAAGATTGTGAGCCAGGTTGGGGGTGTCAATGGGATATGCAGGTGAAGTCGGCTAGTAGGTTACCAGATACACCCCTGAGTCTTAGGAGAGAACCGGAAGGCTCTTGTGGAAGCTGTCAGCTGTCAGATGGACTGATTAGACTGATGAATGTCCTAGAGAAACACTCAAGATGGGAAAGCCAGAAAGGATACGGGCTGTAAGGTAACACGGCATTTCTCCTCCACTTACACTGGCCATCAGACAGCGGTGTGACTCATTAATACTGTGGCATAAACATAAAAGGATCCTTGTTCCTGGGACCTCCTAGGATGATTGTGTTTGCTGGGCATTTTCCTCTATTGGGATCTCTAATATGGCACCACCAGTCTAGACTCGATGGTAATGGACATGATCAGCCCTGATTTCCTGTGATCATAAACCAGGCAGAATGAGACTCACCTGTGTCCTAGTGGATTCTGCCTTCCAGCTGGGTTCCAGGGCTGTGTAGAGTGGGTTCCAGGACATGTGTACAACCTGCTTCTGGGCTGTGTAGAGCATGTTCTTTAGCGGCTTTGTCTGGGTAGTGGCTGGGAAGCTCCATCCTACATTCGTGTGCTTTATGAGAACTACATGTGGTCTTCAGATGACTAATATAAATCTGAGAACGGTCTGATTGAACTGATGCATTTGTGTACCAGAATCTTCTGTTAGGAAAAACTCAGCTTTCCTGGGGGAAAAGGAAGGGCTCACCATTGTTTCCTAGCTGGAAAATTCTGTGTCCCAGGAGAGCTTAGAAAAAAATTTGTCATCATTTCTGGTATCAGAACAGCCCTCCCCATAGTCAGTGGCCTGCTGCCTCGACTGTCCAACAGCAGTGGCCCAGGGATTTGACTTCTGATGGTCACCAACTTAGCTGTGCATAGACCAAGGGTCAGGTAGAGCAGGTCCTCTGTGGGGCTCCCCAGCAGATGCCTCTCAAGTGTGCACCATCCCTCTCAGGGACCTGATTGCTGGCCCCACTCTGTCCTGGGTGCTGCATGGTGGTGGTCTCCGCTTGAAGCCTCCACGTGGGGCAGGTTTTTGTACTTCTGTTCTGTATGGTGTGGTGTGTGATGGGGAGGTCCAGCCATAGTCTACCTTCTCCAGGATAGGGCTGTGTCCTTTTTCTCTTCCTTGCAGAAAGATGCTGATGCTTAGGAGGTCCCAGAGATGACCCTACCACTGGGAAAGAGTTGCAGAGTCCTCCCTGTCTGAGGACACCTGGTTGTAGTAGCAGCTTCACTGGGGAAAGAGTTTGCCCTTGTGCAGCAGGATATAGGTAGACAGTTTGTGTTTTTGATGCCCTTGAGCTTGGACTCCAAGCAAGCTGAACACAGTTCATCCTTCTGCGGGGACTTAATTAACCCACTGATTTTTGCCATTTCAATTAGTCAGCCAGTTTAACCTGCCCCCCCCCCCCCAATACTTTGAAATTACTCTTTCCAGAAGATATGTGATCATGCTGGCGCTGCTTCTGAGCAGCCTTGCCCATGCTCTCTGCGGGGAGGCCAGGATGGCAGGGAGGCCAGGCCTCCTTTGAAGGCAGCAGCTCCTGCCCCCTGCAGTCCTTGCTCTGGAAAACACTTTAAACTCCCCAGCCCACTCCCCACTGCTGGAAGGCCTCTGTGGAGGGGCTGTGTGTTGTTAACTGGGTTTTGATTTCAGTACTGGAGTTGATAAAACGAGATAAACCCCAGGCTCACTAAGGCTGTGGAAATTAAACAGAGATGATATCAAAGTTCCCCTGAGTTTTCAGCGTGCTGCAGGCGCTTCACTGGGGCTGGAGGCAGCCTTTGATTCTGAAACAATGAGCAGCATCAGTTAAACCAAGAACTGCTGACTTTTAGGGATTATGTGCATGGTTGTGGTAATTCTTTGATCAGCTACAAGGGAGCAGTGGCGTCTGCCCACTACACTGTGAAGGGGCACCATAGTTAAAGCTCATTTCCCTGTGAGCCTGGGATGACAGTGTTGTTGAGGTGCCACGCTGTGGGGGGGGGGGGCAAACCTCCTCCTGGCCATCTTCCTTTGTAAACACATCTAGCATGGCGTGGAGGGGGGAAGACCCCCTCGCTTGAAAGACCAGCCTCAACTCACCTTGTGCTGTGCGTGCACACACTCTTGCCTCGCTCTCTTGTCTCGGAGAGTTCTCTCAGGGAAACAGGAACAGATGCTTGGAGCAGGGCTCTGCAGCCCTCAGCCTGGGAATGATCTGACAGACACCGTGTGCCCCCACTCAGGAGAAGTCACTAGGGACGATATCTGATGGCTTGGAAGGTTACACGTGGAGAAGAGCTCAAGGTCACTGTCACCACGTGCCCAACCCTGAACTTCCTTACCTGGCCTGTGTTGAGAACCCACTAAGTTTCAGATTGGCTCAGTATCTGCCATCTAATCACCCAAATAGGGGGGCACTCTGGCTTTCCCTGTGGACACCTTTCTGCGGCTGTAGCTGGACGGCACAGGCTTGCCTCTGGCTCCCTTCCTCCAGGTTAGCCATGCTGCTGTGCTTGGTAATGGAGCCCCTGTGTGCTGTGGATCCTGCCCGCACTAGGCCATAGATCAACCCATTCCCCCGTGCCGAGCTCAGGGCTCCCTCATTAGGCCTGAATTTACCTCTGTCCTACACAAACATGGTCTTAGCTCATTTTTATTGTTGTAAATTATTTATGAGGGGAATGTTGAATCTCGAAACTGAGGTGTGAGGAAAATTAATCCCAGGTTACTTTTATCTTTCTGTACTTTCTTCCCCTTTGCTTGACTTATTGAGCTATGGCCAGAGAAAGAAGCGCTTTGGCATTTTAAAATATAATTAGTGTTGAGTCTGCTTTCCCTTTCGGGCAGGATGTTGGTCTCTGTGCAGTGAAACAGCACAGGCTAGACTGAGGAGGATGCGCAGCTGCCGGCTGCCGGGCTATGGGAACAAGCCTCAGTTTTCCCTTATTCAGAATAAGGCTAGCTTGGTGGGCCTCCTGCTCGGAGGTGAGTTTCAGCCAACTTGCGGAGTTCTGTACAAACTTAACAGGGATTTGTTCACACGACTGAGGAGCCACTTAGTGGGACAAGAGTTGCTGCAGGGAGGCCTTTTGTATTTACCCTGTCACTTCCTACCTGGCAGGTCAGTGATGTTCTTAAATACATGCTCCCTTGCTCTCCCGCTATTAGGCTCACATTCGTGGCCCCTCTTCTTCCTGTCAGAGGCCTGGCCCACGACCCTGGTGGCAGGGTGCTGTTCTGCTCCTGCGCCTTCCCTTCTGGCGGGAGGCTCCAAGCAGCCTGAGGAAACTTGGAGTGCAGGTTGATAAATGGCCTTTTGTTAGGAGGTCAATCGAAGTGATGGCAGAGATGCTGTTAAAAGTAATTTGCAGTCAGAAATATGTAATTCAGGGCAAGCCACTCTGAGCGATGGCCTCTGCCGTGGATATCTTGGGCGTTTCTCATTAAGAGGCCCCGTGCCTGGTGGTGGCCATGCCCCACCGCCAAGTGGAACAGCCTCTGCAACAGCCATTTGTCTCCAAGGCACAAAGACTGCCCTGATCCCCAGGGCACAGGAACTCGGCAACCAGGGGAGAGAGGCAGAGGCGGGGGGGGGGGGGGGGAGGCACGGAGATGACTGCTGCCCTGGCCAGACCTGCTGTGGGCTTGGCCAGGCTGGGCTCCTGCGCTTTGAGGCCCAGCTCTTTGTCCGCTTTAGTTGGAGGCCGTCTGCAGCCATTTTGGAAACTGCTGCTGGGTGCCTCCTCGGGTGCATTGTGGGAGCAGTATTTCCCCTTGCAAGTACACTCGTCTGCCTGCAATTGGCAGTATGTGTCAAATAAGAGAACCCCTGTCGTCGTGCCTTGTGGAGGGCTTTGCCACCCCAGACCGTGCATCTCCCAGCCAATGAGATCTTCCTTGTGTGCCCCCTAATCTCTGTCTCCCTTCCCTTTTCCATCCTTCTCCTTCCTTTCATTTCTTTTTCTCGTTTTCATTCTCTGTCCCTCTTTCTCTTTTATAGTAAAGGCAGTAGTATTTAAATTTTTTTGTTTCACATGTTTTTTATTAAATTCACAGCATGATATTTAACACTGGCAGGATTCGTACATTCTGCTAATGAGTTGCTAATTGCAAAGCATTTTTGGTAACCAACAGCAGGTACCAATATTTTGCAAACTGCAGCCTTGTGGTTTTTATGTTCCCCATAATACAGGATTTTTCAGGGGCAGAGGCATTTTGTTTAGTGATTTGCTCTGGATTGGGCAGGTGCAGGTATTTAACCCTAAACCCATATTGGGGTCACACATGTGGAATCACTCGGTAAATATTTGCTTAATACCTACTGGGTGTAAGTGCACTAAGCCCCGCGCTGTTAGAGATGAAACTTGCTAGACAATGAAAATTGGAACTGGGAAAGAATATGGTGGTGTGGCATGTCTCCACCTTCTGCCCTCGGCTGTTGGAAGCTGGTTTTTGGTATAAGCCAATAAAATATAACTCTGTAACTCGGCTAAGAAGGTAGAGGTGCCGGGCACTGCCAAACCCTCTTGAGAAACAAGTCTGTTTCTGGGGTGTTTTGTGGGTTCTGCTGACTAAATGGGTGACCTGCGTAGTATTTTGGTGGTTCCTGTGGGGCAGGCTCACTTGGGGTGGCCAGTGCCATCTGCCTCCTGCTGCCTCCTTAGGCAGGATGTTTGGTTTGCTTTTGAAACTGTAGCCAGCGTTGAGAGCACTGCAGCCAGTGGGACTTAATTGCTGTAGAGTGAGGTGGGATTTATTTGTTCTTTTCCCACTGCCCGCCCAGTAAAAGTCCTGCATCAGGTGTTGCTCTTTATATTTGGTTTCGGGGCAGGGACACTGAGCCACGCTGCTCTCCACACTGCGTCAGCCTCCTCCGCTGGTCCAGCGCAGAAGCAGCGAGCAGCAGAGTAGTAATTCCAGATCCCTTCTTTTCATCCAAGTGACCAGTGAGAATTAGGATCGCTTCTGACCCAGGGGTGGCTGAACTAGACAAAGAAATGGGCCAGACCTCTAGTACGTGGTGCCTCCTAGTTCTGGCCCAAGCCAGGCCCCATGTGTTCTTAAGCCTTCCAGTCCACATGCTTTTCTTCTGGGCACCTACTGTGTGCCATGGACCTCTCCGGGCCCTTTCATATCCTTCTGCACCTACTGTGTGTCATGGTCCTCTCCGGGCCCTTCTTTTATATCCTTCTGGGTACCTACTGTGTGCCATGGACCTCTCCGGGCCCTTTTATATCCGTCTGCACCTACTGTGTGTCATGGTCCTCTCCGGGCCCTTCTTTTATATCCTTTTGAGCACCTACTGTGTGTCATGGAGCTCTCCGGGTCCTTCTTTTATATCCTTCTGGGCACCTACTGTGTGTCATGGAGCTCTCTGGGTCCTTCTTTTATATCCTTCTGCACCTACTGTGTGTCATGGTCCTCTCCCCGCCCTTTTATATCCTTCTGCACCTACTGTGTGTCATAGTCCTCCCCCGGCCCTTCTTTTATATCCTTCTGCACCTATTGTGTGTCGTGATTCTCTCTGGGCCCTTCTTTTGTATCCTTTCTCTTAGTTTTTTTCAACAGCTGGGGAGTGGATCAAGACCTCATTTTACAGTTGAGGAAAAGCAGGGGCTCCCAAGGTTTAACTTCTTGTTTAGACACTAACTTGTAAATACCGAGTCCAGAGCCCCATGCCCCAAATGCCTTCTGTGGTTTTGGAGCTCGTTAAGTTGTCTACTAAATGACTAGTTGTCTGGATAGGCTGTACGTTTGGAAGCCTAGCCCCATATGGGGGCACTTGAGACTTTGCTAGGGGTGGCTCGTCCAGTATTGGTCCCTGTTCAGAAATCAGACAGTTGGGAGTAGAATTAGGAATAATGTGATGTTGGGCAGGTAGTTCAGTGGGTAACATGCTTGTCTGTCCTACATAAAGCCCTGGGTTCCATTCTGAGTGCCGTATAAAACTAGATGTACATACCTGTAATATGAGCACTTGGGAGGAGACAGGAGTTCAAGACCGGCCTGGACTATAAGGTCCAGGAGTTCAAGACCGGCCTGGACTATAAGGTAATGTACTTTGGGGTTTGAATTGAAATTACCTCCTGGGAGCAGACGGGAGCCCTCAGCATTCCACGCTAGCAGCTTGAGGTGTGGTGAGTGAATTCTTAATCTGAGTTCAGGGTCAGATAAGGCCCTGGTGAGGAATGTAAACAGCTGCAGGATTCTGTCTACAAGGCTGCCCTCAGTCGTGTTAAATGCCGAGTTTGAATTTTGTGCTCTCTGTTTCCTTTTCCAAACCAGGACCAAGCCACCATGCCTGAAGTCAAAGAGCTCTCAGAAGCCTTACCAGAGACGCCGATGGACCCCATCACAGGAGTGGGGGTGGTGGCTTCCCGGAACCGAGCCCCAACAGGCTATGATGTGGTAAGACACAGAGCCAGCTTGTTGGCTCTGCTCTCTGTCTAAGAACCTGTCCTTGGGTGGAAGAACTAGAGTGACCAGAAGAGGAAAGGCACAGCCAGAGGAGGCAGCCATGAGTGCGGGAATGATTTCCTGACCTTGGCCATAACTGGCTTTGGGTTATTTTTCACCCTTTTATTAGACCCATTAATGTCTAAAGTCACTTCTCGTTTTGATGCTTCATGAAAAGGATTTAGGGAAGACCTTGGGGTTGTCTTGTATTATCCCAGCAGTGTGAATGTTCTGAGCATGTTGTCCTTGGCCATAGCTGGAGCCTGTGCAGGGCTCTCCATTGTTGGGGCCAGTAATCAGGTAACTCTTTGTCATGGGGCTGTCCTGTGCCTCAGAGTCTATGTGCAGCACCCTTGACCTCTACTTAGTTGAGGTGAAGAACACCCCAGATGTTTCTAGGTGTTCCCCAGGGAAGTGTGGTGAGCAAAATCAGTCCCCACTGAGAACCTCAGGTCCTCGCTGCAAAAAGAGGAACCCATTAAAAACAACAACAAAGAACTCCCCTTCCTGAGTGAGTGAGATGCTTGGGATGAGAGCAGGCTCTTTTTTTTTTTTTTTTTTTTTTTTTGGACAAAGATTTGCATCTGGCCTGTCCCCTGTCTTCAAAGCTCAGTTAGAATGTCTGTCTTTCCATAAAGTAGAATCATTAGGTATGGCTTTGTCCCTTAGAACTCCTGGGGAAGCTAATCAAAATGCCCCTGATGGGAGAAGCCGAAGTGTGTTTTGATGAATTGGGTCTGAGATGCACATGGTGCATCAGGCAGGGCTGGGGGCTCCTAGTCTGCTGGTGGACCGTCCAGGCCCACTGCGTGGATTGCAGGAGGCTCAAGCCCCAGGCCCGGGTCTCACATCTTCCTGCTCTTCTCTGTCTATCAGTATCTGTAGCATTCTGGCTGCCCCTTTGGAGTCACTCAGACCACTTGGCTAGTGGGCACCAGATGACCTTTGGTAGTTTGGCTTTCTGGAAGTCTCCTGAAGGCTGACAGGGGCACAATCTATCCCTGTCATTTTCTTCTAACATCTAGCTCAGGGCAGGAGAGCATGGTGTCAAATGAGTGAAATTAATAAGCACATTTCACCATCGTGTCGCACCATGCATTTTAGTGGAAGGTGAGCAGGGCAAGAGGCTGTGCTAGCGCCTGTAATTACCCAGGCTGCACGCGACCCTGGGCTCCTCTAAGAGCTCTTTCCAGGAGAGGGGCGTATTCCTCTCTTCTCTTGCCTTTGGCCTCTTATGAGATAAACATCTCATTCCCAAGAGCCGTGAGTTCAAGGGGGAAAGGTGGAGGGGGCAGGGTGAGAAGAGGCACTTCCCGTTCTTTCATCTGGAGTTCCATATTAAGTCAACAGAAGTGCAGGAATGTTTTGGGAAGGCTCCAAGAACTGACCAGAGGATAAGTAAGCTTGTGGCTGCTAGAGGGTAGACCACTCTCTAGGATTAACCCCTTCCTTCCCTCACACAGTGAGACTCTGACCAGCTTCCTGCTCTTAGTCACCAGATGCTGCTGGCCTCGGGCTGCAGGCTGCCATAGAAAGGCTTTCTAGGTATTGTTGTTGCTTGAGGCTAAAAATGTCCTCAGTTCATTTATAGAAATGTAATTTAATGACTTCCTTTCTCTCTGGATGGACCTGGGAACTGAAGATCATTTATTAACTGTCCCCATTCATTGTCCCCATTTGTGCAGTCTTCTACAAACAGCCTCCTGTTTCTGTCACATGCCCAGGTCTCGGAGGGACAGGCTGATGGAACCTGTCCTCAGAGATTGGGGTGGGTCTCAAGAAAGTGTAGAAAAGGTTCAGAAGCAAGACTGGGTGCAGAGTGAGAGGGAAGTGGGGTGAGAAGACTCAGTGTGGGTGCCTCTGAGGAAGAGTGGGGAGGTGGGAGTGAGGCCTGATGTGCCATCAGGAGCAGCTCTTTCCCGTCAGGAAGGCCGGCAGGTGTCAAGCTGGCCTGGGCACAAATGGGAAAGATTCCAGCGGAGAGAGGGTGCAAGTGGTCAGGGCCTGTCTGACATCCAACTGTCAGAGAATGGTTGGGGGCCCTTTCCGATGTTTGGCTCTCACTTCTTCCTGCTGCTGTGTGCTGGGAAGCCGGCCTTGGTGGTTGGCCTCCGTGCAGTGTGTGAGTTGCCCACCCTCCCTTCCTTCCTTTCAGTAATGTTGAAACTAGTTAGGCAACAAAACATTTCTTCAAAACTGCTGGTCCTGCATAATTTCTAGATGCCCAGTATGTCCCAGGCGTCTTTAGAATCACCCAAGCTGCCAGTGTTTGAAGCATTGGATGGATGTAGGGTGCTGTGGCTACACTGGGACAGAACGGCTCTCCTCTGGGCAGTGGCTGGGTGATTTAGGGATCAAAAGGACACACAGGCTTAAAATTGGAAACTTGCAAATGAGAGGCCAGTTGTCACTCACCAAAGCAGAAAAATAAAAATAAAATGAAAGAAAGCCCACAAAACACAAAACTCTCTGTTCAGCACTGAAGCGGGATCAAGAAGCCTTGTGTGTTTCCAGAATGCTCAAGGACTGAAAACCCTCCAGAGGAGGGGAGCGAGCGCTTGCCTGAAGCCTGTGGTAGACATCAAGTGGAACACGTGAGCCACACCTGTCCCCCTGGACTGACCGGAGCTGCCGCTCAAATCTCTAGAAAGGCCAGGTTGTGGGAGGAGGCCCTGTGAGGGCAGGAGACCTCCAGTCCACAGGTGCTCCTCCTCCTGGGCCACACCTGCAGCAGGTGGGTTTCCTGTGGCTTGAATCTGGGCCACTCCTGTGAACTGTCTGGGGACAGACCTGCTCCTGAGAAGGGGACACACTTGACACTGGGTGTCGGGAGTACAGAGGCCAGCAAGGCTGCCTCAGGAAGTCTGTCAGAAACTGTGGCTTCCTGTGGCTGCGGGGGAGGAGCTGTCTTCTCTTTTGGCCTCTCCTACCCCTATCACCGCCCCCCCCCCCCAGCTTGTTGTGCAATTCCAGGGTCGATCAAAGGCTCACTCAGACAGTTGTGTGTGTGGAGTTCGGACAGTGTCTTGATACTTCCTTCTGCTCACAGAAGTATCTGCTTTACTTTTGCTCAGACTTGCAAAAAACAAATCTCAAATATTTGGCTCGGCAGAGAAATTAATTTTTCTTTTTTAAATTGAAATTTAAGTTCTGAGGTAATTATGGATTTATATGCACTTTAAGAACAAATGCAACCACTCTCAGCCTTTGTCAGGGGGCACAGGTGTGGTGTGTACTTCTGCCCGTGGTGTTTGGAAACGCCAGCATGTTTCAGAACCAGGCCCCCAAGTCTAATGAAATGATCTGTGATCAGTGATCAGGAGCAGGTTGCTCTTGAAAAGATGGTTTTCGGCTCGTGGTTCTCAAGAGGAACAAGCATGTCCTACTGCTGGGCAGAGCCAGGTGGGGAGAGGCCTGGAGAGCAAAGGCAGCATGGGTAAGGGCCTTCGGTGTAGCCTCTGTGGGCAAGGCAGAGGCGGGTAAGCAGACTGCAGCCCATCTAGTATAAATGGTTGTGGGTTTTGTACCACAGCTTTTGACATCTTGACACAAACCAGAGTCATCTGGAAGAGGGACCCTCAACTGAGGAATTGCCTCCATCAGACTGGCCTGTGGGACATTTCCTCTTTCTTTTTTGTTTTTAAAGGTTTATTTATTATTTTTGTTCCTATGTATGTAGAAAAGACTGAATGAATTTCTGTGCTGTTGGTGGAGAGCAGAGACATCCTGAGTTACAGGGGTTGTGAGCTCCCTGTGTGTGAGTGCTGGGCAGTGAGCCTGGGTCCTTGTCAGGATCATTGCAAAGTGCTCTTAACCCCTGAGCATTCTTTCTATTCTGTAGGGGCATATTCTCTCTCTCTCTCTCTCTCTCTCTCTCTCTCTCTCTCTCTCTCTCTCTCGTGTATGTGTATGGGCATTTTGCCTACATGCATGTCTGTGTACCAGGAGGCCAGAGGATGGTGTTGGATCCCCTAGAGCTGGAGTTCCAGATGGTTCTGAACCACCATGTAGGTGCTGGTAATTGAATCTAGTCTTCTAGAAGAGCAGCCCTCAGTGCTCTTAATCACCGAGCCACATCTATCAAGCCCCTGTGGGGCATTTTCTTGATTAATGATTGATGTGAGAAGGCTAAGCCCTCTGTGGGACATGCCACCCTGGGGAGGTGGTCCTGGGTTCTGTTAGAAAACAGGCTGAACAAGCAGTGGCGAGCAAGCCAGTAAGCTGCCTTCCTCCTTGGTCCTTGCTTCAGTTCCTGCCTCCAGGTTAACTTAAATTAACCCATCTACCTTTTGCCTCTGGACTTTTATCTTTCTCTATTTCTGTATATCTTACTTTCCTTCTTTCTCCGTGGCTGCTGTGTAGCTGAGTGGCTAGCCCCTGATGCCCTTCTCTCCTTGTTCTCTTTCTCCTCTTATTCCTCGATTCTTCTATTTATCCTTTCTGCCTGCCAGCCCCGCCTCTCCTTGCTCCTGCTCACTATTGGCCGTTCATCTCTTTATTAGACCATCAGCTGTTTAGACAGGCAAAGAATCACAGCTTCACAGAGTTAAACAAAGGCAGCATAAACAAAACCAACACACCTTCATTAGCCACACGGTATTCTTGAGTGTTTCCTGCATGTGCACTTCATGCTGTGCCACATAGCGTCATGTTTACCACAACAGCACATGTGATCAAGGAAATTCACGAGGAGGAAATCCATATTTACCCATTTTCATTGGCCTTGTTTTTTTCTTTCTGGGTCTGCCTTGTTGTGGAATAACTTTTTGTACACTGTGTATTACTCTGATTGGTTTAATAAAAAGCTAAATAGCCAATAGCTAGGCAGTATTTTGGGGGTAGAGAGGATGCTGGAAAGAAGGCAGAATCACCAGCCAGACATGGAGGAAGTAGGGAGGTGGGATGGACAGTATGCAGATGAGGTAAAGGAGCCTCGGGGCAGCACATAGATGAATAGAAATGGGTGAATTTAACTTATAAAAGCTAGCTAGAAACAAGCCTAAGCTATTGGCCAAGCTTTCATAGTTAAAATTAAGTCTCTGTGTCAGTCTTTGTGAATTCGTGTCCCCAAAAGAAAAGTCTGCCTATACTACCTTTATCTCCTCCTCTTCCCTGAAGGAAATTTCACTGAAAGTAGGATGGCCCTTCTTTCTGGGCACCATGATTTCTAGAGAGCAAAGGCTGAAGACCTTCCTGGGTGACTGCCTCTGGATCCCATGTGCATGTAAATAACCCTTTGCCCATGGTCTGAAGTTAGCCCAATAAACTCAGCAGCCCCCGGGGTGGCCTTACAAGGTGTAGTGCATGTTGTTTCCATCTCCCCAGGGAAGAATTCTCACCACTGTTGCATCTGAAGTGTACTGTTTGGTGAATCGGAGCCCTGGTCTGTGCAGCCATCATCACTTCCCTCTTCTCTTCCTCCCTGACTCCCCCGCCTTCCCCGTGCCCACTGTAGAGAATGTCTGCAGTTCTGGCTTGTCTAAGGAGTGTGTGCAGCTGACCTGAGGTGGCTGTTTGAGTTGTCCCCAGTCTGGGCTGTTCAGAGCAAAGCCACTGTGAACATGCGCAAACTTGCTTTCCTTTCCCGGTGCTTAATATTAAGAATTGGAGTGGCTGTAGCTTTTATGTTTAAGGCAGTGACTTATTCTAGTTAATTTTTTTTGTTTGTTTGTTTGTTTTGTTTTTTTGAGACAAGGTTTCTCTGTAGCTTTGGAACCTGTCCTGGAACTAGCTCTTGTAGAGCAGGCTGGCCTCGAACTTACAGAGGTCCACCTCCCTCTGCCTCCCGACTGCTGGGATTAAAGGTGTGCTCCATCACCACTCAGCCTTCGAGTTAATTTTTATATATGGTTTGATGTGTAGGTCAAAGGTCACTTGTTAGCCTATTGTTTGTTGTGTTATAATCTTTGAAGGTTACCCTTTCTTCAGTGAATTATCTTAACCCTGTTATCTAAAATCAGTTGCTTGGTAGACACTGATTATATTGCTGTGACGTCTGTCTGTCTGTCTGTCAGGCCTTTGGTGACTTCAGCTTTATAGTCATTGTTGAAAGGGGCAGTCCTCAACTCCGCTCCCTTCAGTGGACCTTTCATTGTCCTAGGTCTTTTGACTTTTAATAGACATTAAGAATCCTTACATCAGTGTTCACAAATTTTCTGCTGGGATTATGTTTGAGCTTTTTTAATATATGGGTCAGTTTGCAGGTATTGGACATGTTTATGATTCTGGGTCTTTAGGTCTGTGAATATGGTATTTAAACCTTTTTAAATTTCTGTTACATTTTCTTTTGCAGTGTGCAATTTGTGCAGATCTTTTGTCAAAGTCATCTTTAGTTATCTCATATTTTCTATACTCTTGTAAAATGCTATTTATTTTATTCTCTTTTATAGGAATACAGTTGACTTTTGTAGCTTTCCATCTGCATTCCCATTAAATTGTGTTTTTTTTTTTTT
>NC_022011.1:43054254-43058130 GCF_000317375.1 Microtus ochrogaster
CTCCCATAACATAGGGAGACCACAGGTCCAAAATATACCCACCTTAAGCATGAGCCCCTTCTTCTAGGCTACCTTCCAAAACCTCATAGTTCAAGAAAGTCTGGCATACTTCTGAGGTCCACACCAGCCTTTTCCTATACAGCATTCCCTTACTAGCACACTTAGACCTGAAAATTAGATAAGAAACTGCTTCACGGGGCTGGAGAGATGGCTCAGAGGTTAAGAGCATTGTCTACTCTTCCAAAGGTCCTGAGTTCAATTCCCAGCAACCACATGGTGGCTCACAACCATCTGTAACAGAGTCTGGTGCCCTCTTCTGGCCTGCAGGCATACACACAGACAGAATATTGTATACA
This sequence comes from Microtus ochrogaster, assembly GCF_000317375.1. Classification (NCBI taxonomy): domain Eukaryota; kingdom Metazoa; phylum Chordata; class Mammalia; order Rodentia; family Cricetidae; genus Microtus; species Microtus ochrogaster. The sequence continues at coordinate 43,054,611 of NC_022011.1, forward strand.
CAATAAGGAAATAAATATTTTTAAAAAAAAAAGAAAAGAAAAAAGAAACTGCCTCACAAGAAGCTAAAGTTAGGATAGGCAGGGGGCCAAGCCTTGTGACATCTAGGAAGAGACAGGCACCTACTCTTACAAACCACCAGAACTTAGCAAGGAGTTCCTAGAAGCCCAGTCCTCGAGTTGTATGCTTGTAAGGTGGTCACAAAGTCTTTTTAAGCTAAGTAAGCTGTTGTGATACACCTCTAATCCCCGCTATTGAGAGGTGGAAGCAAAAAGCTCTGGAGTATAAGGACATCCTCAGTTACATCATTATTTCAAGGCCAGTCAGGAATAGTGAGACCTTGTCTCAAAGAAGAAAAAAGGTATTTCTTTAACAACGTAGAAAGGGGGAAGAGCACCTGTTATGGTTAGCAGGTTGTGAGCTTCATATAACTTGGTCACAAGTTGATCACAGTGGAGTATCTGATATACTCATTAGTTTGTGGACCTTAGCCAACAGCTCCTGAGCACAGCAGGGCTGGGACCCTTACACAGAAAAAACAAAATGCTGACATTACTACATGCCATGAAGCTATACAAAGTAAATAAATGGACAACAGGACATGGTCAATTTCAGAAGCAGACCAAGAAATACAAGCCTGACATACATGGGAAATCCATGAGGTCTCCCCCAGCACAACTGCACCAAATAGACAACTTGGCCTTCAAGTATTAGTTACCGTGTAAAATGAGGAGAACAGTAACTCACGCCCCATAGCACTCCTTCAGGATTTCAAGAGTCAGAACTGAGATCAAATAAATACTTTAGGATCTGCTAGTTTTAAATAGTTAAACAATTTAGAAAGAAATTGCATCCTATGTCTTCCTCTATACAGAAATTAGTTCTGGGTGAATTCAAGAACAGAAGATAAAAATTCAAGAAAATGTCACAGTCAGCTTGCCATAGAAGCCTGATAACCTGGAACCTATGTAAACAGATGGAACAAGAAAGTCAACTCCACAAAGTTGTTCTATGACCTCCCCTTGTGCACCTATATACATACGTGTAGATACACGCACTCACACACACACACACACACCATATACACACACAACACCAACAAAATTAAAATATAAATAAAATGAGCTTTGATCCTCCAAAAAGAGAAAGAAAAAGTCAAGGCTAGGAACACGGTCTGAGCAACCCATGTAGTTTGTAACAACCAGCGCTCACCAAGAACGCCATTCCACATATCTCTGAGACATTTGAAGGGAGAAGAACTTCCAAAAAGGTAAAAATGACAAGAACTGAAAACAGAGAAGAGCTATCCCACAACCCCTAAAACAGGTCAGGGACTCCAGTAGAGAGCCAATTTGACCCTAACTCCATAAGACATTATGTCCTAGTAACCTTTTCAGAAGCAAAGAATGCTAAACCCAGGCCCAAGGTTTTCAGAATTACACCTATCAAATACACTATGTTCAAACAAACTGAGAAGGAAAACTTCCTGAGAGACCACACTGTGGAGATCAAGTTAGAGAAATCCACAAACATAAGCAGCAAGATAGACAAGGATAGTCAGACAGATAGATAGACAAAATAGTCCTTGTCTACTCAGGGCAGCATGGTTTGACAAGGTAAGAGCTGGTAAACCAGTCAGGAAGAAAAGCAAGTTAGGCAAGAAAAAGAGAGAAGGAAAGAAAGGAGGGAAGAGGAGGGGGAGGGAGAGAAAGAGAGAGGGCACACAGGTAAAAAGAAAATTAAACAACTTAAATACTCTAAAAAAGAATGTTCTGATATAATCAACAGTAAAAATAAAAGAAGTGCGTACAAGAACCAGTCTTAAGCAGGGCGCACATCCGCCTTTAGTCCCAGCACTCAGGAGGCAGATCTCTGTGAGTTTGAGGCCAGTTTGGTTCACAAAGCAAGTTCCAGGACAGCCAGGACTGATACACAGAGAAACCCTGTCTTAAGAAACAAAAACAAGCCAGGCAGTGGTGGCACACATACCTTTAATCCCAGTACTTGGGAGGCAGAAGCAGGCGAATTCTGTTAGTTCAAGGCCAGCCTGGTCTACAGAGCTAGTTCCAAGACAGGTTCCAAAGCTACAGAGAAACCCTGTCTTGAAAGGAAAAAAACAAAAACAAAAGGATAAATCTTAGCAGTATAAGGAGTGAAAACCTTCCAATTGCAAAAGGTTATGTACAATAAGACCCCCTTCCTTTTTTTTTTTTTTTTTTTGTTTTGGTTTTGGTTTTTTGTGGGATTTTTTTTTTTTTCAAAACAGGGTTTCTCTGTAGCTTTGTAACCTGTCCTGGAACTAGCTCTTGTAGACCAGGCTGGCCTCGAACTCACAGAGATCTGCCTACCTCTGTCTCCTGAGTGCTGGGATTAAAAGCGAGCACCGCCACCACCACCTAGCTTTTTTTTTTGTTGTTGTTGTTGTTATTTTTTTTTCAAGAGAGGGGTTCTTTGTGTAACAATCCTGGCTGTCCTGGAACTCACTTTTTAAACCAGGCTGGCCTCGGACTCACCAAAATACACCTGCCTCTGCCTCCCATGTGCTAGGATTAAAGGTGTGCACCACCGCCGCCCAGGAGAGTCCTTTCTTTTAACATAGAAAGATCTAAATGCACTGCTTAAAAATATACACACGCAAGATAACACTTCAACAAGACTTAAAGCCTGTACATCAGGCAGATGGTTCCCTTAAATCTGGCAGAGCACTAAAATTAGGAGGCAAAATGGGACGACCTCCTACCTCCTAAATTGGGGTGGTGGATTTAAATGTGTTTTCATTTTTTAATACGTCTTTTTATGTGTGTGTGTGGGGGGGTGATAGGTAGCTGTGTATGTATGCACATCACATGCATGTAGGAACCTGAAGAACTCAGAAGAGGCATCAGATTCCCACGAACTGGAATTACAGACATTGAGTCACCATGTAGGTGTTGGGAACTAAACACAGGTCTACAAAATCGTAAGTGCTCTTAACTGCTGAGCCATCTCTCCAAGACTCATTTTATTTTCACTATAATGCATGACTTTTAATGCATTCTTACATTTGTGTGTGGTAGGGGGGAGGGATGGAGGGAGAGAGGGAAGGAGGGAGGGAGAGAGAGGTCCCATATGTGGAGGTTGTTATGCCCAGATCACAGAGTCCCCCCAAAACCAACTAGGAGACCAAGTCCTGTATGTTAAAGCAAAGAGCCTTCATTCTTACACAAGTTTGCAAACTTGGACTCTCTGTGTGTCCAGCATATGGGAATGATAGAGAAGGCCCCCAAGCTCAGTTGGGGTTGAGTTTTTATAGTAGCAAAGGTGGGGGTGAGGGATCCCTAAGGTTCAGGACCCTGATTGGCTGGCTGACATTTATCTAGGGGTGTCCTGGTGAAAAGCCAAGGGTGTGGGCTGGCAGGTGACCCTATCTACAATGTTGGACCGTTAGGAATTTCCTTTGGAAGGTCAGTTCCTGGGTGGGTAGTGCCTGGGTGGTCTCAGTTTGTGGTCTTTACAGGAACCAGGTATTGCCCTAGGGTAAAC
>NC_022011.1:43059047-43061614 GCF_000317375.1 Microtus ochrogaster
CTCTGTAGACCAGGCTGGTCTCGAACTCACAGAGATCCGCCTGCCTCTGCCTCCCGAGTGCTGGGATTAAAGGCGTGCGCCACCATCGCCTGGCTAAATTGTGATTTTTAAGATCATTCTTTAAATGCCTACATACACAGCAATGTTATTATGAATGAAAAGTTTTATTTCTTCCTTATCACATATGCTTTTACAATTTCTTTTTTCTTGCCTTATTGCACTGGCTAGCATGTCCAGGACGCTACTGACTAACAGTTATGAATTCAGATTTCCTTGCCTTGTTCCAACTTTAGAGGAAAAGCCTTCAGTGTGGCTTCTGTTCTTAGAATCGTTCTGACTCTGGTATTGTTGAAGGGTGTCACTCTATGGTTTTCTGAAATGTTGAATGTAAATGTGGTATTTTTTTTTTCTTTAAATGATTGTAGACTTTACCATTGGAAACTCTCTGGGTTAAGATGAAGAAAGGTTTGTAATTTGTTAAGAGTGTATCTCATTGGTAGAACTCTTGCCTAGCACTTACAGAGCCCTGGGTTGCCTAGTCCTCCAAGATAGATCGATACATAGATACACAGGTACATTAAATAGTTTGTAACACTGTTTTTTTGTTTATATATATCAGATACATAATTTTTAGAGTGCTTGTGTGGGGGACTGAATGTGTATATACACATAGCTGGCTGCAGGGCATCGAAGCCCCGCCCCCTGAACTGGAGTTATAAGCAGTTGTAAGCCTCCTAATATGAGTTCTGGGAACTAAATTGGGTTCTCTGCAAAAGCAACCAGCGCTGTTAATTGCTGAGCCGTCTCTATAGCCCATGTGTTAGCTGTTCTTGATGGCTATCAGTAATTTATGTCTAACGAGACATTTTCCAATCAATCAGGTTTTCTAGTAGCAAGAAATTTCTAATAGCAAGAAATTCTTCATAATGTTATCTTATTTTGTTTTTAGTTTTTATAAAATCTGTTGTTTATTTCTCTTTAATTCCCAATAATGATAATTGATGTCATCTCTGCTTTTTGTTTTTCCCCCACCTCAGAATGTCTAGAGTTTGTCAATTTTATTTTCTCAAAGCCCAGCTTTTAGTTTCATTGATTTTTCTTTTTTTCTCTTTTCTGTCTTATTGTTTTCTTCTTATCATCTTCAGACTCAATAGCCTGGAATCTAAGGGGGAGTTCTGTCCACTGACTTGGCACTGCCGCTCCCCCAGCACACACGCATTCTGCTAAGAATTTCCTCCCGCGCTCAGCACTGGTCGCGCTCCTTCCCCACGCAGGATCGTGTCATGGAGAATTTTAATTTACTCAACAAACTAATACCCTTTTATTTTTCCCTTGATCAGTGTTTTGATTCATTGTGTGCTATTTTGTTTTCACATTTGGGGAGTTTTTAGATGTGAACACTCTTGACAACTTGCTTGGTTCTATGTGGCCAGAGAACCCAGAGTAAGTGTTGGCCGCCTTCTCTTGTAGACCTGATAGCTGATACTTTTAACATTTATGGGTTGTGTGTGTTCTCTGTGGCCCATGATTATGAAACCATCTGCAAATCCCAGGCTATACATAGACTGCAGGCTCTATTTGTCCTGTCCTGTAGTCTGTGTGCAGAGCCCCAGGCCTTCTAGGTAATCAAGGCGGTCAGAGCCAGATATGGGTACAGCGGGGCAGGGAAGACAAACCTAAACTGGACTCCCAGTTGACCCCCAGGGCCTATCTCAGAGACACTGACCACGCCCCCATCCATGGCTCTGTCTCCTGTCATGAAGTCTGAGTCACATACACCCCGTAGCACAGGTCACATATTAACCAAGTGTCCTCGTTACTTTGTGTTGCTGTGGTAAACACTTTGACCAAAAGCTTCTAGGAGGAGAATGTTTATTTAGTGGTGACAGTCCATCATCAGGGGTTCTAAGGGAGCAGAGACCATGGAGGAGTGCTGAGCACTGACCTGCTTTCCTTGACTTGCTCAGCCACCTTTCTTTCTTTTTTTTTTTAATTTTTAATTGATTTCATTGAGCTCTACGTTTTTCTCTGCTACCCTCCCTGCCTCTTCCCTTTCCTTCAGCCCTTTCCTGTGGTCCCCTTGCTCCCAATTTACTAAGGAGATTTTGCCTTTTTCTATTTCCCATGTAGATTAGCTCTATGTAAGTCTCTCTTAGAGTCCTCATTGTTGTCTAAGTTCTCTGAGATTGTGCTTTGCAAGCTGGTTTTCTTTGCTTTATGTTTAAAAACCACTTATGAGTGAGTACATGTGATAATTGTCTTCCAAGGTCTGGTTACCTCAATCAATATGATGTTTTCTAGATCCAGCCATTTGCCTGTGAATTTCAAGATGCCATTACTTTTTTCTGCTGTGTAGTACTCCATTGTGTAAATGTACCACATTTTCTTTATCCATTCTTCGGTTGAGGGGCATTTAGGTTGTTTCCAGGTTCTGACTATGACAGACAAAGCTGCTATGAACATAGTTGAGCACATGTCCTTGTGGCACGATTGAGCATCCTTTGGATATATACCCAAAAGTGGTATTGCTGGGTCTTGAGGAAGATTGTTTCCTAATTTTCTGAGAA
>NC_022011.1:43061714-43067091 GCF_000317375.1 Microtus ochrogaster
GAATTTCCTTTGGAAGGTCAGTTCCTGGGTGGGTAGTGCCTGGGTGGTCTCAGTTTGTGGTCTTTACAGGAACCAGGTATTGCCCTAGGGTAAACTACTGAGACTCAGGCCTCCCTTGAGCTGGTCACGGCTAGGTCCTACAGAGGTCAGAGGCTCAGTTCTCTCTTTCCACCACGTGGATCCCAGGGATCAAACCCAAACTGTCAGACTTGGGTAGCAAGTGCGGTTATCCCCTGAGCCATCTTGCTGAGCCCAAACTGTAGAGTTTCGATTCCTTTTGTTTTTTGAGGCAAGGTCTCCAGAGCACTGGAAGTTCTGGGAAGACAGGAAGGCATCATCAGCCTGACAATTGTTATCTTTGTGTGGATCTGAGTACTAAACCCAGAGCAAACCCTACATAAGGACTATTTGCCCTCAGTATTTTGCATATTACATACATAGGCACAGACACTCAATATGCGATCCTAGAAAGCAACAACTCAATATGAAATAAAAGCAGCTACACAGTGCTCAAGGCTCTATGACACACCACCTTGTCTCAAACAAAATAAAGATACGTAGGGGCTAGAAATGTATGACTTTGGAACGTATAACTTTCCTTCAAGTAGTACCGTTTTAATATCCAAGGTGTACATCTTTTCTAGGTATCTAAATGCACTAATTACTGCTACAGCAAACAATGATACAATCACACTGATTTTCTGCTTTTAGAACCAACCTATAAACAAAGCTCAGGACATTTAATTATGGCTCCCTAATACACTGCCAATGCCACCAAACCTTACTTCGTTTTTTAGAAGCTGTATAACTTCATAATACATTGCTATAAAAATCTTAATTTATAAAAGAAAAATATCATTCTTCAAGCTAAATTGTCAACGCTACAAATTTTTATTTTAAAATACAGGAACTAGGGAGATGGCTCCTTGTGTTATGTTATAAGTTCTTGTTATGCAAACATGAGGACCTGAGTTTAAATTTTTAATCACATAAAAAGCCAGGCATGGATGCACGTACCTGCAATCCCAGAATTAGGGGATGAAGATAAGTGAATCCCCAGCGCTCACTGGCCCGCTAGCCTAACCTAAAAGGAAAGCTTGGGGCATTCCGGTGCTGGCGGCTCCTGTGCGCGAGTCAAACGGCCGGAACCCGCCACCACCCGGGCCGGGGCCGGATGAAGGGAGTGCGGGCGCGCGAGGTAAGGGACCACGCCTCACCGCCACCCGCAAGAGAACTTTAGAACACGGGTGTCTCACCTGAGGTCGGCGACAGTCCCGGACCGATTCACAACGTGAAGATCCCGCGCGCTTCTACCTACTGACCAATCGCAGAACGAGTTGCGCAGAGTGACAAGCGACACGAACCAACCAGACACCCCTATGGGCGGGCCTCAGTGAAAGCGAGCGGCTGAGCGCGCGCAACGGTTGCTAAGGACTCACCGGCCACCACCCTACCGCGCCTCCAAAGAGCCAAAAGAGACCAGTTTCTCTGTCGCCCTCCCACCCCACCCCCAAGGGACTGCCGTTTACTCCCAGAGCAAACCAAGAACGGTGAGCGACGCGCAGCCCGCCTTTCGACGGCCACATTCTCAAGGAGGGCGGGGGATGAGCGGAAGCGGACGACGTGGAGTGAGGTGGGAGCGGTAAACGTGCGCCCCCGAGCCGGACCGCGGCCGCCCCTCCCTCCTGCTCTGAGCATCCGCGAAAACCGGACCGGGGCACAAGTCAGTCAACGCGCAGGCGCGGAATAAAGCCGTCTTCCCGGCCCACCGACCCGTCGTGCGGACACACATCAGCGAGGCTCCCGAGGTCGCGGATGCAAGTCTCACCTGCCTCATCTGTGGCCCGTAGCGCTCTCATGACTGCCGTACCTCCACGCCTCCGAAAGTCAACATGGTGGTTTGGGCGAACCCGCAAGTTTGAAGTAGCTCCCATGCTTCCTGATGCCTTGCCGGGAAGTCGCCCTGCTCGCCTAGACGCCTCTCACTCCTCTTACACCTAGCTCAGGTGGAGCCGGCTCCTACGGGAACTACAACTCCCATGAAGCACTGCATTCACGCAAGCGCGTCAACTCGCGCTTCTATGCTCGGTTCCATTGGCTGACTGACAGGGCCGGGAGTCCCGATTGGTCCATGGCCTGAGGCGACAGATTCCGGAAAGGGGTAGAGCAGCCAATATGGCGGCGGAGCGCGGCTCGGGGCAGCAACAGTCGCAGGAGATGATGGAGGGTGAGCGGCCCCTGCGGGCGACCGGGAAGCGGCGAGCTTGGGCTTGGGCGGGCACGGCCTCTTGCCGGATCGGAGCTCGGCCTCCAGCCTCCAGCCATAGCCTCGGATCTCTGTCAGCTGCCAACCCGGCTGGACGGGGCGGAGAGGCTCAGAGCCCGAGAGCCCCGGCCCGAGGGCGGCAGCGGGCAGGGAAGACCGGAGCCCCGGGAACAACGTGGCGCGAGCCCGCCCAGGAAAGGGGGACAGACGAGGAAGCGGCGGCTATGGGAACCTAGTCTTAAAGCTCCGAGATTGACAGGCGAGGAGGCGGGGGACTGTCCTCTGTCAGCTCATTGGGAAACTGAGGTTTCAGGCGTGGGGACCTGCCAAGTCCATAGTTGTTCACGAGGCATGGATGGAAGAGTCTGCTCGGGAAGCGAATGGGTTGTGGCAGAGCAATGGGTGGCAAGGAGGTCCGGAGATTGTTTACGAGGCGGTGTCTTGTTTTCTTTACGTTCAGAATCTTGGACTAAATTCAACTTTCTTCCCTTTTTTATTGTGTTGAATTGTGTCATCATATACATACATACATACATACATACATACACACATATATATTACATTTGTGCATGTTTTGTACACAGTTGTTAGATACATAATCGTTACATGTGTGCATATTTATGTGTGTGTATGCATATATATATAGCTGTGTGTGTGCGCGCACACACACGTATACTACCCATTGTAGCATCCGGCGAATCTGAACCCTTAAATGCCTTTTAAAGCCTCCTCTGTTTTGGTGAGTTTTCCTTCTGGAAGAACAGTCACGCAGTCACTCTTCTGAGAAGATTGCTAGGGAAGAGGGTTGCAGAGCAAGGAACAAGTGTGTTGGAAGAAAAGTCCAGTGTGTTTAAGAGTGGTGATGCTGCCCTGGGTTGGGCTTTGAAGGATCTCTAGATGTCATCCAGGCTGGGGACAGGTAGGGAGGACCATTCCAGAGAAAGGAAACCCAGCCCAAAGCAAAGGAGTATGGAAAAGAGTTTGACCTAAATTAACAGTCAGATGAGACGGGGGTTGGGAAGAGCCGGCAAGGCTTCCCAGAAAAGATTATGGAGAGCCTAAAAAGGGAGTCATGCTGGGGCTTTCTTTTACCTTTTCAGAGCAAGAAAATGTTTCTTCCTATCTCACCCTTCCCTCCTCCAGTACCTTTCTCCCCCTTCTTTCTCTGTTTCTCAGTAAAGTGCAAATAACAAAAGCCAGGCTTTTCTCTCTTCCACTCCCACACATGTCATTACCAGCTGACACTTGTATTTCTATAGCCTCATGTCTTTTGGCGGGGAGGGGTTTTGGGGTTGGTTGGTTTGTTTGTTTTAAGATAGGGTCTCACTGTGTAGCTTTGGCTGGTCTGGAGTTTGCTATGCAGACCAGGCTGACCTAGAACTCAGAGATCTACCCATGTCAGTCTGCCAGAGTGCTGGAATTAAAGGCATGCACCTCCATGCTTAGTGAGCTCCATGTTTTGTCACTTCTCTGTCATGGCCAATACCTTAAATCAGACCTTCCTCCTCCTGATATATTTTCCTTTTTGTTAGACTGTCATCCCCAGGGCCACACAGTCACATTTTTGCACACTGTCCCAAACTGTAGAACCTCTGCTGACCTGAGGATAAAGGCACAGGTTGCAGCAACTGTCCCTTCTGTCCTCTGGTTCCTCAGAGACTGCTACACTGAACCTAGTTTCCCTCATCCTGGATCGCAGACTGTTATATGCCTCTTGGTAACTCATACATTCTCCATGTCCTTCACACAGGCCACTCCTGTGCCCTTTCTCGTTTGGTCCTGATGGAGGTCTGGGGAGTGTACTCCCCTAACTCTTTTCTACAGATACGAAAATTGAGGTTTAGAAAAGAAGATCATTCATCAGAGCCACGTGTCATTGTTGCTTTCTCAAAGCCTGTTTATTTACTCTGAAAAGCTTTGCATTGGTAACATTGTTGTGTGATCTTTTCACATCAGTAGGTTACCTGGCATCTGGCACTTGAGACAGATTCTCATTTTCATTGGAGCTCCTCCCTGCCCCCTGTCTGGTTTTAGCTAGCCTTGATTTCTTTCAGAATGTGGGGCCCTGTAAATTGAACCAGTTTTTCATGGCCAAATGGATAGTGGGGCATCAATGAAGGTATGTGGTAGAGGGATCACAGTGGTCCCCTCTCGTGGTGGACATCAGGTCAGCTGGGAGAGTCACCTGGAAGGTACTTCACTATGTGGTGCCATTAGTGTTCCTGATCACAGGTGGCCTAGAGGCTTTTGGAACACTTGGCAATTCTTTCCAAGCTCTTGGAGGGGAAGAACAGCTTGTTAGTTGTGCCCATGTGTCCTCTCGGGTCCTGTCTCTATGTCTTAAATAGTACTGGGACATAGAAGACATTCAAGTGTTCATATAAACTGAATTCAACTATTTCAGAAAGAAGTCTTGCTGAGTTACAACTTGTGGTAATCTGTTCTGTGTTCCTCAAATGGTCACATGAAGTGGATGTGAATTCTCACTGATGTGTTTGGGTTCAGTTGACAGGCGGGTTGAATCTGAAGAATCAGGTGATGAGGAAGGGAAGAAGCACAGCGGTGGCATCGTGACAGACCTCAGCCAGCAGAGCCTGAAGGATGGAGTAGAACAGGGGGCGGAAGACCCAGAAGGTACTGGGCGTGGTTAACCTTGAACTCACTATTGAGGGGGGAGTGTGCTGTTGAAGATTGCTGCTTCTTTGCGCGTGATGTCTCCTCGTGGAAGCAGTTGTGTTCTTCAAAGGTCCCCAGTAGATTGGGTAGCTGGGCATGCTGGCAGAGGGCAGCCTGCTCTCTGCGGTGCTGCCTCAGCAACTAGCAGATTTACATTTATGGGTGGAGTAGATCCATTTCTGCTGAAGAGCAGTGCTACTACTGATGATATTGGCACTAATGTGTCGCCTAGAGCAGAGCCAGAAAATGGTTTTTTAATCCTTTACTCAGAAAGTAGAATTTGAAGAGAGCATAGTGATTGACTGCTATGCTTCTGTACCTGCCACAGTGATGAGAAATCACTTCTTGTCCATCCTTGACATTTCTTATTTGAGACAGGATCTCACTATGTAGCCAGGCTGGTCTTGAAACCATTATGTAGCCCAGGCTGGCCTC
>NC_022011.1:43067191-43070328 GCF_000317375.1 Microtus ochrogaster
TCTGCCTCCCGAGTGCTGGGATTAAAGGCGTGCGCCACCACCACCCGGCTTCATCAGTGTTTTTGATCTTGGCCATTCTGACAGGTGTAAAATGGAATCTCAGAGTTGTTTTGATTTGCATTTCTCTGATGGCTGAGGATGTTGAACATTTCCTTAAGTGTCTTTTCAGCCATTTTAGATTTCTTTGTTGAGAGTTCTCTGTTTAGGTCTATACTCCATTTTTTTTATTGGATTATGTGATCTTTTGATGACCAATTTCTTGAGTTCTTTGTATATTTTGGAAATCTGTCCTCTGTCTGATGGTTGGTGAAGATTTTTTTCCCCTTCTGTAGGCTGCTGTTTTGTCTTGTTGACAGTGTACTTTGCTTTACAGAAGCTTCTCAGTCTTAGGAGGACCTGTTTATTAATTGTTTGTCTCAGTGTCTGTGCTGCTGGAGTTATATTTAGGAAGAGGCCTCCTGTGCCAATGTGTTCAAGTGTACTTCCCACTTTCTCTTCTATGAAGGTTCAGTGTGGTTGGCTTTATGTTGAGTTCTTTGATCCGTTTGGACTTGAGTTTTGTGCATGGTGATAGATATAGGTCTATTTTTCTTCTACATGTTAATATTCAGTTATGCCAGCACCATTTGTTAAATATGCTTTCTTTTTTCCATTTGATACTTTTTGCTTTTTTGTCAAAAATCAGGTGTGGATTAATATATGGGTCTTTGATTTGTTTCCATTGGTCTTCCTGTCTGTTCTTATGCCAATACCAGGCTGTTTTCAGTACTGTAACTCTATATTAGAGTTTGAAGTCAGGGATTGTGATGCCTCCAGAAGTTCCTTTATTGTACAGGATTGTTTTGCTCAGTCACCTTTCTTACACAGCCCAGGTCCTCCTGTCCAGAGATGGACTGCCCATGGTTAGGAGTTAGGAAGGCTGGCCTCACTCCATCATGAGCAGTTTCAAAAGCTCCACGACATGCTCAGAGGCCAGGCTGGTGGAGGCAGTTCTTGAGTTGAGGTCCCTTGCTCTCACCTGCTCCTCAGCCCCCACTGCGAGTGGCATTGTGAAAGACCTTTCTCTCCCCAGTTGTCTGGCATCCTGCACTGCGTCTTCCTTGGGAAATACTCTAGTACATCTAAACATATAGTCTCTCATCACAGCTGAGTTTTCTGCTGGCGTTAGTGAGGCCTAGTGGGTTGATGGTATCATTTATGTCTTATATATTCCTACTGATTTTCTGTGTGTCTGGTTTCTTTAATTGTCAAGAGACAAGTACTGGGATCTCTGACCATAATTGCGAATTAGTCTGTGTACTTTGTAGTTCTTGCTTTCTGCATTTTGAGTTCTGTTGTCCAGTGCATAAACATTAGAACTGATACACCGATCTTCTTGGTTGGCCCTCAGCATTTGAAGTGACTCTGTCAAAGTGTTTTGTTCTGAAGAACACTTTGGGGTGTGTTTCATGCATCAGTGGCTTTCTTATGACTGGGGTTGGTCTGAAGCATCATCCTTCCCATGCTGTTCTCTATATTTAACTGGTATTCTTTTTTTTAAGATTTATTTATTTATTATGTATACAGTGCAGGCCAGAAGAGGGCACCAAGTCTTATTACAGATGGTTGTGAGCCACCATGTGGTTGCTGGGAATTGAACTCGAGACCTTTGGAAGAGCAGGCAATACTCTTAACCGCTGAGCCATCTCTCCAGCCCATTAACTGGTATTCTTTTTTTTTTTTTTTTTTTTTTTTTGTTTGGTTGGGTTTTTTTTTTTTTGCTTTTTTGAGACAGCGTTTCTCTGTGGTTTTGGAGCCTGTCCTGGAACTAGCCTTGTAGACCAGGCTGGTCTCGAACTCACAGAGTTCTGCCTGCCTCTGCCTCCCAAGTGCTGGGATTAAAGGCGTGCACCACCACCGCCCAGCTTCCTATGGTGGTTTTATATCCTCCTCAGTAATGGCCTATGCTTACATGTTTGCTCAGAAAATCAGTTAACATGGAAAAGAATGACAGAAAATATATAACGACAGGAAAATGTCTCAGCTGAATTGTTGGGGGGGACAAATTTGTAAGTAGGATGTATCTTAAAATATGACTTTTAGTTAAAAAGCATGAGTATTTAATTTTACCTGCTTAAAAAGAAAACACATTAGCATTGCTGAAGATCTCTTTTAACAGAAGACTTGAGAGGAAGCTGCCTCTTATGATTTTTCAGATTTGTATGGATTTTTCAGGTATTCATAATTATGCATTACCTTTATAAAAATAAATTTGCAAAAACATAGCTACTTTTTAAAATAGCATTGCTCACTGTGTGCCAGCAAAGATGATTGGTAACTATGGTAACCAAATTTTAAGGCAAAAGGAGATTACCACAAAAGTACCCACCACAGTTAGTTTGGAACTTCAGAGCTGATATTCTGGAGGTGATGTGGGTGGATAAAGCAAATGGGCGCTGTCATCATCATTTGATTTAGTCATGGAAGGGCTGAGATTTATGCCACTGAAATATTAGGCTACCTGGAAGACTTGGAAGTTAGAGCAGCATGATCCTAGGCTTTGTTTCCTGTTTGTTACTGTAATGGGTTTCTCACTGTAAAAGAACTCTAATGTGTGATAGGTGAGGAGAGTAAAAGTCCCATGTTAGCCAGAGATCCCTAGAGCCCAGCTTACTAAAGTCCATGCTCTTGCCTCCAGGTGACTAGAACACATAGTAATTCTCTGGGAACATGTATTTCTACTCCTTAAAAATCTGGAACTGCTCATACTTACATAAGTTTCAGCAGAAGATATTCAAACGTCAAGCATTACCTTCCTATTTTTCCTAACTTATGTATGTTTATATACATTTCACATTAATGAGGTGTATATGTATACCGGTATGTATGTATGCATGGAGATGCCAGAAGACAGACTCAGGTGTTATTCCCCAGTTTACTGTTTTTGAGACAAGGTCTCTTACTGGCCTAGAAATGGCCATTTACACTGGACTGACTGCAGCAAGCCCACATGTTTGAACTTCTCAAGTACTGGGGTTACAAGTATACCATCATGTTCAACGTTTTTATGTGTGTTCCAGAGATCTAACTCAGGTCCCGGGCTTACACAACCCTTTCACTAAGTTATCTCCCAACCCCTTTCCCCCAACTTTTTTTCT
>NC_022011.1:43070428-43075395 GCF_000317375.1 Microtus ochrogaster
CCAGGCTGGTCTCGAACTCACAGAGATCCACCTGCCTCTGCCTCCCGAGTGCTGGGATTAAAGGCGTGCGCCACCATCGCCCAGCCATTAACTGGTATTCTTATGAACGTTTTGTTATCCAATTTGACTGTTTCTTCTTTAGATCATTTACACTGAAAGTAGTTGTTGATGTGTTTGGGTTTAACGCCATCTAATTTGCTCATTGTCTGTTGTTCCCCTCTCCCTGCTGTTGTTGGTTTCTGTGGTTTGAATGAGAACTGTCCCCACAGGCTCACGTATTTGAACACTTGGTCCACTTGGCTGTCATACGGCTTCCTGGAGGAAGTGCATCACTGCACTGCAGATGTGAGATGCATTTTCCCCTCTATGTGTGCCACAAACCCTCACCCTGCAGTCAGTTCTCTCTCTACTTAAAGGTGCTGCTCTAGCTGCCTGCTCCTGCCATGTCTGCTGCTTGTTGCCGGCCTCCCCGCAGTGACACTAACCCCTCTGGAACTGTAAGCCACTCGGCCTGCCATAAGTCACTTTGGTCACGGTGTTTTCCACAGCAGCAGAGAAAAACCATTTCAGTTTCCTCTCCCCTTTTCTCCTAGTGTCTTTCTTTTTCTCCTTTTTTTCTTTCAGTGCTGGGAATAAACTCAGAGCTTAGCTTGTTCCAGATAAATTTTCTACCACTGAGCTATAGCCCCCACAGTCCCCACATCTTTTAAATTATTTTATCCCATTTTATTTTCTCTGTTATCTTACTATATAGATTAATAAAAGGATTTGTCTATTTTTATTTTATATGTATGAGTGCTTGCCTACATGTATGTATATGCCTGGTGTCTGTGGAGACCAGAATTGGGCATCAGCTCCCTATAAACTGGAGTTGCAGATGATTGTGACCCTCAGTATGGGTGCTGGGAACTGAACCTGGGTCCTCTGGGAGCAGCCAGTGCTCTTAATGCTGAGCTGTCTCTCCAGCCAGGGCTTTGTTTGTTGCTTCCTCGTTACTCTGGGTTCACACCACACCTTCTTAGTGGCACTCTACTGCTCAGACAGCACAGGGTTTGTTCCCTCCTGGCATCTGTGCTGTGATTGCAGGACATTTTCCCTCTGTATGCCATAAACCCCACAATGCATGGTTATCAGTTTTTATTTAAATTTTTATTGTCTTATATAAAAAGACTTAAATAGTGAATTCCTTCTAGTGCCATATCTTGTGTTTATTGCTCTGTATTCCCAATTTTCACCTCATGACTCTCCTTCAACCTGAAGAACATGGCCTGGAAGGGGGACTTCTCCTGTGCTGTCTGCTGGCAACATAATGTCTCATCTTTTGCATGCCTGGATAGTCTTTTATCTCTACTATTTGAAGGATGTTCTCCTTTGCTGTAGAATTCTTACTAGCATTTTGTTCACGGTGTTGGAGATGTAGCTCCATTATATTCCAGCTTGTGTTGTTTCTTATGGAAATCAGCTGTCATTTTTTTTTTTAAAAAAAAGATTTTTCGATACAGTTTCTATGCATCCCTGGCTGTCCTGGAACTCTTTCTGTGGACCAGGCTGGCCCCAAACTCAGAGATCCACCTGCCTCTGCCTACCAAGTGCTGGGATTAAAGGCGTGCGCCACCACCTCCTGGCTCAGCTGTCATTCTTGAATCGACTCCTCTGTCTGTGATGCTGCTTCTGAGGCTTTGTTTGTTCATTATTTTACCACCCCCATTGGCTATAACATCCTGATGGTTTTCCTAAGATTAGCCTGCCTGTCAGTTATTTGTCTAGGATCTGTGTGTTTGTAGTCATCTTTAAGTTTGGGATATTTCTGATCGTTGTGTGTATAGTTTTTCTTAAGTTCTCCCTTTCCCTGGGGACTCTAGCAACATGTATATCTGACCACTTCATATCTCTCATGACTTAAGTATCTAAAAAAATATATAGAAAGAAGCAAGGATAAAATCAAAATAAAAGAGAGAGAGACTATTGTTAATTGAGAATCGA
Source organism: Microtus ochrogaster (assembly GCF_000317375.1). Taxonomy (NCBI): domain Eukaryota; kingdom Metazoa; phylum Chordata; class Mammalia; order Rodentia; family Cricetidae; genus Microtus; species Microtus ochrogaster. The sequence goes on from NC_022011.1 coordinate 43,072,412, forward strand.
GTCTTTGTAGAAAGCATAGTAAACTAGAAAATCCGATAGCAAAAGGAAACTCAGCACAATGTGGGCCAAGAAGAGGAAAACTAGAAACCAGGGTATTTGGGCATAGTGTGAGAAAGTCACATGTCGCTTCTGTGTGCAGCCATGTGTGACATAGTGAGCCAAAATGGAAACTATTAATGTGTTTGAGAATCTCTCCTGCTGTGTTTGTTGCTGGATTTTTATATGCATAAATGTTTTTCTGCATGTATTATATGTGCACCACATGCATGAAGTGCTTGCAGAGGCCAGAAGAAGGTGTCAGAACCCTTGGATCTGGAGTTACAGACAGTTGTGAGCCACCTTGTGGGTGCTGGGATCTGAACCCAGGTCCTCAGTGCTCTGTCCCACTGAGCCAGCTCTCCAGGCCCTTCCCTCGGTTTCTCTGAGGCAGGGTCTCCTGTAGTTGAGCTTCTACTCCTCCTGCTTCTTCAGGTGCTGGGCTTACAGGTGTGCACCACCCCACCCAGGTCTGCTGCCATTGTACCCTCCCTGCTTCCAGAGAAGAAGCCAGCATTGCTGTTAGAGAATTAGTTCTGGAAAACAAACAACCTAGGTTGCTTTTAGGTAACATCCCTGTGATGGAGATTCTTGATTGTCAACTTGACTACATCTGGAATTAACCAAAACCAAAGCAGCAGGGTGTACCTTTGAGAGATTTTTTTCTAAATTCTGTCATTTGAAGTGGGAAGACCCACTTTTAATCTGAATTTTTTGAGGTGGGATGGGCCACACCTTCTGCTGACAGCCTATAGAAAGGACATGGAAGAAGGGAACTCTCTCTGCCTGCTTGCCCTCACTGTCACTGGCAAGTCCATTCCTTCACTGGCGTTAGAGCCTACTTCTTTGGGAATCCAGTGTCTACTGAAGACCAGCTGAGACATCCAGCCTTGTGGACTGGATCCTTAGACATACTGTTGCTTGATACCAATGTTGAACTAGCTGGACCACAGCCTGTAAGCCATTCTAGTGTGTGTGTGTGTGTGTGTGTCTGTGTGTATGTATGTATATATGTATATGTGTATGTATATGTACACACACTCACACACACACACACACACACACACACACACACACACACACACACGTATATATTCTATCAGTTCTGGTCCCCCAGAGAGCCCTGACTGCTACAGTTCCTTCTCCTGTGAAGGAACAGGTATGTCACACATCATCCAGACTTTTCCAAAGCTTTGACAAAAACATAGGGATCAGGTTGTTGCAGAAAGTAGGCTTGGTGCTGGCAATGGCCTCACTTCTGCATAACTGGTTTCCTGCAGTGTATTCAAGTGGTTATTGGTTATTTTTTGCTACATTTTGCTTAGGAGAAAGCTGGGTTTTTGTTTTGTTTTGACTTTAAGTTGGTGTTCATGTATAGCCCAAGAACTTCATTCTGTTTCCCCACTGTTTCTCATTCCCCGCCTTGTTGCCCCTCAGGACATCATTTAGGATGATGCAAAGTCTCTATGACACTTTGAAACTGTGGTGAGTCCCCAGCCACTCTGCTCTCTGTTCCTCAGTGATACAGACTATCTTTCTAGCTTCCCACAGCTCCACTCTCAACCTCCCCTATCCCTCCTGACCCACGACTGGCAAGTCTCCCCCATCCATAGCCCCCAATCAGCAACCACCCCATCCAGAGTGGGTCCTGGCCATCTGGTTTTTGCTTCAAGGCAAATTTATTGTTTAGCTTTCTAGAGAAATTCCAGCAGCTAGCACTGGGTAGATGTTTACCAACTAGATAGGCTTCACTGGCCTCTAAGAGTTGCCCTCACTCCTACCTGCTTGAACTCCACGGAACTCCTACGCTGTGCTCTGCCCCTTGTGCCTGTACGGCCTTGCCCGCGCACACACCACTCCTCTTCCCATGCAACCGTGCTGTCTCCGTACAGCAGGCCCTGCACACTAGGAAACTGTGTCCTTCACATCACTGCACCACCCGCACTCAGCAAAGTGCCTGGGTACACATTGGCTCCACCAGACCCGTAAAGAACGCTCACTGAATTAGCTGGCTCTTTTCCGTTCTGCCTTTCTGTGTCTGGGATATTGGATGCCAGCACCCAGCTAAGTTATGTGTGTGTTAAACATGAATTGAAATGCAATTACGGCTGGCAATGTGATTTGAGAGCCGAGTAATAGAGTGAATAAGAAGAGTGACTCAGTCAGCGCCAGTTCATCTCCTTGGCTTTCTTGCTTGCTGTCATTGCGTGTGACTCATGAGTTCAGTTTCTCTTAATTCCCTTTGCCTACCTCTTGCTGCCTTCTCTTGTGGGCTCTCTTCAGGGCCTCTTTATTCAAGGCCACAAGAAGCCCAAGGCCAGAGTTGATGGGCTTTCGCCCCCCAGGTGGTCTAACTAAGAGAGCTGGGCAGAGACAAGCAGCTCAAGGGCGCAAGGGAAGGGGTTATGCCAGCACCCACACCAGACTCCTTTCCGAACCTAGGGAGGGATGTGCAAAGCCGATGCTAAAATCACTCGGGTGTGGCCTCCCGCTCATCCTAGCCACATGGTTTTCACAGCTGCTTTGGTTGTATTCAGAAGTGTCCAGTGACTAGACCTCCCCAGAGTTGGTTGGTTTGGCTTGATTAATGGCAGAGCTTCCTTCTTCTCTGGAAGCCATCTAGATATCTAAAGGCTTTGGGGATCGACAGTGAGCAGCACACATGACTTGTGAATGTGGACTCTGTTGACCGCCACCCTCGTGGTTCAAAGGGGGATTCTGCCAAGCTCTGGAAGGGGCTAGCTGCATGCCTAAGTAATAGTGATGTATTCAGGGCCACTTTGTGCAGGTCCCAGGCTGGGCTCTAGAAATCAGTTGAGGAGTGAGTTGGCATAGTCTCTGCCTGTGTGAACTTCCATTACCAGCCAGAAGGGTCCGAGAGTGGAGAACTGGCAAAGGATCTGGTCCCTTTCTTCCCTCCCTTCCTCCCTCCCTTCCTCCCCCCTCCC
>NC_022011.1:43075665-43089191 GCF_000317375.1 Microtus ochrogaster
CCTCCCTCTTTCCCTCCCTCCCTCCCTCCCTCCCTCTGTCCCTCTGTCCCTCCCTCCGTCCCTCTGTCCCTCCCTCCGTCCCCTCCTCCCTCTTCTGTCCCAGGTCACTCCTCCAGGTATGTCTCACTTGTGCTTTCCCGCCCGAGTTTCACTGGTTAGTCTCCCTGCCAGCTCTCTCTTTCTTTCTCTCTCCCTCTTTCCCTCCTTCCCTCCCTCTCCCCCTTTTTAAAAAATAAAGATAAATGCATTATTACTTTTAAAAAACTTTTTAAGATTTATTTATTTTATGGATATTGAGTGTTTACAAGGATTTAGATATACCATGTATATGCCTGGTGCCCATGGAGGTCAGAAGAGGGCACTGGATCCCCTAGAACTAGAGTGAAATGGTTGTGAGCTAATTAATTATGTGGGTAGCAGGAATCAAATCAGAGCAAAACTTAACCACTGAGCCAACTCCTCAGTCGCACTTTTAAAAATATATTTTATTTCATATTATGGGTGTTTTGCCTACATCTATGTCTGTGTGTGCTCCATGTGTGCCTGATACCCACAGAGGTCAGAAGAGGGCATTGGAGCCTCTGGGACTAGAGTTGCAGATGGTTGTGAACCACCATGTAGGTGCTAGGAATCCAACCCAAGACCTATGGAGGGGCAACCAGTGCTCTAACTGTTGAGCTATCTCTCCAGCCCCTAGTCTCCACCTCCTTTTCCACCTCCTGGACACAAAATCTTGCTGCTGTCCCTTCCCTGGGGTATCCACTGGCTGTCAGCCCCTCCCCCATCCTAGTCCCACTCACAGGTGTTTTCTAGTCCTTGCTCTCCATCTCAGCTCACCTCTGTCTTCTTCCCGAGTGCGCTCACCTGGAATCCAGACTAAAAAGCTCTCAGAAAGTCAGAAGAGCACCCATAGTTCTCCCACTAGGAGAACAGGGATTCTGGGGTTTTTGCCATGGGTTTTTGTTTAACCCTCACTACCTCCTCACCGTGGTCATTACCTTGTAGCTTGTGTCAGAGCTCATTGCTCTATCTTTACAGTATTGGCTCAGGCCTTCACAACTCTCCTGTGGTCCTAGCTCAGATCTCCCATTTCTCCCTATTTGCTGCTCTGCTCTCCCGGTCTCCCCTTTGCTGTGGGGGCAGTTCAGGCTCTGGCTTGGCTCCTACAGCTCCTGTCTCCTGTCCCAGTCCAACTGCACAGACCTAAAGCTGTGTCAGACAGCTGCCTTCTCCCTAGTGGCTAGTCGTCCAAGGGATGTTCAGTGATAGGTGGTGATGGCTTAGCCTCATTTCTCCCTCTTTAGTTCTAGCCTCCAAAGCAGACAGCCCGCTAGTGCCCACTCAAGAACTGCTGACACCCACAGAGCCTGGGGTCCTTGCAGGGCCCCTCACTATCACCATATCCCACCCAAAGCTGGCCCTGACTCTTTTCCCCACATCTACTTCCCTATCTTACACAAGGTGACTTTTCAGTCAAAAAATTAGAATTTGTTGTCTGAAGTTACGGTTTAACTGGGTGTCTCTCTATTCCTTGTGCACAGTCGGATAGTATATGAATCTTTTTCTTTTCTATGTCTATTGTCTGATTTTTGTTTTGTTTCTTGTTTGTTATTTGAGACAGGGTCTCTCTGGTCCTGACAGTTCTGGAGGCTTTACTTGGCTTATACTTCCACATCATAGTCCATCATTGAAAGAAGGCAGGACAGGAACTCAAGCAGGGCAGGAACCTGGAGGCATGACCTGATGCAGAAGCCATGGAGGAAACATGTTTACTGGCTTGTTCCATATGTCTTATTCAGCCTGTTTTTTTTTTTCTTAATTTTTATTGAGCTCTACATTTTTTTCTGTTACCTTCCCTGCCTCTTCCCTCCCCTTCAGCCCTCTCCCAAGGTCTCCATGCTCCCAATTTACTCAGGAGATCTTGTCTTTTTCTACTTCCCATGTAGAATAAATCCATGTATGTCTCTCTTAGGGTTCTCATTGTTGTCTATGTTCTCTGGGATTGTGATTTGTAGGCTGGTTTTCTTTGCTTTATGTTAAAAAACCACTTATGAGTAAGTACATATGATAATTGTCTTTCTGAGTCTGGTTACCTCACTCAATATGATGTTTTCTAGATCCAGCCATTTGCCTGCAAATTTCAAGATGCCATTACTTTTTTTTCTGCTGTGTGGTACTCCATTGTGTAAATGTACCACATTTTCTTTATCCATTCTTTGGTTGAGGGGCATTTAGGTTGTTTCCAAGTTCTGGCTATGACAAATAATGCTGCTATGAACATAGTTGAGCACATGTCCTTGTGGCACAATTGAGCATCCTTTGGATATATACCCAAAAGTGGTATTACTGGGTCTTGAGGAAGGTTGCTTCCTAATTTTCTGAGAAGTCACCACACTGACATCCAGAGAGGCTGTACCAGCTTGCATTCCCACCAGCAATGCAGGAGTGTTCTGTTTGCCCACAACCTCTCCAGCATAAGTTGTCATCAGTGTTTTTGATCTTGTCAGTGTTGTATGAGCTGCGGGCTACATTCCTGCCACCCGGCTCCTGGCTGCCTGGCTAGCTTATGCCCTGAAATAACAACACACAAACTGTATTCTTTTAAACACTGCTTGGCCCGTTAACTCTAGCCCTTACTGGCTAATTCTGATATCCCGATCAACCCATCTCTAATAAACTGTGTAGCACCAGTCTTACCCGGGAAGATTCAGCATGTCTGACCTGGCAGCTTGCTTCATCGTGTCTACCCCAGAGAGGAGAGGAAATGGCGTCTTACCTCACTTCCTCTTCCTCCAGCATTGTTTTGTTTACTCCACCCACCTATGTTCTAACCTATCAGGGCCAAGCAGTTTCTTTATTAACCAATGACCTTCCTCCATCATTTCCCCTTTTTTAAAGGAAGGCTTTAACTTTAACATAGCAAAATTACATATAACAAAACAGTTATAAAGCAAGAATTACAGTATTTACATCTACTTTATCTTTTATCATAACTAAGGAAAACTATAACTATCTATTCATTCTTCAACTCCATCAAAGACTCCAGAAGGATATAATACTACCTAAGTAAACAAGAAGTAAGAAAACTCTAGAAATGACAGAAACATCTCGCTGCCTGGACAGTCACCCAAAGTTCCTCTGTACCATTGGGGCATCCATCTTTGGCCTACAGGCCCATAGTATCCAGCAGACATTTCCATGAGCAGGAAATTCCAAAGACAGTTCAGTCACTTTTTGCTATGTCCTGTAGAATGTCTTGTAGACTCTTTCATAGATCAGGAACTTTGAAAGACCATCTCACCTTTAGGCAAGTTCAGCAGTCCTCTCTCTGAGGGTTCTCTATGTCCAGTTTATGCATCAGTCCAGGCAAGAGCAGTTTCTTGCCCAAATGGCTATCAAACTCCATAAGGAGCCTCTTTGATGCCCATCTTCCTCTAGAAGTAGATTGGTGCTGCCAGGAGCAGACGTGTCTCATTGTCATGAAAATTCCTAAGTTATTAAAATATTAAATGCCATATTCTGTAGCCTTTGAAAGATATGAAGAATGCCTATCTGAAATATATCTGTGCATATCTAGAAAATCCAACTAACATGACTGCAAGCTTGACCATTATTGATTATCCATCAACAACCTATATTTCCTAATTATACATTACATTTTTAAAATGAACTACACAATCACAATGCCTTAATCAAGAGCAGAAATACGTATACATATAACAAAATTGACCTCAAAATCCACACTAATGTAAATTATTCATATCTATATCATATCCCCCTTTAAATGTAAAAGAACATTTATAAACAATATTTTGGGAACATGGGCACAGTTATTTCTCTCCAAACTGCTTCCTGCTGAATGGGGGCGCTGTTATTCAGATCTTTTATGGGATAACCTGTGTGCTAGGTTCATCTCAGTTGGCAGTTGAGTGAAGTAATTTTCTGAAGGTGTTCAGAGCAACCTTTCAGGAGGGCGTGGTCTATCATACCATATTGGGATAGAAACAATCCACAGGGTCTCATCCTCTGTGAAAACAAAAGAAGACCCTCTCCAAAGCATCATATCCTTAGACCCAAATTCTGAAATCATAATACCCTTATAATATCCATTTTGGTTTAGCTTGGCAGCCCATGTAGTGAAATGTCTCTCTGTACTTAGCTCCTTCACAGTCAAAAATTTTAAAGAAAACACAATAATACAAAGAATCCAGACTCTCTGTGAATTTTCCATTTTTACGTGGCTTACTTTTCTTTATTTCTTTGAATTTATAACTATCTGTACTCTGTCTCTTTAAAGACTTTACCCCTTTTTTAAAGGGCATTAACTTTATTCTCTATATTTTTTTTCCTTCTCTCTCCCAAGCCTACGTACACTCATCCAACACTGTGACTCATTTAATGGTCTGAATCTGTCCTATTGTGAATCTGCAATTTTTTACTATCCAGGAGCATTTCTTAAAATGTTAAGCACTTCTTAAAAACTTAAGTTGCAGCTGGGCGGTGGTGGCACACACCTTTAATCCCAGCACTCGGGAGGCAGAGGCAGGCGGATCTCTATGAGTTCGAGGCCAGCCTGGTCTACAAGAGCTAGTTCCAGGACAGGAACCAAAAGCTACGGAGAAACCCTGTCTCGAAAAATCTAGAAAAAGAAAAAAAAACCTTAAGTTGCACCATGTACAGGTAATACAGTACCGCCTGTGTCCTGCCCAGTCTAAACCTTAACTGCGCTGTTGTTATGGTAATTACAATCCATCCTGCCTGAGATCAGCACAGTTCAGCAAGGAGTAGCCGCTCTGGCCTCATATCCATTTGGTGCCCCTGAGCTGCACACAGTTCCAGGCACACAGCAAGTCCACATTGGAGCCACACTCAGCAGTTTTAATTCTGAGACTGAGCGTGTAGCACAGAAACTCTTTTCTTCCAAGTTATAGCCAAATCTGACACACAGAGCACTGTGCAGTCTGAAAACATGTCTCTGTATGGCGGCAGGAATCGGCCATGCTCTTCTGCCTGCCTAAGCCTGATTCTGCTGTCTGCCTGCCCTGGTGTAGGCGGGGAGTGCTGAGCCAAGGGCATAGTCTCAGCTACTTTCCTCCCGATCCAGAGTGGGAGCACAAACATCCAGTCCCATAAAAGCCATTGAAATGCTTTAAAGCCAGAGTTTACACTGGCAGCAGAGCCCCAGGAAGCCACGCTTTAAAATGATGTAGCTTTTTTCTGCTGCTGTTGCTGAATCAGGAAATCTCTCTACAGCACACCACCGACAAACAGCAAAAATCTACGTTAAACTCTGTTTTTTTCTCTGTTTAAAATTAAGCTCTCTCAGGTTTTACATGGATCCAGTTTAGCACGTTGGGCGCCACTCTGTTGTATGAGCTGCGGGCTGTGTTCCTGCCACCCGACTCCCGGCTGCCTGGCTAGCTTATGCCCCGAAATAACAACACACAAACTGTATTCTTTTAAACACTGCTTGGCCCATTAACTCTAGCCCTTACTGGCTAATTCTGATATCCCGATCAACCCATCTCTAATAAACTGTGTAGCACCAGTCTTACCAGGGAAGATTCAACATGTCTGACCTGGCAGCTTGCTTCATTGTGTCTGCCCCAGAGAGGAGAGGAAATGGCATCTGTCTGAGGTGTCTTACCTTACTTCCTCTTCCTCCCAGCATTCTGTTTTGTTTACTCCACCCACCTATGTTCTAACCTATCAGGGCCAAGCAGTTTCTTTATTAATTAACCAATGACCTTCCTCTATAATGTCAGCATGCTTTTTTATAGAACAAAAGATCACCAGCCCAGGGATAGCCCCCCACACAATGGGCTGTGCCCTCTTCCATCAATCACTAATTAAGAAAATGCCCTACAGCCCAATCTGATCTAGGTGTTTTCTCAGCTGGGACCTCTTCTTTTCTAGTGACTCCTTCTGTGTTGAGTTGAAAGAAAACTGCCTACATGTGTGCTCCTGTAGTCTGAGGGTTTGGTTGTAGGGCTGGGAGACAGTACAGTCAGTGAGCATGTGTGCTCCTGTAGTCTGAGGGTTTGGTTGTAGGACTGGGAGACAGTACAGTTACTGAACATGAAGACTTGAGTTTGATCTCCAAATGCCATCTTAAAAAAATAATTTTAAATGCTGGCTGTGGTGGTTACACCCATTTAAGCCTGGTGCTAGGTGCTGGGGAGGCAGAGGTAGGCAGATCCCTGAGCTCCAGCCAGCCAGTTTAGCATACGTGGATAGTTCCAGGCCAATGAGAGACCCTATTTCAAAAGTGAAAATGGAGGGGTAACATATGAGGTTGTTATCTGGCCTGTCATTCAAGCACACATGAGCACACAATTTTTTTTTTTACTTTTAGAGAAGTAGAATTTATTGGGACCCTAGTACACATATCTATTTCTTTAATAATTCCTTTTATTAAAGCAAAGATCTCTTATTTTTTGCTGAAAGTTTTCAAGTTTTGCTTGATGTAGCTTTTTGCTCTGTGACAGCCTTTGTAGCTTCATGTTGTTGGTTGAGTGGTCTTTACCTCCACCTTTAGAGTCCCCAGATGCTCCTTGACCAAGAAGAATGACCCTCCCTTGCATATCCATCAGCCATGAGGAACTCTCTAGGCCACAAGGCTATTCCCCTCTATGGAGGCCCAGGGCGGAGCCCTGACCTGGCCATCGGGTATGGTAATAACCGGGCCCTTCTAGACCTGGCCGGCCCCTCTGGCAGCCTCTCTCTCCTGAGTCCCAGGAGCTAGCTTCTGTGTGATTGCTGTTCCCGGGAGGAGCTTTATCAGGCCAGGCACACTGCTACACCTCCGCCGTGTCTGCTGGGACTGAGACTCTGCTTTCTTCTACCCTGCCTAGCCCAAGAGGCAATCTTCTCTGAGGCTGCTTTGGCCGACACCTGAGCACTGAATGAGAAAAGCTGCCCATGTGTCCCTACCATGCCAAGACCCAGTATTGCATTGTCCGTGTTTCATTTTCCTAATGATTCATGCAGCCAGTTGGCAAATATCTGAGTGCATATTAATAAGACTTTGGGTTAGATGCTCAGGAAAGTGCTCGCTAGGTAAAACAGGACCCTTGAGTTGAGGGCCAGAGATGAGTGTCTGCCATGTGCTGTCTCGTGCTCCGTTCTCTACTGAGACACAGTACACATGCTGTGGCTTCTACTTTGGGGTGCACTGTTCAGTGGGTGACTTCCCTAACAGTCACCAGTATCTAATCTTAGATAGTTGTTTCTGCTTCTCCTGCCTCTCAACCCCCTGCTTTCCCCCTTCCCTGCCTCCAACGACAACTATGGCCTTCCTTTCTTTCCCTAAGGATGGTCTCCTTTGGGATATGTTAGAGTTACAATCACACAGTGTGTGGGCATTTGTGACTGTTCGTTTTACTTAGTATGGTGTTTTCATGGTGTGTTACATCAGTACTTCATGCCTTTTTTGTGACCCAGTAATATTCCACGGTGGATAACTGCGCAGTGTCTCTTAGTCAGTGGACATTTGTGTCGTTCCCATCATTCTGTGACTTAGTTCATGTACATGATTTTGTGTTTTCAGTTCTCTTGAGTATGTATCTAGGAGAGGAACTGCTAAATCCTGTGATGACACCCCATTGTCCACAGTGACCATGCCAGGTATAGTGCCAGCAGGGTTCCACGCTGCCCATGTCCTCATAATGCTTGTCATTGTCTGTCTGTCTAACGCTTTTGTAAAAGGTCCGGAGTAGACTCTCCCTGTAGACGAGTGTCTTCTGTGTTTTATCAGTCCTTACAGATAACCCTGTGGAGACTGCCCGCTAGTGTTTCCACATTTTGATGAGGTGGAATGAGGAAGTATGATTTGGGAATGATGTGTGTAAGCAGCAGAGTCAGGACTTGAACTCAAATCCAAATCACTCCAAAAATCCCAGCTCTGTCTGGTTTCATGGAGGCTGTGCTGTGGCGGGTCCTTCAGTCAAAGTCCAGACAACAAGACCATCCTAGTGGGAAGCTGTGCTAGGGAGGGTAGGAGCCCAGGTAGGGAAGACTTGTCTGAGGAAAGAGCAAAGGGGAGCCGGCAGGCAGGTCACCAGGGATGGGGAGGGCTGAGGTGTCCTGTGCCTGTGTGAGAGAAACCAACCCTGAGACTGGTAGAAATAAATGCTCTGTCTCCAGGACCGAGCCATGCATTTCCCCGGAGAAACATTAGACATTCCAGCAGAAAAGTCTGTGGCTGACTTAAGCTTGCCACTCAGAAAACAAAATTATGAATGGAGACAAAAGCAGCCAAAGAGTTCATGACTCCAGACGGGGCAGCCCAGCCCTTAACGTCACCCGGTGTGCCTCCTGCAGGATCTGGTTTTGCCTCCTGGAGGCCCCGTCTTGTCTAATTGAGAATATGAGACTTCTGCATTCTGACCTGCGCAAGCTGCCATGTCTGAAGGACTTTGAACTTGACAGAGTCAGCCAGAAGTTGCCCCCAGAATGTCTGCAGGGTTTTCTGCCCTCTCCCCTGTTGAAATAAAAGCGGCGGGGCTGCGTCCCCGGCACCCGGCACCCGGCCGCCCGCACGGCTAGCTTTACCCGAAATAACTACACGGAAACTGTATTCTTTTAAACACTGCTTGGCCCTTTAGTTTCAGCCTCTTAACCCATTTCTAATAGTCTATGTAGCACCACGAGGTGCGCTTACCAGGGAGATTCTAGCCTACGTCCGTCTGGAGTGGAAGAATCATGGCAACTCCCTGACTCAGCTTCTTTCTCCCAGCATTCCGTTCTGTTTACTCCTCCCACCTATGTTTTAACCTATGAGGGCCAAGCAGTTTCTTTATTGCTTAACCAATGAAATCAACAGATTGATATATGACACTCCCATATCACTCCCCCCTCACCCCACTGCTGTGTCTGCCAAACTCAGCTTTGAGCTGTGGGCAGGTCCTCCTGAAACAGCGGGTGTGAACTGGGCACCCCTGGACTCTGCTTCTCCTCAGGCTAGGGCTGTCTGTGCTTTGGATGTTTAGCTGGGCACCAGTTTGTTCACAGGATTTTCTCAAGTTTTAGTTCAACAGATTTTTAACTCCTCACCTCATCAAGTAAAGTTTACAATTGTTATTTTTCCTATTATAAAAGATGTAAGAGCTCATTGACCCCCTCCCCCGGAAATGTGACACGTGCTAGCAAAGCAGAGGAACGGTTAAAAACACTACTGCCATTATGTATTTATTCTATGTATTTATGTGTGGTATGCATGTGTGTGTGCATGTTTGTGTGTGTGGGAGCATTGTGGGTGAGTGTACATGTGTATACACACATGTGAGTACATTCAGTGCCCAAGTACACTCTTCTATCCTTGATTGCTTTCCACCTTATGTATAGTTCAGTATCTCTCACTGAACCTGGAACTTGCTATGTCAGCCTGTGTCTACTCAGCTTGCTGGGGGAATTCCCCCATCTCCATCACCCTGATGGATTCCATATCTGTGTGACTTTTTTTTTCAAAAGATATATTTATTTATGTGTACAGTGTCCTCCTTGCAGGCTAGAAGAGGGCATCAGATCTGATTATAGATGGTTGTGAGTCACCATGTGGTTGCTGGAAATTGAACTCAGGACCTCTGGAAGAGCAGCCAGATCTCATTACAAATGGTTGTGAGTCACCATGTGGTTGCTGGAAATTGAACTCAGGACCTCTGGAAGAGCAGTCAGTGCTCTTAACCTCTGAGCCATCTCTCCAGCCCCCCGTGTGCTGGTTATATGGGTTGGTATTGCAAACTCCAGTTCTTATAATTACCCTGTTGACATCTCCTGACTGATCCATTCCAGGTAGCCACCCCTCAGTCCCATGTATCTCTGTATATCTCCAGTCCCAACTCTAAGAGCCAAAAAATCCTTTGCATTTTTGTTTCTAGATCCTTTTCTGTACAAGGCTGTTAAAATTTAAAAACCAGAGCCCCAGGGCCATCATTCCTAGGTTGTACTGCCATCCTAAGAGACATCTTTGTCTTCTTCATCTTTATGGGTAGAGCCCTAGTGAAGGCACAGGTGGGTAGTCCCCTCTCCCCATTCCAGGACGAGGTTTGTACATCCTGTGTCATCATCCCTCCCCGCCCCTGTCTTCCCTGGGTTCCCTCGCTCTTTGCTGTTCTCCAGGTCACTTTCTTCCCACCCAGAAGCCAGGCTGAGCTGCTGCCTTAGAGCTCACGTCCCTGTCTCCTCCAAGTTGCTGTCTGCCAGCCTTTAAAAAACTTAACCCATGTTCGTATATGTTTTACCATGTGTCTTGCCCCATGAAGAATGTGACCAGCATCTTCCTTCAGCACTTTGTCCTCAGCAGTGTGGCCTCAGAATCCAGACATCCTCAGTGAAGGGACAATGAACAGCCAACCATGTTCCCAGAGTCTACATGGAAGCAGAGCTCCTAGCTCAAGGTGTGTGTGTGTGTGTGTGTGTGTGTGTGTGTGTGTGTGTGTGTGTGTTTTCTCATGGCTTTGGTACAGGCTTCCAAATTCATCTAGCTCTGGCTCTTCCTTTCCCTTCCTTCCTCCTCCACTTTCTTCCTTCCTCCTCCCCTTCCTTCATTTCTTTCCTTCCTTCCTCCCTCTCTCTTCTTTCTTCTTCTTTCTTTCCTTTCTTTCTTTCTTTCTTTCTTTCTTTCTTTCTTTCTTTCTTTCTTTCTTTCTTTCTTTCTTTCGTGTGTGGAGGTTAGAGGAAACTTGTGGGAGTCTATTTTCTCCATACACCATGTAGGTCTCAGAGATCAAACTCTATCAGGTTTAACAGGAAGTGTCTTTACCTGCCAAGGCATCTCTCTCACAGGCCCTGGTTGTCCCTCTTGTCACCTGGCAGTGATAGCTATGCCTGTTCTCAGGGCTTCCCCTGCTTTAAATGTCATTATCAGTTTGACAAAGCCCCAGTGAGCTCTCCTTTTAGATCACTAGCAAAGCCCAGTGGTTGCTCAATTTTTGCATGGTTCTGCGCCATTGCTGGCGGCTGTGTACGGCCTGCCAGAGGCTTTCTTTGCCATCTCTGTTGCCTTCTGAGAACCCTTTGTATATATTCTCTCATGTGCTTCTTGGTAAGCTATTTTCCTTTATATAACATACCCTGGGCATAAGCCCATAGGCATATGTCATTCTGTGGGCTTTATGTAACCAATACTTGCTGTGCCTCAGTTTCCTTATCTGTAAACTAGACAATGATTTACCTCCCATAGCTTTGTTGTGTGCATTGCTCTGGTGTAGGAATAACTTATACTGATGATTTAAGGGGAATAAATAATGCATGGTGAAAAGAAACTGAGGGAAGGGTGTCCAGGCCTCAGATGGGGAAACTGAGGGAAGGGCGTCCAGGCCTCAGATGGACCAGCATGCTTTCTCTCCCTGGGTTGCAGCTCAGAATCTTCCTGATGTCAGTGAACTTGTTCCTTTCCTTGTTTCCCTGGCCTGGTAATCTTTGGTATGCAACTCTCTCTGGACTGCCGAAAGCCTAAGTGATCATACCTGGATGCAGAGACCTTTCAAATCATTCAGCATCTTGCTTAGAGTCAGGCCTAAAAAATAAAAACAAGGAGGTGGTTTGTTGTGAAATTTGTTACCCTGTCTCAGCCTGTGTTCAGCTTCTATAACAGAATACTACAGAATGGATGTTTATAAACAATGGAAGTTATTTGGCTCTGGGTTCTTGGGGCTGGGAAACCCAAGGTGGTTGGGCCTTGTCCCATGAAGGCTTTCTTGCAGTGACTTAATATAGCAGGTGTCACATGGTGGAAGTGCAGAGGAAGGGGATGAGGCCAGCATCCTACTGCTGCAGTATCCATGCATAACAGCATGGACCCTCCCCAAGGCAGAGCCCATGCAGCCTAGTCACACTCCTAGGCCCCATCTCTTCCTCCTCACAGCACAGTGAATGGCAAGCACACTCCAGCGGGGCTTTGGGGGAGACACTGAGCCACTGTGCAGTTTCACACCTCTGTCAGCAAAGCAGAGCCCTCAGAGCTGCCATGCCCCCACATGTCCCCGTTCTGTAGCCTTCAGCAGAGTGATAGCTGGGCAGTCTTTAATGGGCAGGCAGGCCCAGTCTGCTTGAGTCCTTTTCCTGCATTCTAGGTAAGTCTGCCTGTGGCTTGTCAGATGTCCTGAAGGCATTTTCCTGGGTGGTCTGGCCCTGAAGCTGCTCACACTGAATGACTTGGAGTAAGTTTGCTTTGGTACTCATGCTCACATGGCTAAACAGGGATGGGCATGTGGAGGTGGAATGTAGCCATTTCTAGTTGGTCTTGATAATAAAAACCAGAGTCAGATGTTAGGGGGTGAAAGCTGAAGATCAGAGAAGCAGAGCAGCAGCCACTAGTTCTTCCCTCTACGAAATCCTCAGACTGAGTGGGGCATTCTGTCTCTACAAAGCCTCAGACTTAGTGCCTGAGCTCCTGCCTCCTCCTGCCTTATACTCTTCTTTCCGCCCAGCCATATCCCTTCCTGTCTCCACCTTCCTAGTGCCAGGATTAGAGGCATGTGACTCTATTAAAGCTGTGAGCCACCACCACCCAGATCTGTTTCTCTTTTAGATTGTATCAATCTCGAGTGGCCCAGGGTGGCCTTGAACTCACAGGGAACCCACTGCTACTGCCTCCTAGTGCTGGGATTAAAGGTGTATTCCACCACTGCCTGGCTCAATGGCTAACTAGTGGTTGGCTCCATACTCTGATCGTCCGGCAAGCTTTATTTGTTAGATCACAAACAAAATATCACAAGGGAAACCCTTGTCATTAGGCTGTCAGGACCTTTCAGGAAGAGCGACAGGCGACTTACTTAGACCTGGCAAACAGCATACTGTCAGCAGACTGCTGCCCTGTCCCACTTGGCTCTGGTCCTCCATATCAAGGTGTAGCTGCTAGCTGCAGGTAGCTGGGATACTGCCCACAGGGCAGGGCAGCTTGGTGCTCTCTGGCAGGCACTTTTCTCCTGTGACTGCCAAAAGGTGACCCGTGTGGTCAGGCGGAGATGGAAGAGGGAGACTGGGCCTGTGAGGTCTGCATAACCCTGATGTGCCTGTCACCACCCTCAGCAGGAAAGGAGGACCACAGCACTCACTGCTGAGCACCATGTGGGATGAGTTAGGGCTTTGTCAGTGATGATGTGACATTGTGTTAAATAGCCACTTCCACATCAGCCTGAGCACCCTCACATTTAGTCTGGGAGCACTGAGTCATCTTTGCTGGTGCTCAGCAGTGAGTGCTCTTACATCTGTAGCATCTGTGGCCGCTGGGGAGGGCAGCATGTCTGCTCTGCATAGGACCTGGACTTACTGAGGCCACTGGGTTTCAAGTTCAGATCTGCCTCTGAATTCCACGCTGCCTGTTCTGTGGTAGGGCTGTGGTCCTCCTTCCCTGCTGCCTGTTCCGTGGCAGGGCTGTGGTCCTCCTTCCCTGCTGCCTGTTCCGTGGTAGGTCTGTGGTCCTCCTTTCCTGCTGCCTGTTCCGTGGTAGAGCTGTGGTCCTCCTTCCACGCTGCCTGTTCCGTGGTAGAGCTGTGGTCCTCCTTCCCTGCTGCCTGTTCCGT
>NC_022011.1:43089291-43091764 GCF_000317375.1 Microtus ochrogaster
CTGCCTGTTCCGTGGTAGAGCTGTGGTCCTCTTTCCATGCTGCCTTTCTGTAGTAGGTCTATGGTCCTCCTTCCCTGCTGCCTGTTCCGTGGTAGGGCTGCAGTTCCCCTTCCATGCTCCCTGTTGCCTGCTAGAGGTCGTGATCCTCCTCCCTGCACCCACAGACTATTAGCTCATTTGACTTGGGGGAAAAATTTGGGCTGCCCCATAGCTTGTTTGAGTGGGTTGAGAAGTGCCTGCCTCGAGGGACAGCAGCTGAGGCTACCACCTAACCATTAGCTCCCCAGAGCCTCCCTCATGAGATTTGCCACCTCTGCGTAATGGACTTTCTTCTCTTTACCCTCAGATTTGCTAACTGGTGGTTGTGCAGTTTGAGAAATAAGTGGTTTTCTCTTGATGGCTAGCCTTCAGCTTCTCTGAGGCAGCTTCCAAGGAGGCAGCTAGGGTGGCCTTGGTGATGTAGTGGCAAGCTCCTGCATATGTGTCAGGGACTGTTGATGATTTCTGGTGCCTGCAGGTTCATGGGAACAGAACCACTTCCAGCCGTCATCTGGGATGGCCAGGAGCTAATCAGACCAAGAACCATCCCCAGTGCACACCTTAGAAAGTCAGGCATGGCTCAGTCAGAAAACGGGTTGCTTGAAGTCCCCTCCAGATCTGTGCCGCAATGTGAAGCTGCTTCCCGGGTCTCCTGGCACTGCTCTGTGATGGTGCGGGCTGCTCTCTCTAACTCCCTTGTCAACTCTTTGTGAGCTCAGACTCACCACTGGATGTCATGCCCAGTGAGGCAAATAAAGGCTCAATTTACCCTGGATTGTGTCCTGAAGGGGAAGTGAGAAGAGGCTTCCTAGTGGGACTAGAAATGGAATCGACTGAGCCTGGTTTATTTTCCCATCATGATGTAGTTTCTGACCTTGAATTCCACCAAGAAGATGCCGAGTGGAACCAATTTCCTGACCTACGCCACAGCCTAACAGACCTAAGCTGACCTAAGCTCCCTCTGGGCAGGAAGACACACCATCCCCACCACAGGGGGTGCCCCTTGCATCGGGCTTTCTCCTGTGCCCTGTGCGCCCCCCCCCCCCGTAAGTGGCAGCAAACAGCCTAATGTGCTGACCGCCCAGTCCCTTCACAGCCCGTTACAACAAAAGCTATTCTTCCCTCATTAGAGCTGTCTCTGTCAGGGTGTCTTTAATCAATGGCTTCCCCAGGGACAGTATTTTTAGAAGTTGTATTTTTCACAGGCTTTCCTTTTCCCTTTTGGAAGCGTTCTTCCCTGAGCTGAGTGCGGTGCGCTAATGAGATGCCAGGAGAGTTGGGCCCGTGCTAATTGGAGCAGGTACAGAGGAAGCCCCTCTCATCTTACCTGTGACCCTCTTCTCATCTCTGTGCTGCAGGTTGCACAGACAGCAGATGGTGTGGATGCTGACCTCTGGAAGGACGGCTTATTCAAGTCCAAGGTTACCAGATACCTGTGTTTCACAAGATCGTTTTCCAAAGAAAATGTGAGTCTGGTGGCGGCTCCCTTTGCTGAGTGGGCAGGAATATTTGCATTCCTGGATGGGGCTTCCTCTTTTTGTGTGTGCTTTATGTTCATTGCTGTGTTAATTTATCTGTGGTTTCAGTGAGCAGGGTAGAGTCGGCAGTCAGCACCATGTTTCATTTATTAACAACGTTATTAACCACGTTCCCCAAGTGCACAGTGAATTCTATTAAGCTGTTTCTCCAAAGGAGACCAGGATTCTCTCTCTCTGCTCTCTCATTTGCCTGCTGTTCCTGCAAGTGACAACTCACTGGGCACTGTGGATGAAGAGCCTTCAGGGCGGTTGGGATGGTGGCAGCCCTCAAAGGGCAGACCATAGCATCCGCTCCCCGTGCCTGTCCCCAAACACGGCATAGCCTTGTTCTAAAGAGCCTCTGTCTGACATGGGGCATGTCACTATGTTTGACGGAGAGGTATCCACCTGTGTATAGTTCTCTTATACTGATTTTTGATGTTTGAGCCCATGAACTTTAAAGATAGCACAAGAGCTTTCCCACTGAGGCATTTTAGGAGAAAGGGCAATCGTTTGGTGCGCTCCTTGCGTGAGGCCCACCTGTGACTGTGCCTCTCTTCCTCAGATGGTCTTCCATGTTATTCCCATCGTGAAGTCACTGCCCTCTCTGGGGGCAGAGATAATTTGTCTCTTCTAATTCAGATATTTATTTTTGGAAATAATTTTACCAATTTATAAATTTAATTATAATGGTATAGGTTGCAGTTTTAAAAAAATTCAACACAACATAAAACATGCCATTCAGAAGAAGGAAAGGTAGAAGCCTTCTTCTTCACTGTAGCCTCTGTGTCTGTCATAGCCTCCCTGTCCGTCACAGCCTCCCTGTCCGTCACAGCCTCCCTGTCCGTCACAGCCTCCCTCTCTGTCCTCTGTCACAGCCTCTCTCTCTCTCTCTCTCTCTCTCTCTCTCTCTCTCT
>NC_022011.1:43091864-43104364 GCF_000317375.1 Microtus ochrogaster
TCACTCCCTCCCTCCCTCTCTCTCTCTCTCTCTCTCTCTCTCTCTCTCTCTCAGCCTTCCTCTCTGTCACAGCCTCTCTCTGTCACAGCCTCTCTCTGTCAGAGCCCTTCTCTTCCTAGCCCCCATTGATAATTCTTTGTTATGAGTATTGTTCCTAACATGTTCAGGACGATGGCTGAAGTAATCTCATTAAGTTCCCCTCTAATTACAAGAGCAATACATTTGCTGCTTGTAAAGTTTAACGTTTATGACTGAAATGGAGAATCTTTTTACTTTGAATGCATTTTCAATACCAGGGATGGTGGCAGCCAAGCCAGAGTAAGCAGCTGCACAGTGTTTGTGGTATGTTTGCACAGTCCTTTGGGCTCACTGTAGCCTGATGCAACCCTACAGAGCAGGGATGAGGTGACATCAGCACACCAAATGCTGGGCTATCAGTAGACCCATCGACTATCCTTTCCACCTGCACCCTCACACACCTGCACCTTCACGCACCTGCTCCCTCGTGCACATGCTCCCTCGTGCATCTGGTCCCTCGTGCACCTGCTCATGCACCTGCTCCCTCACGCACCTGCACCCTCGTGCACCTGCTTATGCACCTGCTCTCTCGTGCACTGCTCCCTCGTGCACCTGCTCCCTCGTGCACCTGCTCCCTCGTGCACCTGCTCCCTCATTCACCTGCTCCCTCACGCACCTGCTCCCTCACACACCTGCACCCTTATGCTCCCCTCAGTCTGTTTGCCCCTAGATTCTACCCAAATATCTTTTAAAAGTTATTTCTGCCCTTTGCTCCCATTGCCTCTGTTCTGCTGGGGGACCACTGCTCCCTGTGAGCCGCCATGGATTCACTGCTGCCGGACTCTCAAAAGGAAGTTCTGAAAACTTGCTCAAACACCTTGTCTAAGTGACTTTCCTGTTGCAGTGATAGCACACCATGACCAAGGCGACTTACAGAAGGAGGGGCTTGTTTTGGCTTATGCTTTAGAGGGATAAAAGTCTATCAAGGCAGGGAGGCGTGGCTGCAAGTGGAAGGCGTGGCTGCAAGTAGAAGGCAAGATGTTAAGAGCAAAAACCTGAGAGCACACATCCTCAGTTGCAGGCATGAAGCTGAGCGAGAACTGGAAGTGGTGTGAGCTTTTCCACTCTCGAAGTCTGCCCCCAGTGACACACTTCCTCTAGCAAGGCCACACCTCCCAGACCTCCTCTAACAGCCCCACAAACCAGGACCAAGTATTCACATCCTCAAACCTCTGTGGGACATTTCTCCGCATTCCCCACAAGCCCTGGGCTAAGGGGATAGCCACAGTCCCTAGGGTCGCTTGCACTGGGGCTTGCTACATTTCTTCCTGAAATCCATGAGATTTTGTTCTTCCTAGGCAGAAGAGTTCTTGAAGCCCTCGGATTGGGGGCAGACACAAGCCCATTATGATTCAGAAAAAGCACTGAAATTAGTTTGAAATGGATTATAGAGAACACAATTCTTGGGCTTGGGGATAGAGGTAGAGCATGCATGGGGCCCTGGGTTCAGTCCCTGGCACTGCCAGAAAACAAGCTGCTGTCTATCAGTAGCTGGGTGCTGGGGTGACAGGAAGGCAGCCAGAGAAGCCCCACCTTGTACTGAAGCCTGGGCGCACCATTTTTTATGGAAAGAGAATGAATAATGTCCAGTTCTTAACAATTCCATCGTCAGCACCAAGAAAAAGAAATGAGAGTCTCCTTTACAACATCCAAGTGATCAAATCGGGATCAAATTTGCTTTGGGATCAAATTTTTGTCAGCGGCTGTGCCCGTTTGGCCAGGACTCGAGTGAGGCAGGAGCTAGGCACATGCTAACCAGTGGTGGCTGCCTGTCTGTCCTGGCCTAGAGTCAGAACACAGGCTTGGCCGAGTCCCATTTTACAACCATACGGGAGGGGGTGGGATCTCCAGAGCAGGCCAAGTCTTAATTGGGTGACTTGAGACGCCGAGGATAGGAGTTTGGGGAGCTTCCTTGGAACCCTAAATTCCTTTCCCCCAATCAGGCCATTAATATAGAAACCTGGCTTTAGAGTGACATTGCTTCCTGCGGAAGGAGTGAGATTAATTGCACTTTTCATGCCCCGTACCTTCTGCATTACCTGTAATAATAATGTACATAGATTAGGTAGGGAGGATGTTAAACAGAAGGATTTATGAACATTTGAATATTAAGTTGGTTATCTGTGGCTACCTTAAATGCAAAGTTGTCAAAAATAATTACAGTATACTAGCAAATACTGGCTACCAGAGACAATATAAATACCCTGAGTCAGTGTATATTGGGCTTCTGGTATGAATCATTTGCTCAACAAGGATTGGGAATGTGCTCTTCATATTTATGAGGAGGAAATGAAAGAGAGCACAAGTGGGTGAGGGGAGAGGAACCAGCAAAATTAATGGTGTTGTAGGCCTGTGGTATAAAAAAAGGAAGAAGGAAAAATCCCCGAGTGGCCGCCCCATGGAAGAGGGCCACATTCCGGTTGCTGGAGGCTCCAACAGGGCAGCCTCCCATTTTGTTTGCATGGAAGGGATTCCTGATGCTTGTTTTAATGGCCACACCACCAATACTCTGATTTTATGATTAGGGCATTTTCTCAAGAGTGGGGAGGGCGAGGCTGCTAAGTGGTTTGCTGTTGACTTCTACAGAGTCAGCTTGTCAAGCTGAAAACATTCAGGCACAATCCTGATGAATGCCCAGCCATCTATGGGGCAGCAGAGCATGCCCAATTGCTAATTTCTCAGCAGAAAGCAGCGGTGGACTGGAAGAGCAGATGCCCCGGGGGGAAATAAAGGCAGCTGGTGCTTCCCAGGTTCTAGGCTGAGCCTGGCCTTCCTGTGTAGTCAGAAGTCTCCTCCACATCAGAGAGTGCCTGCTCCCCAGTGCTGCACCGCAGTCTTCCTCCAATAGCATGGAGCTGTTGGCAAACAGGGATTCTGAGAGAAGAGGGCAGGGAAAGTGCTGGGCAGAGACTACACATGCCACTCTGACTTCTGATTCCAGCCTGAGGCTTGTGTTTTACTTTGCTCCATAATAACCAATACTAAGCTGTCAGAATTTGGGTGACCATTTCCATTTGCCATCCAAGGGAGTCTGATTTGTTTTTTAACCACCAGCACCCACCCTGCTGAAAAGTGTGCCAGCAAATGTAGTTGGAATTTTCTTTGGGCTGCCAACCAGCTCCCAAATAAAGACACAGAGACTCACTGTTATGAATGCTCAGCCTTAGCTTAGGCTTGTCCCACCAGCTCTTTTAACTGAATTTGACCTCTTTCTATTCATCTACATTTTGTCTAGGGGATCCTTACCTTTCTTTCATTCCGTATGTCCTACTTTCCTGCTTCCTCCATGTCTGTATGTGACTGGCCCCTCAGCTCCATGGCGTCTCTTTTTCTTACTGAGCCTAAATTCCTCCTCCTGCTTACCCTCTGCCTGGAAGTCCCACCTATACCTTCTCTCTTGCTATTGGCTGTTCATATTTTTATTAGATTTTTATTATAATCAGGTACCTTAGGTAGGCAAGGTAACACAGCAGTATATCTTTACAGAATTAAGCAAATGCAATACATCTTTATATAGTTAAAGAAACAACACATCTTTGCATCTTGGTTAAACAAATATTTCACAACAACCAAACATTTAGCCAATAATTATTGAGTCCCTACTGTGTGCCAAGAATTATAGCAACTTGGTTGAGCAGTAGGAGCAGAGATCATTTTGTTTCCTATTTAGTGGCGGCAGATGGGGCCATCAGTGCAGTTTTCGTAATGACATCTTCGAAGATGGTAGGTAGATGGTGTCTGTCTTAGTCACTGTTCTATTGCTGTGAGGAGACACTGTGATCAAGGCAACTCTTATAAACGAAAGCATTTAACTGGGGGCTTACCTCCAGTCCATTTTCATGTCAGGGAGCCTGGCGGCACACAGACAAAAATGGTGCTGGAGCACTAGCTGGGAGTTACATCTGGTCCACTAGCTGAGAGAGACTCTAGGCCTGGCATGAGCTTTTGAAACCTCAAAGGCCATCCTTAGTAATGTACTTTCTCCAGCAAGGCCACACCTCCTAATCCTTTTCAAGTAGTTCCACTCCCTGATGAGTAAGCATTCAAATCTATGAATCTGTGGGGACCATTCTTATTTAAACCAAATTATAAACTGATAGGAAGTTAAAAGGAGCTTAAGGAGACAGTGTGTGTCTTAGTTCAGAAGGCAAATATTCCCTGCATGGATTTCAGAGGTGCTGTGCTCTCAGGATGGAGGTGGAGTCTGTGTTTCCAAGCTCAGAGAAGAAGTTGAGTCCTTTCTCTAAACAACAGGGGACACTGGCCCAAGAGATTCCTGTGAAGACAGAGCCTGGGCTGACCCCTTAGATGTTTTCCCAGGACTGCAGACAAGCAAAGCGAGTGTGCATTTAAACGGGGCGTTGGAGGATAGTGTTTCTGCAGAGTGGGCACACAGAACATGTTGCCATAATCCTACCAGGAGAGATTTGGGCTGGAAACCCATTTTTCTTGCCTTAACTGGCTCTGATGAGGCTGCCATGACGCTGAAGATGTGAATATACTCTCCGCAGCAGCCCTGCGTAGCGTTGATTTCTTGAGAGCCGTTTCTAGCATGAAGTGGAGGCTGCAAGTGCTGGCGTGTTTGTAGAAAATTCTCTCTTGCAATTATAGAATGGAGCTCCACCTACTATCTTCAAAAGATGTCTTTACAGAAACTGTGCACTGTGGACCCCTCTGCCACCACTAAATAGGAACTCTTAAGAGCCCCCTAGCAAGTCATTTCAGAAGGCGTGGGATACGGAGGTGGCAGGGCTGCCATTCTGTTAGTTTATGATTCTTGGGATTTTTTAAAATGCATCTTGTTACTGAAAACTGTCTGCAACCAACAATCCCTTAGGTGTATGATCAGTCCCTCTTGAGTTCAGGTGCAACTCCTGCAAGCATCCCAGAACCTCCTCTCTTAAAACCCGCTGACCCTGAGAGGTGGTGGGGTCCAGGTCACATGCCCACCTGCCCTCTGCTAGGGTCTGTCTACAGGGTACCTCCTCCTGAGGCACACTGTAGTCCCTGGGTAACGTGCTGGGGAACACTAGGTATGTTTGTTAACTAACGTGCTATGGTAAAGCTGCAGCAGTCACTGTATCAAATACATATCCTGAAGCCAGGACCGCAAGCAGACTGGACGTTCCAATTAATAGTCTGTGTGTCTTCTTCTTCCCAAGAGTCACTTGGGGAACGTGCTGGTGGACATGAAGCTCATCGATGTCAAGGACACATTGCCTGTGGGCTTCATCCCTATCCAGGAGACAGTGGACACACGTGAGTCAGCCCTTAGCATGCAGGCCCAGGGGCAGTCTCTTTCTCTTCCAGGTGGACTCTTAAATACTTCCTGTGTGGTTTTCTCTGGAAACAGTTGAGGGGGTTTCCTGTGGATGGTGAAGAAAGCCTGTCACTTGTGACATCCACCTTGGATCTCTGTGTTTCTGGAGAGTATGTAGAATCCTGCCTGCCCGTGAGCAGAGGCACTTTTCTTAGAATCCCCTGCTGCTCGGGATATAGTTGGTCTTTGGTCTGTCCTCAGCTGTTGCTGAAGCCAAGCTTGGCACAAGACCCCAGAGCAAAAGGAAGGAAGGGCAGAGATCAAAGGATGCTTGGGGGCTGCACAAAACAGCTCTGTGCTGGTGTAGGGCTCACAGAGTGAGCAAGAAGCCTGAACCAGAAAGACTGTAAGTATGCAGGATCAAATTGGAGCCAGGTGTGTTGGCGCATAGCTGTAGTCGCAATACTTGGGACGTGGGGACAAGAAGATCCAGGCTTCAAGGTCATCCTTCACTACTAACAAGAGCGTGAGGCCAGTCTGAGCTACTTGAAACCCTGTCTATTACAAAACAGCAACAAAATCTTAAAACAAATAAAAACAAGATTTGAATAGGCCAGATGTACTGATCTCTGAACTGAGCAACACTGCACTGAGTGGAGCAGCAGAGAACTGTGGGAAATGAAGAAGCTGCCTCAGGATCCTGCTGTGTAGGGCCAGGGTCTTGGGGTGCTGGTTGTAATAGCAGGGCTGGAAGATACTGTCAGGGGACTTCTTTACTTTGGTGTATTATATGAACTCGCTTTGTTTGCAATTACTCATGAGCCCACTCCACAGCAGTGAGGCTGTGAATAAGAGAACAGAGATCCCTTTACCTGTGAAATTCCTTTATGGAATTCTGTACCCTGTTCCTTGTTTTTATTTATATTATATTATATGTGTGTTTCAATATTTCCTTGGTGCAAACATTTCTGAACCATTATTTCCTTGCCATTTTCTTGTTCACATTTCAAACTGAACAGTATCCATGTCCCCTCCCACCCCAGTGGAACTTACTTCAGCAAAGCAGTTGATCCCTCTCTGACTGCTTTCACGTTTGCACTGACGTCCTAGCGAATGTCCTGATGCCGGTCGCTTTTAGCTGCCACTTTGACACAGCCTCGAATCACCTGAGAAGCCTGGATCAGTGAGCTCTGGGCATGTTTGCAGTGGGGTTGTCATGATTGTTAACTGACCCAGCCCACTGTGGGTGGCACCCTTCGCTGGGCAGGAGGTCCTGGGCTGTGTGAGGGTGCAGGGGGGCAGCTGACTGTAAACTTGGAGGAAGCTTGTTTCTCTGCTCTCGACTGGATGTTACATGACTTGAGTTCCTGCCTTGGCTTCCCCTCAGTGATAGCCTGAGTGTAAGCCAAATAAACCCACTCTTCCGCAGGTTGCCTTTGGTCAGGCATTTTATCACAGGAACATAATGATTTAGGACACGTATTTGCTATGTTTCATGTAAGGCCCCATGATGAATGCTTCACTCTCATGATGTCATTTTATCTTTACGAGACCTCTATAGAGATGGATGTTAGGCCTGTTTTGCATATGAGAAAAGAAAGGCGCAGTGACTGCATCTTAGCCAAGTGCAAGAACACACCCACATACAAACACACACATACATATGCATGCATGTGCATATACATATGCAAACATACACATGCATAAATACACATGGATACATACATGCTAACATGCACACAATACACGTAAATGCATGCCTATAACGTGCATATGCGCACGCATATACAAATACACATGCATGCACACATATGCACATAGATACACATGCACACACATACATACATACACATGCAGATGCACATACACACATGCTGCATGGACAAACACATGTACACACACATGTACTAAGCATCTTGCACATACAGATTTTCTAAGTATCAGGAATTTTTTAAAAATTTATTATGTATACAATATTCTGTCTGTGTGTATGCTTGCAGGCCAGAAGAGGACACCAGACCCCATTACAGATGGTTGTGAGCCACCACGTGGTTGCTGGGAACTGAACTCAGGACCTTTGGAAGAGCAGACAATGCTCTTAACCTCTGAGCCATCTCTCCAGCCCAGGAAATTTTTTTTATAATGGTTTAAGATACAATTTAAATACCATGTAATTCACCCATTTAAAGAGCACAATCTAGTGCTTCTTGGAATATTCACACTCGTGTACGCACCATTATAGTTTTTTTGTCACCACAGCTGTCCTCAAAGCAGGCACCGATGTCATGGAGACATTGATATCCAGCCCTCGCCTTCCTACCCCCACCAGCCGGTGCTTTCTGCATAGCTCTGCCTGTTTCTGGTAGTTCCTACACATAGTCATGTCAAACTTGGGAAATGATCCAGTGGATAAAGTGCTTGCTGCACAGACAAGAGGACCTGAATCCAGAGACCAAGCAGGAAACTGAAGGAACGGCCCTGTCCGCCTCTGAGTCCTCTGTTGGGACTCTAGTCTCTGCGGTGTCCTCATGTTCCGTCTGGCCTGCTGCTTGTGCTTGTGGAACCCCAAGCAGGTCCTCTTAGACTCCTGGCTCAGTTACTCATTTGTCAGGCCAAGAGGGTACTCTCTGCCTTGTAATATTGTTGGAGCATACAGATCTCTTTCTATTGGACTTGCTAACTGTATGACCTCCATGAGGGTATATCAGTGTCGGCAGCAGCAAAGGCTTCATTTCCCCGGGCCCACCAGTGCAGCCCTCCTCTTTGTTTCACTGTTTAAATTGTATTTAATTTGTAGTTGGCTATTTATTAGCAAGCCTGGGTGCTTTTGTAAATGTTTGCTAACTTTGCCTCTTCTTAGGTGAATTCTCTGCTTACAAAATAAAATGACCTTGTTGGTTTGTATTCATTCCTGCTCTGTTTTCTTCCTAAGGTTTTCAAAGTCCTAAACATTTTCTTGATGTTCATTTTGACAGCTAATTGATATATTTGATGTAATTGCATGGCGATGGCATAGCCACAGGGATTTCCCAATCTGCATTTCTGGTTTGTTGAGCTCATGCAGTGAGGAGACCCTGTTGCGGGCCTGTGCTGTGACTGTGGGGGGCCCATTGGTTCTGACTGGGAGTTCAGTCCCCATGTTTGCTTCTTCTGTTCTCCGGAGGGTCCTGTGCTCTCCGTCAGGTGTCTAAGCACACCTGTGGTCATGGGACCATTTCTCAAAGACTTCCTGGGGACAAAGAACCTCATGGTCAGCCCAATTATCTCCTGAGAGTACTTAAAGCCTTGATTTTATGAAGTCAGCCAAAAAGATGAGACTCCTGTAATTAATTTAAAATATAGCCTGTTGCAGTCCATACAGCACTTAAACACCGGAAGACTGTTTGCTTTAGTAAAGTGCTGTGTACTCTCCCTGTGTTCATTAGCATGACTGAACACATTTCTATTGACTATGTATAATATGTTTACTTAAAATGAGGCCTGCTTACGCATGTGTAATGAGTGAGTGGATCCGTCCTTGACTGAGCTGGCTGCAGATGGAGACTGGAGCCAAGCTGTGGCAAAGGCTAGCTAGAGTACCGTTTACCTCAGGGAAGGTCTGAAAGCCACAACGGCCTGACTTAACCTAGCTTTTTAAAAAGATAGCCACATTTCCCCAAAACATAACAAAGACCAAACAGTACTGCTGATTCTACCAGGCCTGCAGAACCACTGTTCCCCTCTCTACCTGCAGCAGGACCGTGTCTAAATGGTCACAGATTCTACAACCTGAGGGTCAGTCCCAAGCTCAGATGTTAAATGCACACTGGGCTGCCTTGCCATCGCTCCTAGCTGTTCTTTATTGAACACTTATCATGTGCCTTGAACTGGCCAAGAAATCATGTTACCACACAACATCTACCCACATGCCGCCTGAGTGGGCTTCCACCAGGTCCCTTTTACAGATGACAGAACTGAGGCTCAGGGTTTAAGTGACTTCTGAGGTGCCAGTGCCAGCAATGGCAGGTCTGGGATTCCAACCCAGATCCTACTGATGGAGCCAGATATGAGACTGAGGCAGGAGGATTACAAGTCTGAGACTGATCTACTAGGGTACATAATGAGACCCTGTCACAAACAAAACCCACTACAGGTAACTGGGTGCTTAGAGTGGAAAAAATAGTCTTCCCCAGAGAGGGCATCTCCAAATGGTGGGCCCTGAAATTGTGCACAGAAAACATACAGACTAACAACAGGTCGTAGCTATATATTTAGGAATATATACAGCAACAATTAAAGAATAATGTCAGGGGTCATGAATTTAAGAGAGAGACGGGATGTGTATGGGAGGACTAGAGGGAGGAAAGGGAAAGGGGAAAATGATATAATTATATTTTAATTTTAAAAAATGTCTTAAAAATTAAAAAAAAAAAACACAAATCCAACTGGAAGACTCATGGACTGTTGGGAAACGTTCAGAACTGCAGATAAGCCGCACTGCTACCTCAATGGGCAGCACCGTCCATTGCTAGAGCCCAGCACACCGCGAGCAGGCGGACAAGTGACAGAAGAGAGCCACACTGGCACACCCCTGCTCACAGTCTGCCTTAGATGACAAAGGCTGGGGAAGAGGAGTCAGGCTTTAGATGGAACTTGAGCTCATCAGTACAGAAGGAATGGCAGACTCTGGAGAATTGCTGTTTTGAAACCCAGAACCAAGGTGTGGCTCTTAGCTACAAGCACCCTGAAAAACCACAGCCAGGGCCATGCACGGGAGTGTTGTGATCCAGGTCTTAGGCCAGCGCTGTGGGACACAGTGGTCCTGGGAGCTCACACATGAACTGCCTTCCAGAAAGGTCTGAACCTGGACCAAAGCCAGCCAGCTCTAATGTGCTGCTGGACGGAGGCAAAACAGCTGCTTTGTTTTGTTTTTTCCTGCCTCTCTGTTATAGAGCACCAAGGAGCAGGGAGGGGTGGTTACAGAGTAAAAGGGACCCAAGGGACCCAAGGGACCTGCCAGCCCACTGCAGAGCACGGCCTCAGATGTGGAGTGAGGCAGGGCAGGGCAGGACAGGGCAGGGTATTGTGTCGTCATGGTGAAGAAACTGGAATTCAGGCTATGAGTTCAGGAGTTTCTTTGTTTTGGGTGGAAATGGCAGGGACATGACAGCCACGCCTTCCCGGGTGGGGCCGGGCAATATGACCTAGTGTTGGGGGTTTGTTCCATATATCCAGACAGAAAAATTAGAGGAGTGTGCTGAGCAGGAGCAGGCAGCTCTGCCCTGCAGCTCGCACCCCTTGGGGTGTACTTGAAGATTTCTGTAGTAGAAAGTGAAAAAAGGGGGGAGTCTTGCTGTGGCGGGGGGCATCCACGGGCTGCGGCTGTGGGACCATGGCAGCAGATCTGGGCGCTCTTCCCTGGGCAACGTGTCTGGGGTCAGCCCTGCACACACTGTTGTCATCGCCTGCCCTTGGGAGCCTCAAGAAAGGCAGAGTTGGAGCTTCTTCCAGGACAAGGATGACCCATCCCTTCTGCTTCCCAAAGCAGAAAGGAGGTGGCATCTCTATCAGATTCACACCTTTCTGTTGTCCTTTCCTTAGAGGAGGTGGCCTTCAGGAAGAAGAGGCTATGCATTAAGTTTATTCCCCGGGATTCAACTGAAGCTGCCATTTGTGACATTCGCATCATGGGCCGGACCAAGCAGGCCCCTCCCCAGTACACATTTATTGGGTAAGTCTCAACAGTGTTTCCACACAGATCTCCCTCCCCTGGGAGGGCCTGGGCCACTTCTGGGACCAAGACTGAGAAGTCTGTGTGGCTCACAAGGCTCAGCATAATCCATGGCTCTCAGAGTTGGTGCTCATCACTGACTCTGACCTCAGTCTACCTCAGCTAATAGTGTAGTCCACCTTAGGGCCTTCTGTTTCCTGTACAGTCACCTTTCAGGCCACTCTGCATGCTGCCGTCAGCGCCACTGTGGGCCTCACCTCCTCACACTGCTTATCAGCGTGGGGCATTTTATGGCTAACGTTTTCGTGCCACTGGACAGATC
Source organism: Microtus ochrogaster (assembly GCF_000317375.1). Classification (NCBI taxonomy): domain Eukaryota; kingdom Metazoa; phylum Chordata; class Mammalia; order Rodentia; family Cricetidae; genus Microtus; species Microtus ochrogaster. Next base: position 43,103,235 of record NC_022011.1, read on the forward strand.
CTGTGTGTGGGAGAGAATGACAAAGATCCTGCCCTCACAGAGAGGCTGTTCCGAAGAGAGAGATGAGCAGTGAGCATGGAAATAGACAAGGTCGTCTCAGACCGTGGGGGATGTAACTGGGGGTGAGCTGGGGCTGTGCCAGTTACGACAGGAGACGGGCTACTAAGCAAAGACCTCGGAGATAGGAGAACCAGCTATGAAGGGAAAGCAGGTGATGAGCAGAGTGGTAGTGAGTGTGGCATGTCCTGGGGACAGGGGTCCACCTGTGGGCACACAGGTCCTGGTCACCTGCAGCCTCAGAATGAGCGGGGCCTGGCTCCAAAGCTGCACTGTAAACTCCAAGTGCAGGCAAATCCCAGCACTTCACTTTGGGCCCCATGCACCTGAGTGACAGGAAGTCCCACCCAGAGTGACTTAAACAAGAGGGAACATTTTTTGGCTGGCATTACTGCCAGGCTTCGGCAGGCAGAAGTAGAAACTCAGAGGATGAGAACACCTCATTTCCTGCCTCTCAGTTTTCTGGTGGGACCCCACCTGACACCTGTTCCTCTGTGGAGACATGGCACTGCTGTCCTTTGGCCAGCTGCCCTTCAGGAGCAGGTCTGCCTTCCTGAGTTCAGTGTCCTTGGGCTTGACCCATCTGCCCACCATCAGGTGCACCCTACCTGGGCACTGTCATCTGGGAAAGGTCATTCCCTCATTGACCTACCTGAGCTAGAAGGACAGACTGCTTCAGCAGAGTTTAAGGAAGAACAGTGAAGTAGGATAGCCGTCAAAATGTGCAGGAGGTAAACGGTCGGGTAGGTGGGGCTGGGGCGGGGCTGGATGAACAGAAGAAAATGGATGTTTATTGCACTCAAGGGGTTGAGACTAGGTTCTTGTAGCTGAGGTTGCTTTAACCTCTTCCACTGTGGATTCATGTACTTCAAGATGGGTTTGGTCTGGGCATTAGTGGTAGAGCCCATGCTTGGGGTATGCAAAACTCAGCTCCATCCCCTGCACCAAAAATGAACAAATAAAGGAAAAGCTCCCATGCCTGCAAATCCTGTTTTGCATCCTGAGTTAAACTAACTGTGCAAGAAGGTTACAGGGTTTGGAAGCAGTTATAGAACAATCACACATCACCCACA
>NC_022011.1:43104464-43122779 GCF_000317375.1 Microtus ochrogaster
GCTCCCATTTACACACGCAGCACACACAGCACAGCCAACCACTGCACTGTTAAAGTGTACTGCATCTGTTGTTTGCATCTCTCATCACAACACTATTTTAATAATTTATTTAACTTTATTTTATGTGCATTGGTGTGAAGATATCAGATCCTCTGGAACTGGAGTTTTAAGACAGTTGTGAGCTGTCATATGGGTGCCGGGAATTGAACCTAGGTCCTCTGGGAGAACAGCCGGTGCTCTCAACCACTGAACCATCTCTCCAGCTGCCTACAATACTATTTTTAAGAGATGCAATTTTAACTGTTTTAAACAATTCTGAAGAATGGATTTTTAAAAATAAGTACTTATCTTGATACACAAAACTAGAATCATCTTCCTGGTATAATTTTTTAAATTGTCGAGGTACAATTTTTATTTCATCTTGGACGATAACATACTCTCCTGGAAGACATAGCATGATTTTAAGAAGAGAAGTGAATTGAGGATTCAGTACCAAAGTGCCACATGACAAGGGCCTGAACTTGTGCTCCGAGAGGCAGAAAGCTCAGACTGGGAAAGACACAGCCTCCACTGAACCAGGCAGGCTGCAGCAGGGGCAGCCTGCAGCCGGGTAGAGATGGATGGACTTGGTGGTACTGCAGCTGGGCTCGCTCTTTGGATAAGGCAAGGTCTGGTTTAGAATAGCCCCCAGGCTACACCCAAGACCCACAGGATAAATGTCTTTTATTTTTGGAAGAGATGCTGCCCCTTGCCTTCTAGTCCCACAGACACCGTTTGGGGGCAGCAGAGAGGACTTGCATGTGGCAGAAATCATTCCGTCTCATTGCCAAGGGTGAGCTTGCCTCATTCGCTTCACAGGTGTGCAGCGTGGGGCACGGCCACTGTTGCTGTCAACACCACAGAATGTGTGCATCTACTCTTGGTTGTACCTGTTTTGTGGGCTGTGAGCCTCTGGTTTGAGGATTTGAAGCCATCTTCCCAACTGACCTTGGAGTGAGGCCACACACAATGACCCCCTGCATTGAGGGGCCAAATCCTGACATTTGGAAGTATTGTGTGGATTTGAAGAATCCTTCTCATGCTTAGAAATCAGGCCTGTGTCTGCCAGGCCCTTCCCCAACTGCCTCACCCTAACCGCATAGAGTGCTTGAGACCAGTGGGATGGGAAAACAGAGTGCAGACATGCCAGCAAGTCAGGCAGGATGCTCAGGTGGTAAAGACGGCCGCATCACAAGCTTGTCTGATGGCTCAGCTGCAGTCATGCTAGGCTCTGGCTGTGGCACCCAAGGCATGAAGGGAGATGATAGGGCCTGGCCTACATGGTGAGAGTGGCCTCCCTGGGGTTTGAGATCACTCCTAATGAGATAGAGTTGGCTCTGTGGCTCAGGTCAGTGCTCCAAGCTCAACAGCACCTTGAAGGCTTTTCTTTTCTCCTGCAGGGAACTGAACAGCATGGGTATCTGGTATCGCATGGGCAGAGTGCCAAGAAACCACGACTCATCTCAACCCACCACGCCTTCACAGTCGTCAGCCGCTTCCACCCCAGCCCCAAACCTTCCCAGGTGAGGCTTTGTTGAGGGTCTCACACGTGCACCTCCATGGCCTTAGGTCCTGCCAAGCCATGCAGTTTAGATGACACCCGCTTAACATTTGCTGAAGATTTACAGAAGACTGGACTTGGGCCTTAGGAAGTCCCCGTCAGAAACCTGAATGTTCCACGTGTGGAAAGGCCTCTCGATATTCTATATCGTGGGCACACTACAGGTTACTAACACAGCAGGAGGTGTGGCTCAAACTTGGTTGGCCAAACCAGGTGTTGCGTCTCTCACCCTTAATCCCAGCATTCAGAGGAAGAAAGCAGAGGCAGGCTGGTTGTGAGTTCAAGGCCAGCCTGGTCTACATAGCAAGACCAGCCAAGGCTACATATTGAGACCCTGTCTCAAAAACCAAACCAAATAAAACAAAAACACAAAAACTGTCTTGCCATTCGAGTAAACTTAGAGACATACTGGTTTGTGTGCCAGCCAGGTGACCAGAGCTCTGGTTTCCAGAGGGCAGAATTCTCTCTCAGCTCTGCCAACCACTCATCGGAAACCCTGCAGGACTAGTCAGCTGCCCGTGACGTTTGTTCTTTCCAGGGGCTACAAACTAGAAGTCTTTAGAAAGTGGCAAGTTTTGGGGAGGGTATATTCATTGTCATAATAATTCATTCTGCCAACATCATTTCAGGTCATCACCTGTGCTCGTGAGGTCAACTTAGATTAGTTTCTGGTGCTCATGATCAGCTCAGGTTTGGGTTAACTGCAGAGGACGCAAAGCCCTTGGGACTCAATTGCCTTGAATAAATAGAGCCAGTCCCTAAAGATACAAGTGGTCTGGAAGGACCCAGAAATGGGCATTAGCTCAGGCAGTTGCTAATTCCTGTTGCATGGAATGAAGCCACTCTAATTTGTTTCCTGTTTAGTGTGGGAAAAACAAAACAAAACACTGACCAAAAGCAACCTGGAGAAGACTGCTTACTTGGCGTATACGTTCCTGCTGCAGTCCATCATTGCGGGAAGACAGCGCAGAAACTGATGAATCAAGAAAATGCCCACACAGACTTGCATACAGGCCAATCTGATGGAGGCATTTTCTCAGTGGAGGTTCCTTCTTTCCTAATGATCCTAGTTTGTGTTGAGTTGACAAAAAACGTACTGTACAGGGTCCCTACTGTCCCAGAAGAAACAAGGCTTTTCTGAGCTTGCCTGTCACAAGAGAACCAGGTTACACCACAGCAGGCAGCTCTAGGAGCTGGTGGAGTTGCAGGGTGGCATAACCCAACGCAGTGCTTCTAAGGCTTATATGTTTTATGACCTTGGTGCACAGTTTATGGTTTACAATGGCTGCAAGGAAATTGGATCAGTTCTGTTTTACTTGCCAAATAAAACAAATGTTAAAATAGTCAATATAAAATGTATTCTAATTTGGCTGAGTTAAGTCAGCCAGCCTTCAGGAGGATCTCCTCCTGTATGCAAATGCTGCTGTGTTTCTCTCAGCTCTCCTCTCTGCCTGGGTGTTGATTTACAGGCAGTGTGCGTGCCTGCGTGAGCCTCTTAAGTCATCTGGGTTTGGTGTTTTATCTTTCATGAATTGACTTGGGGATTTTATTCTTTCCTATCCAGCATCTTTGTTTTGTTTTGTTTTTTGAAAAGAATTTCTAGTTACTTCAATTTTCTATTGAAGACAGGAAGGGTTGGGCATGCTAATTTGTTCCTCCAGATGCTGGGTCTCTATAAGGAGTGACAGCTTCACAGTAACTGAAGACTCAGCTCCCCATAGGCTGCATCCCCACCCCCGCCCCTGTGACGTTCAGTCTCCCTGTCCAGCTCTAGGCTCCAGAGTTAAGTCAGACTAGTACCCCACACTTCTTTTCCTGTTCCCTCTTCATGTGGTCACAGGACAGTGCCTCCCTGTGTCTTGCACCCCTCTGGGCTGTCTGTGCTGAAGTCACACTGGGTGAGCAGTCCCCTACTGTCATGGTCACTGCACATGCTTCTCTAACAGGGAGGACCCCGTGTGGCTACACCTCCCGGTGACTCCCCATCCGTGAGCACTGCAGAGTTTTTCAATCACAAGAGCAATAAATGTTTGTGGGAAATTGGCAAAATATAGAAAATAATGGAAAAACAAAACCTGTTTTCAGTGAGCAAATTCTCATAACCTTTTGGTACATTTCCTTTGAGCTCCTTCCCCTGTGTACTGTTATGTAGGTGACATCATCGCATATATAGCACGCTCATGATTTTCCCATGGAGCGGAAAATCGTAAATATCAGGTACTTCCCTGGTCTTTGTGTGGGGACACCTGATTCAGGCTCCAAAGCATGGCTGCCAGGAGCATGGTGGGGGTGCCCTCTACTGGCCACCTAGAAGGTGGCAGGAAGCATGCTGGGAGGGAGCCACGAGCCAGAGGGAGATGGAGTGGGTGGCAGACAAGCTGTCTCCTGAGCCTGGAAATCTCAAGCCAAGAACATGAGCTCTGCCAACACTGGGGTTTAAAGCCTTCCCGGCCGCTTTTCGGAGAGCTGTCATTTCCAGCTTTACCTCAGACAAAAGGGGCATTTGCTGACCTTTTCACAGGTGATGGCCGTCACCTTCCTTGTCGCAGCCGCTGGCTTGCTTGCTCTTTTGAGCCTGCGCCTTCCCACTGCTGCAGGGCATTCTTGATGAGACTCGATCCAGAGCCTCCTCCCTGCCTTCCGGAATGGAGCTCTCAGGGTAGCTAGCATTCTGGTTGGCGATGTCCAACTAATTGGTCATTGAATGCAGTGGAAATTGTGTCAAAAGCAGCATAAAATGGCTTGGCAGAATTCACCCTCTGTACAGTGAGCCTGGTTTCACCCACAAACTTCTGCTTAGGTCTCTAGGGCAAGCCACTTTGTCCAGGACCTGGAGCCTTGCATCTCCCTCCGGGCAGTGAGCAGGGATGCTTCCTGTTCTGCTCTGGGCTGACACCTGGGAGCACAGATGCCAATAGTGAACTCACCTTCAGACAAAGCACCCACGCCTCCCACACATGGGGTCTGTGTGACTGTGGGGAAGGTGAGCTCTGTGGCTGCCCAGACCAAGATTTGAGAAGCTCCAGGGATCCATGGTGGAGAGTGTGTTGCCTGGGTCAGTTTGCTGAGCAGTGGAATCAGAAGCTTTGATAAAGATGTCAGAGTCGTGCTTATCAAGCCCACAGATGTCACAGTTGCCAAGGAGAGCAGGTGTGCCCAAAGATAGGGTCAGGCCTGTATAACTCCACAGTCGCTGCACCCATGGGAACAGGCAGTGGGTGCGAAGAAGGACCTCCCAAAGGTCACATGGTCCACAGCACAGGCCAGAAGACCCGACCCAGAGGCAGTGTGTGTGTGTGTGTGTGTGTGTGTGTGTGTGTGTGTGTGTGTAAGTAACTAATCTACTGATGGATTTGTACTTGAACAGATAATTGGGAAATGGTAGACACTGGAAAGGTGAGACTCTATAGGAGGAAGTGAGTCACAGCCCCCCCCCCCCCCCCCCCTGCTTTCTGGACACCTTGAGGTGAGAAGCTCAGCTCAGTTACACGCTTCCCTGCACCGCAGAGTAACAGAGCTGGCTGGCCGTGAACACTTGGCACTGAGACCCAAGCCTTTCCTCTCAGCATTGATATCCAGGGTGCATTGTCCACAGTAGCAGAAGGGAGGGGCGAGTCACACCTTAGTCAGAAGTGCTCATCTCCCTCCTTCCCTGCCTACCTTAGTTCCCACTCGCTGTGATGAATACACTGGCAAGGGCAGCTTAGGGAGGAAGGATTTCTTTCAGCTGTTTTTCCAGGCTGCAGTCCATCATAGTGGGAAGCCAGAACCCAGGAGCTCAGCCATAGCCAGGAACTGAGAGCTACGGATGCCTTGTGCTTGTGCTCGGCTTGCTTTATTCACTGTTATACAGTTCAGGATCCCTGCCTAGGGAATGGTGCCACCCACACTGGGCTGGGGTTCAAACATCAGTTAACACGCCCACAGGCCAACCTGGTTTAGGCAGTTCTTCGCTGAGACTTCCTTACAGGTGTTTCTAGATTGTGTCAAGCTGGTAAAACCAACCACAGTACTCCTCCCTTAGAAATACAGGTTCAACAGACACCTTGCCTGGGGAGGGGGCCCGGGAGGGGTAGCCTTTGTTAGGGGCATGTTGGGATGGCTCAGAGTAGGTGTTGGCCACTGAAGCCTGCTCCAGATTCCACAGGCACTGCTCCTTCCACTCATGTGCTGGTGGCAGTGACAGAGGCTCCAGTGGGAGGAAAGCTGCCATATCCCTGGGACAGGTACAGACAGGCCTTGCAGAATGCCGGGCATCGGTGGTGCTGACAGTATGTCTCAACCCAGCATTGGTGTGTTTAAGCAAACAGTTCCTGTGTGACTCCCTCCAGCATCCATCTGAAATAAGTGGCTAGGACCCCAGTGTGCTGGACATGCTAAAACAGTTCATTTCAGTGTAGACCTTGAATGGGGGATGCCTAGAAGTTGGAACATGCACACAGTGGCTCTGCTCTGCCCCACACACAGGCCTGGAGTATGAGTTCTTGTTTGTACATCATGGTCCTGAGGAGAATCCCTATCATACATTCCTGTCCTTTATGGACACCCTCCTACTGCCCCACCAAAAGTCACAGAGTAACCCCCCCACACACACTCTAGCACATACATACATACACACACACACACACACACACACACACACACACACACACACACATTTTCCAGCAATGGATCACAGCATTGTCCCCTCAAGGTGTAGTTGCTTAGGAGCCATTCCCTGGTGTCAGTCAGCCGAGCTTGCCTCTCTGTGGCCTGGTGCTTGCTGCTTAGAGGTGTTTGAAGATCTCCCAGTGATTTGTCAACTCCCAAAAAGTTGTCAGTCAGTTTCCAGAGTATGTTTCTCAGTGACAGACATAATTGTACTTAACTCTTTGCATGGGTATTTTCGTTCCGTGACAGACAGTCTGGGAAATGGGGCATTTTGATGGCAGAAGGTCTGTCACACGCACTTAGTCTTCCTCTCGGGGACACGGGGATTCAGTCACAACTTTTGCATGTCAGTGTCAGGTTTTGAGAGCATAGATCCTGCTGACCTCAAACCTGGTTCCATCATTCAGGTCCAGGGCTGTCATCTGAAAGGTTAATGGCCCTTCCTGCAGGAGAAAGAAAATCATGCCACCTCCTCACTGCTGTCATATCCATTGTCACAGCCCATGAGCCTGCCCGATCCTGCCTCCCTGCTGGACCCAGGGCCCAGTTCTGCTGCCTCATGAAATGTTCTGGTCCGCTAGCAAAGTCAATCCTCTAGAGCTGAAGCCTCAGTTGCTGGATGGAATCTTCTCGTCTGTCCCAACAGCCTCAAACCTTGTGACTGCCTCCTGTCAGTTTTCAATTACAGATTATCTTTGCACCGCAGATGTAACTGCTGCTTCCCCTGTTGAGGCAGGACTGGAGTGAGAGACCCACACGCTCAGGCCAGGGAGGCAATGCGGTGTCTTTTCTTCTCATGGTTGTGCATGCTTCCTATTGTGCATGGTAGAAGACGGGTACTGCAGGCCTGAGCCCGTGAGAGTACCAGGAAGTCTTGGGGGCGGGGTGGGGATGGGCAGATCATATCTCTGCCCTGAGCGATGGAGTGAGATGCTATGCTTTGGTGTGGGCTTCTTCATTTCCAGAAGGGCAATGGTACCCTGCCTCCTGGTCAGGTTAGCAGACAAGGCTGAGAAACGGCTCCAAGGAATTGTTCTTCCCTGCTAGTGGACATGCCATGGCGTGGTCTGAGTTGCTCTTCTACAGCGAGCCACAGGGACTCGGAGGCAGATGGGCACTCCATGCTGGTCCTGTCAAGAGAACTTGGGGTTCAACGCCACTACAGTTAGGTTTTCCTTCTTTCACATGAAACCCACCCAGGTTTTGTTTAATGAGATAGTTTTTAAGGTACAGACCACGGTATGGAGTTTTTTTTTCCCCCCCAAGGTGCACAAACATTTGCTCTGAGGTTTGAACCCACTTCCTAGAGAGGGCCAGCGGCTGGCTGTTACAAGAGAGCCCTGGGGGGGCCAGGCCTGGGCTCCAGAGCCAGGGCAAGGCTGAGGCTGCTGGGGAGCAGCCATGACTCATTCTGGCAGCCACTATGAGAGTGCCCTCCTGTGCTAGCTAGCCTCTTCCCTCCTTAAGAGTTAGGCTAGACACCTTCCTGGCCCACAGTCGCCCCAAAAGAGACTGGTTACACAGAAACAGCGATGATGATGGTTCGATGACACTGAATTGAAACCTTTCAGCCGTGCTATTTCTGTTGATGCAGGGAGTGGACGGGATGAAATGCGGCTGCATATTGGTTAAGACCTCTGAGTCCCAGGTGCTCAGCATGTGGGAAATATTTTCAGAAAGTGTGTATTGACTGTATAATATGAGCTTGTCAGTGTGTACTTCCACCTTCCTTTCACATGTATTGTTACACAGTCATCCAGAGAACAGAGACCCACACAGCAGTACTGGGCTGCCCAGTCCTGCCTCAGGGACTTTATAAGCAATGAACACATGTCCTAATAATAGCCCCATGGAGATCAAAGAAGTTAGGGTACTTTCCTAGTGACCTATAGCTGGTGTGTCAGAGCCCAGATCTCAGCCCATAGGCCAGCTCCCTTCAGCTTGCAAGCTCCCCATGTGCCCACAGCCTGTGATCACATGGTTCCTAGTTGTTGAGAACTGGGCCTATTCCTGATACCCGGCTATCTTAGACAGGCAGCTAGAGTGGGAAGTGGGCGGCAGGGACTTCCTAAGGATTATAAGGGTTAGACAGTGTCTCCCCAGCCCCCTGACTGAACATAATGTCATTAGTCTAAACTTAAACTACACGGGTCCAGTGCAGTGCCCTTGAGCTGTAGCTGCTGGCCAGAGACCCTGCAGTCCACGCAGAGGTCCCATGGCATCACCCCTTGCACGGCTCCACCACCCTGCTTTGGTCCTGGGCCCTGAGAGTATTGTGAAAGCCACCTGCCCAGTGGCCTCTTCTGAAGCCAAACCCAGCTTAGCACTGGTGTCAGGGTAATTCTGGAGGAGAAATTTCATTAGGATACAGTTTGGTATTGTTCGGTATGAATGATGACTTTAGGCTGAGCAATACACTTTTAGATATTAATTTTTAATATGGCATCTTGGGAAGTCAAGGCTTCTGTTTAATGAAGAATTGACTATTAGTCAATATGGCTGCTACCTCTGAGCCACGGCGACTGTCAGCCCCTCACACCAGGTTTTAACAAGGTGTCTGCTGCTCGCAAATTCACTAGAGCTCTGTAGCCTTTGTGACATTGCGAGGGTGGCTTCTGCATGGAGGCCATCCTGGGTTATGGGTGTCACGTCCTCTCTGAGGCCCGCTCTCCAGTGCAGTCAGCTCCCAGCTTTGGAGAAAGGCCTTTTTCAGAATTATGAAAACAGTTCTTCATGTGTCGGGCCAGATTTGTCAGTTCACTTTGGGGTTGGTTTTGTGAACCTGGCCACTTAGAGGAGGACGTTTTACCTTTCATCAGAGTGGAAGCTGACATTCGGTGTGTAGGTAGCTCTGTGGAATATTTCACCTGGGTCTCTAGTGGAAATCTGAAACAGTACAAATGCGCATTCGCCAGCACCTCCCTCCGCTAGACTGCACTCTTTCAAGACAGGGTTTCAATTATTAATTTGGATATTTAATAAAATCCTTTGCCTTCAGTAACTTTCAGAAAACCTTCTGAGTTTATGTGGGCTGGATTTTTGCCCATAGGTTGGGTAAAATTCAATTCAAATATTCTTCATGAACAACATATGCTTTCTTTCTAGTTGAATGATATTAATAGTGAGTATTAGAATACATACAGTTATCATTTCAGCTACAGGTTTCTGAGCACCCTGTAGTGGGCATCATTTAAACGTTTATGTACATGCCTGTAGTTGTGCATGTGTGTGCATCTTTCCTAAGGCAAACAATCCGGTCCCTCTTTTTAGAGCGAAGACTGGCCTTCAAAGAATGAGGCGTAGGAGACGCTAGCACTAGAGCTCAGGGCCACAGGCACACCCTGCTTGCCTGCAAGGAGCCTCAGGCCTCCTGGTTTTTCAGCCCTTTGCCTTGGTGTTTCCTGTAGCCAGCAGGTATGATCTGGCATCAGACCAAACACAGCTGTTCATCCTGTGGCTCACATCCCACCTCCCCCTTCGCCAGAGCTTTATTCTGCTAACCAAGATGTTTTCCACAGCTCTTAAGATGGAGTGGGCTGGAGGAGGAAACTGTTGCCTGGGGTTCTTGGTCAGGGTCTGGGTCTTTGAGCACCGCCTGGCCACTCGCCTGCTCTGGCTCTCATGCATGCAGCTTGTTATAGGCTTGGCCGCCTGCTCCTGAAATTCAGCAAGGCGGCCATGTCAGCTGGAAGGAGATGAAAAGCCAGCAGTGCCCATGTGTTCCTGGTCTTTAGAAGTTGGGTCAGCGAGGTTTAGAGACTCTTTAAATATTTCAGTTTATAGGATTAGACTTGATCATCTGGGATGGAAGGGTGCTGCCCCAGGCCAAGGCTTGGCTTTTTCTTCATTTCTTTCATATGAGAGGTAGGTGTTTGACATTGCACAGTTCGAGTGTAATAAAACTTAAGTGTAGTGAATAAATGCAGTGAATTGGAGAGCTGTGGCAGCTCTGAGAGTTTGCTCCCCTATTTATATTTTGGAAGTAATCATGACTTGAAAAGCAGCAGATTGGTACAAGGATTGTAAGCTGGCAGCAGAAAACTCCTGGCTTTGAGGGAATTGGTAGTCTTTGGCCATTCTCTAAGGAACGGTGTTCTGTGCCTGTTTGACTCTTCGCAGTGGTGTTGACAGTGCCCTGCAGTCCACTGACCAGCTGGGCGCTCTACCGTGCATGTTCATGGTGGTGAGCAAAGCCACGATGTTATAATCCCAGGATACTTAAGAAGTCTGGGATTTCAGTGGCTCCCAGGTCTCCCCACAATACAGCAAGCACCCCAAGTTTTCCTCTAAAGATGCGCACACCACTAGGGTGTGCACCCCTGCCAGGATGTGCCTTCCATCAAGAGCTGGGGCACTCTGGTCACCACCCCTGTACAAAAGCCCAGTGCCCCAAGTAGGGGACCCCGCCCCCTCCCAAGTCAGTGGGAGCGCTGTGTGCTCGCTATCATTTTCTGTCATGTTCCATAGAACATGATCGCTCTTTGTACCTCTTGAATCCTAAATTTCAGAAGTAATTTGTCTCTTTCAAAGAGCGTGTCATTAATAATCATTATTTAGAACTGCCGAGTCTTCAGTGTGAGTGTGCATGTACATGTATGTGTGCGTGTCTGTGTGTGTGTCTGTCTGTCTGACTTAAACATCCAAAAAAAATTGGTCTTGCTTGTAGCAAACAGTGCCTCCACGTTGGTAGATCCAGCCCTCCCCACCCCCAGCCCTACCCACAAGTGAGTTGTCCCCTGTCTGCCTTTAATCACATGAAGGTGGGTGGCCACAGAGACTGACCAAAGCCTGGCGTCCTGGAACTCATTAGTATTATTGGCAAAGACAGGATTATAAATTGAGAATTTTTTTAACTGATTGGAAAAAATTCCTATTTAACTATTTCATTTTATTATCCTTACAAGAGAGAGGAGAAAGAGAAGAAAGACTTTCTCATCAAACATTTGAAACAGTAAATGAGGAACCCAAACTTCAACTCTCACTGGGCATAGACCCTGCACAGTTGTTATAAATGCTTCAAGGATGGCACCTGGTCACCCTGGGGCCAGGGGCCAGAGGAGCATCCCCAAACCTGCAGATGGGTGGTGGTTAAGAGACAGCATTGCTATTCAGTGTATGCTAATGCACGTTGTTATTCTTAACATTAAAATTCCACTAAAGCACTAATAATTACTGTTAATACCATCTAGTGGAAAGTTACAGTAAAGGAGCAGTAGTAGAAACAGTATTTAAGGGAGAGCTGCCGGCATGATAAGAATGCAAATAAGCGTTATTAGCCTAATGATTTTGCCGTCGCCATGGTTGTGCGGCAGCAGTGTTGTGAATATGTCATCCGGCACCCGTGAATTTGGAAAGTGTGTCAAAACACAACTTCAATTAGTTTGCTCTAATTATGGCTCTGGAGAGTTTGTGACTACATCACTCCTCATTAAAAGAGAGATTTTCTCCTATGGATTAATGTAATATACAAAGGAAAGTTTCAGAGTTCCTGACGCCATTTGCTCCTCTCCTGAGCTTGCTCGGAGCAGGCCTGATGGATGCAGAGGGCTCCTGCCGCGACTGGACTCAGGAGATCTGATGGTGGGTGACCCTGGTGAGATGGCTGCTGTGGTGTTGGACTGTTTGGAGTGGCTCTTCCCCTGTCCTGCTGAAGTGGCCACTGCAGAGGGAGCTAGGAGGCCCTCCGAAAGCAGGGGATGGAGTCCGTTTGAGTCAGTTAAGAGATGTTTGCTATTGTGGCCCTGTCTGTCTGTCATGGCTCCTTTGCATTGAGCTCAGAAGAAGCTTTTAGCCTGAGTGGGGGCTGTGAGTAGAGGCGGCTTGGAGGAGAGACTCTTGACTCCAGGTTGTGTAATCACTGGGGTGGTACATAATAAAATGCCCTGAACTGAACATGAAGGGCTTGCCAGGCAGATGGGAAGACCTGAGTTCAGTACCCAGAACCCACACGAAAAGCCAGGAGTGGTGGGTGACATGAGCATGGTATCCAGAGACACGGACGAGCAGGCTTGTGTCTTCCCACAGTGTCAGAATTTACTGACTACCCTTAAACTTGCAAGGCTGAACGGTTCTAATGACAGCAGTTTGTCATAAACCTGCCTTCCGTGGGAACTTGGCCAAGGCAAATGCAAGCTCTCTCCTTCCTATCTTATTACTAATGTTAATCCCTGTCATACAACACACCATAAACCTGGATGTGGATTATAGAATGAATGCACGTCGGAGAGGTCAGGAGGTTTCAGAAGTGGGCTGAGAGTCCATATTGGTTAACTGATGGATCAGACCAGTGCTGGGGGAAGCTGCTGTCAGAACTGCTGAGTAACAAGTAACTTGACGTCTTAACCCTTTGGGCAAGTCTCAGCACTACTCCGAGCCTCTGTTTCTCTTTGCAGGTCTCGTGAGAATTCAGTGGGGAGTGTAGGTAAGCCTCGCAGCTGGTGCCCCACCAACACACACACAGCTTGTAGTGCCCTGCTTTTCAGGGCTGGTCATGGAAATGGGTCAGCACAGTCTTGCTTCACACCCTGGGATCTTTCTTCGGCTTCCTTCTATCGCAGTCTGGGAACCCGAGTGCTCTTGGGCAGGGAGCAGCTGGGAAGGGGTTAAGGTAGTAATTGTTTAAGTCTTCCAGGCTTTCTCCCAGTTCTGCGATAATTTGATGAAGAACTTCACCCTAATTAAATATTCAAATTAGGAATAAGTGTCAATATGGCTTCCCATTGCCTGGAACGATGATTAATTGTATTCAAAACTCCAGTGGCCGCTGTAATCCGAGCCGAACCATTGTACCTGATTATTTCTCTGCTGCATTTGCCATGTTTTTGTTTTAAGATTTAAACCAGTAATTGATTTGCCATATGCTGTCGAGCTGCACACACTTAAAAGCCGCACAGTAGGAACTCGGGGAGCTATGATTTCCTTAGTCTTCCTATGACAGCTTTTGTTTTTGTTTTTTGACTTATCCAATGCATTATGCTTTTGTGGGGGCCGGGGGGAATGGCCCATGAGGGAAGCTCACTGTATACTCAGGTTGGTAGTTGGAGTCATATTGATCCAGGCAGATGAGCGGCTTGGATGGGAGTGAGTGGATCAGGAAGGTAGCGGGGCGCAGTGGAAGGAGCATGGTTTCCATGAGAGCCCGGCCATATTCTTTGACTTTATATGACTTTGGGCAAGTTCCTTAACCTCTGTGAGCCACTTTGTCCCCGGTGTAGCATACTGTATACCTTACTGGGTTGTTGAGATGGTCGCGAGGCCTGTAGAACAGTGGTGATTGTCATGGTCTCGGGTGCTTGCAGGGACAAAGCCCCTAGTGTTCTCCTTCCCCAGAAACCTTTCTCCGTTATCATTATCTCCATTATGGTGGGAGTCAGCACCAGTCTCCCACTTCTCCCTCTCAGACCCTGCATTGCCTGTATCTCTCCATGTGACATCTTCTGAGTTGTTACTTTGACACATGAATAGCTAGTTTGTATCTTGAGCTTTTTCTCCCCTTCCTGGCTAAGGCCATGCAGGAGACTCTCAACAGATGTTGGCTGTTGTTCTTATCCCTCCTTATTTTAAAACCAAAACTTGCAACCTTTTACTCCTTTAGCCTTAGAATTTTAGAGCTTTTCGCTTTACAGTAGATTTATGTATTTGTTTCAGTTTGTGGTCAGTAGATTCCCACTGGGAGAATATGCTTTGCTCTGGCTTCTTAAACCATTGTAGCAGCTAGCACAGTGCTTAGCTTACAGCAGGAGCCCAGTTAAAGGTGAATGGACAGGGATGGTGAGATGGCCCACTGAGTAAGGGCACTTGCCACCAAGTTTGTCAGAAAAGAATTGACTCTCATAGCTTGACCTCTGACCTCCACATGCACACCATGGCACACACATAAATACAAAAATAACCAGTTGTGGCCCCTTGTTAGCGGGTGCACACCGATACCACCCCCCTCTTCCTGGATGGAGGCCTGCTCACTAGGACTGTTAGGATTCAGTTTCTGTCTGGGCGTGGAGCGCTTCTGAGTTAAGCTTACGGCACTCACTTGCCTTCACTGGTGTGGAAACGTGCCACATCAGACTATACAAGTGACAGCAGTGGCTTTTCCTGGACATAGCCTTCCGGACTGGCAAGAGAAGAAAAAGCACAACTGAGAACATGGCGGGCGGGACGCATAGCTGTTGAACCACTGCCTTTCTGTTTCCAAGGAGCTGGGTCCAAGAAGCTTTACTGGAACCTTCAGAGCTCAGTCCGATGTGGCGCTCAGAGGACCCGGAAGCAGGAGCCAGGCTAAGAGGTCTGCATGCTGGCCAGATCCTTCCAGCTGAAAACGATCCATTTTAATTACCTCCAGGGTGTGCCAGCCCCTGAGCATATGGTCCTTAAGAAGCAAGGGTCCCCAGACTGTCAGCGAGTGTGGGCACTGGCCAGGGACCTCTTTCTGACACTGTTGACCAGCTTGTAGTGTGGATGCTCCAAAAGGTGCTGATTAAAATGCCAGCAGGTGCAGCGAAGGTCCCTTCCCCGTGACTCCCACACCCCGCTCACACCAGGTGTTTTATCAGAGTCTTTTTCTTCATTAAGTGGCGTTCATTAAGCATGTCCTCACACCTGGCGCTGAAGCGGCGCCTCACAGCCGACTTCTTCCCAGTGGTGTTTTGCGTGAATAAAAGGGAATTTCATTTAGCCATTTGCCAGCCCCCACCACCACTTTAACTCAATTACTATTGCTTTTGCGCGATTCTTACACCGTCTTCAGCTCTCCTTTGTGCACTGCCCACGGTCATGCCCCACAGTCCCACAGACGCATGATGTGTGATGGTGAGACAGCCCTTTCACATGAGTGCCGTGCTGGGGGCTGCCCCTGTGCCACCTCTTAGAGTCCTGCCCACAGCTTCGAGAGGCTTCCCCTGGCTTTGTCCTTGTTTCATAAAAAAACACTAGCAATGACAAGCAGGAGATGAGTGGCGTGGGTAGAGTCCACTCTCCCCTCAGGTTATTGCTGATGACACCACACGCTTGTCCAAGAGCTGGACATCCTTCAGGCCTGTTGACACTGAACCTACACACAGAAGTTGGTTGTCCCTCAGGGCTGGTTGTGACATGCTGTTTGGAGCTGCCTAACAGCTGTGTTACAGAACACATCCAGTTCATACCTCCCTTCTCCTTGTTCTGCCCCGACAATGTTAGGAGGTCCTCAAAGCAGCCCCAGTTCGCCGTCCAAAGACCTGGTTCCTGGCAACTGAGGTTCCACTCCACACATGGTCCTTCCCCACCGTCTCCCAGCCCTGACCCCTTAACCACTGTCTTATATCTATGTAACTTTCTGTGGTGAGCTTACAGCGTTGTCTTCAGGTGTGCCTAATCTGGGGTCTGGGAGGGAGCCCCGCTCCATGTGTGGGAGTCCCCTTCAGTAAGGGTTCTGAATGTGCCCCAGAGTGGAAGCCCCACTCCCCACCCCCCTTGTGGGAGTTCCCTTCAGTAAGGGTTCTGAATGTGCCCCAAGGCGGAAGTCATGTTTGAGCTTATTTTCTCTAGGCTTAGAATTTGTTGTCATTTTAAAAATATTTGTTTTTATTATTTTGTGATTATATGTGTGAGTATTTGTGTGTGTGGTATGCACATGTGAATGCAGGTGCCTATGAAATCCAGAAGAGGGTGTGGGCCCTTGGAGCTGCAGTTAGTGGCGGTTATAAGCCATCTGATGAGGGTGCTTTGCAAGAACAAACTGTGTTCCTAACTGTTGAACAAGCTGCCCAGCCCTCTGTTCATTTTTTAGCTGCATCATTTCAAAGTTCATTTATTGAATTTTTTATAGTTTTTGCTGGTTTGGGTTTTGTTTTTTATTTTGTTTTGTTTTCTTTATGAGACTGGCCTAGGATTGATTATATAACCCAGGCTGGCCTGGAGCTCATAGTGACCCTTCTGCCTCAGCCTCTTATATGCTAGGATTATAGGTATAAGCTACCACACCTGGCTTTGTTTATGCTTTTTTAATGTCCCTTTTAAGGAAAGTCATTTTATTTTCCAAATAGCTCAATATTGTAGAAAGTTGTGACCTTGTACCCCACCCAAAATCTCAGGAACCCCCAGGTTCCTGGAGCACATGCAGGAGTCTACAGCTTCAGAAGGTGGCAGAACAAAAGGCTGTACGTGTATGCATAGGGGACATAACATAAAAACAGTAGCCATCTCCAGCTGCAAGTTAGCCACCGCCTCCGTGTGCAGTCCTCAGCAGTTTGAAGAGACAGCGGGGTCTGCTGCAGCCCGGCTGCACCGTTGCCATTCCTTTTGACCACTGGGTCCACAAGATTGATGGTTGCATTTAAAAAATTCACACAGACTTGGAATCAACACTAGAAAATACAGATTTAAATTAGCAAGAAAAAGGCAAACTCAAAGGAAATAAATTGTGCTGGCAACTACTGTCACATAATAAAATGTCATATGTAACTAAAGGACTTTTGTTCAGGGCTGAGGCTCAGTGGCCATGTTAATTGAATAAGGTGCCTCACATTGACTCGGGGCAAGAGTGAAATTTCCCTTAGCATCTCTTTAGCTGGAGTTGTTGTTGGCAGCAGCATGGTGCTCATCTGTTACAGAAACGCCAGCCCCTCTGCGCTGTGATCGCTCCAGAAGCAGCACCCAGCCCCAGCCCTACAGGTTTGACCTGTCTTCCCAGGGCAGGTCCTGAGAGAGGAAAGCCAGGCAGAGACTGCCCTGATGCCTTCCGTCAGCTGATGTTGGAAAATTGCTATCTGAATCAAGTAATAGTTGTTATCACTGATGATCCCCGAGACTCCCAAGGAGAGGGCAGCCTGCTTTCTAGGTTTCCTGATCATTCAAGGGTATCTCCACAGCCACTGTGTCTACCCGTAGATGGGGCACCTTTGGAGCCCACTCCTGTAATCCTGCTGCTTCTGTTGCAAAGTGAGTACTAGCCACGGTCACCTCCTGGAACATCTTGGTGGCGTTTGAAGCTGTGTAGCTCTTGGCCCAGCTGCAGAGGGCAGAGCAAACAGACTGGCCCCTGTGCAGTCCTGTCCCTGCCTTCTCTGCTGCCGTGCACTGCCATGACCTCGTCTCGATTTGGGAGTGCCTGGGGCTGGCAGGTTCCAGTTTCAAATGTGGAAACTAGATTGTCCCCTCTCTCATGGGTGCCAGCTTGTTCCATCTAGCAATCTCCTGAGATTTGTACAAAGACCTTGAACTATTTCCACATACACTTGTACCATAGCTTCATCTGTCCCCCAATTATTTGATATCATTGGCTTTATAAGCAATGCCACAAGGAAAGTATTTATTGTTTGTGTAAAGTTATCCTTGAATCAGAGGGAGCTGCATTTTCCAAATCATTAACCAGCCTAGACTGAGGCTGAGTAGGGAGCAAGTGGAAAGCCTTGCTGGAAGATTCCCAAAATTATCCCTAATTATAAGTCACGATCAAATTTGCTCATACAGGAAGTCTGAGATGATTTACAGGATCTCCCCTGAGTTGTGCAAGTGTGACTGTGTAGGCTCTGTTCTCAGCACTGGAGTACCGAGCAGAGGAAAGTGATGGAGATCAAATTCTCCCACAGAGGGAGGACTGTGCAGATGGGGATGTCGTTAGAAAAGACCTCATAGGAGGGGGCATCTCTCCAAGGGTGACCAAGGCAGGTATCTGTGAGGTAGCCTGGCCGGAGAAGCCAGCATCTGAGAAGCTGCAGAAGAGTATTCCTGGCAGACAGAAATAGCAAGAGCAAAGGCCTGATCAGGTCTGAAAGCCAAAGGGATAGAACACGAACAGCTGAAGCTGGGATCGGTGAACGGGAGTGTGGGAGGCCAGGCTGAGCTGGCAGGACCTCACAGCCAGCAAGATGCAGTCCAAAGCAGGGGAAAGTCCCAGTGAAGCCCCAGGAGTCAGGACTTTAGGATGGTGGCAACTTAGGAAGGGAGGGTTTATTTGGGCTCACCACCTGAGGGTACAGCCTGTCGTAATGGTGAAGGTGTGGGCAGCTGAGACTGCTGACCACTGTGTCCACAGTGTCTGTGCTGGTGGTGAAGGCGTGGGCAGCTGAGGCGGCTGGCCACTGTGTCCA
>NC_022011.1:43123853-43151047 GCF_000317375.1 Microtus ochrogaster
TGGGCAGCTGAGGCGGCTGGCCACTGTGTCCACAGTCAGAAAGCACAGATGAGCACTGCCACTCGGCTTGTTTTCTCCTTGTTCAGTCAGGGACCCGAGCCCATGGCACAGTGCCACGCATAGTTGGGGTAAGACTTCCCACCCCAAAGTAATCTGGAGACTTGCTTCCTGGCATGCTGAGAGACTTGTTTCCATGGAAATTCTAAATCCTATCACATTGATAAGGTTAAACCTTGCACCAAGGTAAAGGGTTCACTCATATTACGTGTGAGTGACAGCTACTCTATTTGCAGCACCTGTGTCTGCCTGTAGATGACATCCTTCAGAGGCCACGCCCTCCAAGGTTCTGGCACTGGGATAGAATCCCACATCCCGTAAACTCTGGAGGGCAGTGCCCTTCGCTGTCCATCTGTGTGCAGTGTACTGTCGCTCGTTGGGGTTGCTGGGCTACTGTGTGAAGACTAGATCTTGAGTCTAACTTCAGAAATGTGGCCAGGACACTGCCATCCTGCCTGAGTGACCTTTCTATCCTGATAGTTGCCGTTCCCTTCAGAAGATGGGAGCATCTACTATCTGTCATTCCCAAATTTCTTACTGGCTTTGCTGTGAAGGGGCCGGTTCCTCCTCAATAAGTCATTATCTATGGAGATTAAACTTTGGATGTAAGGCTGGCACCCTGTGTCTGACTCCAGGAATCGGAACTGGAACTCCAGACTCGGCTCCTCTCACCTGAGCACTGCGGATCTCTCCTCATCCCCGAGTCCCTGCTTCCGTCCTGAGAAGAGTGGACGCAAAATATGTAGAAACTTGATTTCTGTTTAACACCTGCCTGTTCCGCAGCTCCTTCCTCAATACTCCTGTCTCTGTGCTCTCTTAGTTCCACGTTCCCAGACCCCCGTGTCACCCCATGTATATAAACAGAAACTCCCCTTTCTCCTCTTGTGAGCTCCTGGCTGCTGCGGCTGCTGCCTTCTTCCTTCCCCCACCCGCTTCACTCCATGGCAGAGAAGCATGGGACATACAAGTCCAGTTGGGAAACGCCATGCAGAGAAGTACGATGACTGAGCCAGCAGCAGTTGGTACCACAGAAGGACCTAGAGGATTAAGTTCAACACTTGATTGACAAGTATTCAATAATTTAATTACTCTGTGACAGATAGTGTCCTAGAAAATGGTGCAAAGTTGAAGTCTGGCCTTGCTGTCGAGCACACCCTCAGCCCTGAGAGAGAACATTCCAGCAGGTGGGTGAGGCCTTGCAGGGAGAGCAGGAATTCTGATGTCATCGTCCTGCCAGCAAAACCTGGGCATAGCCCAAGCTTAGGTGACTGAATAATCCCTAGGTAGCCCCTGGCATCCATCCCTCCAGGAAGTTAGGGGTGCTGTGTTTCCCATGCCTGCTGGCTCTGTACTGTACCACGGTGGTTCTCCTTGACAGTATTGGCTGAAGACAACCATGAGCGTGTTGGGAGGGGCACTTGCTCTTGACATAGGCTCGCTTCTACTCTCTGTACACAGGCTCAAGCCAGCTTTGTGGACTTATGGAAGGTGCTTTCCTGAGCACCTACTGGGTCCTCTGGCCTGGGTGGGACACAGTGGCTCAAACCAGGGCGCCATGTTCACTGTCAAAGGTTGCTAGTCTCCTCAGTTGACCTGATAGTAAAATCCCCACCGACTGTGGTGGGTGTGGAAGCCACTGTTCTGAGCCTGGGTGTTTGGGTCATGCTGATCCATTGTATGCCACACTGAGGCCTGGGCCTCACTGACAGTCTCTGTGGAATATCCTAAGGGAGGAAGGAAATGGCTGCTGGTTCCTTGAGAGGGCCGGGGCTGAGGGAGAAGATGGAGGTCTCCCCAGAAGGACCTGCCCTGGCCACTGCACGCTGCTGCTCACCTGTGGATGACATCGTCTGCTTTCTGAGTCTCCTCGTAACCTCCTTTCTCCCTTCTCTCTCAGGCACATCTCACTAACACTACCAGCTACCTTCCGAGGCAGAAACAACACCAGTGCCGACTATGAGTACCAGCTCTCCAATCTGTACGCCATCTCAGGTATGCGGGCCACTGTGACAGGCCAGTGCAGACTGTGCGTGTGGCTGCCTTCTCCATGCTGCCACTTCTCGCCTCCCCCTGCACACCAGCCTGCCCTTTCCCTGGCCTTCTCTTTCTTCTGTGTTGGGACTTAGAGAAAGGCCAAATGCATGTCTGGAAGTTAGTGATGGACAGTGTGTGGGTTTCTCGGGCTGAGGGAAGGCTGAGGGGTACTCACCATATCCTTTACCTGCCAGCCCAAGCAGGGCCCCCCGACACACAGCAGTGTTGAGCTGCCATGTTCCTGCCTGTCCTCGCCTCATGTTCTTACAGCTAGCCAGCATTAAGAGGGGCACAGTCTCTTCCCCTCACTCGCCCAGAGTCTGTGGTTTCTGAACTCGACCTGGAAATGGATAGTGTTACTGTGGCAGGAACTTCACCAGCCCCAGTTTTCCTGTCACCTTCACTGGAGGGGGGAGGGGGGGCAGCCTCACTGCAGAACCGAGATTCATGAGGTGTGAGGCCATACAGGTGACTTGCTAAGAGCCCAGGAAACCCACAAATGCCTCCCATCGCTGGGGCCCCAGACAAGGGTGTTTGTCTGTCGGGCGAATGTGGTAAATCGTTGCCACTTACTAGCACACATCCTTAATGCTGAGTGACATTTTGAACACGGGAACATGACATTCATTCATGTCCCATAATGAATCGGTTATTTAAAAGGTAATCTTCCTCTCTCTCTCTCCTCTCTCTCTCTCTCTTCCTCCCTCCCTCCCTCCCTCTCTTTTTTTCTAAAAACTGCAACTTCGGGTTACTAAACAGATGAACTCCAGCGGTGGCGTAATTCTTGTCAGTGCTCGTTTCTGTCGTTATGATCACTCCCTAATAGGTTTGGAAGTGAACGCAAAGGCAGGTTGTTCCATCTCTAGGAGACACTCCTGCTGGGAGGGGGGGAGCCCCAAGTCGAGGCTCTGGCTGCATTCCAGGAGCCAGGGTGGGAGGGTGAGTGTGTGTCTGGGGAGCATTGCTTCTGTACCATGGCTATTTCAGCAGCATCATAGGGAACTTAACAAGTATGGAGAGACAGCCTGCTTGGTAGAAAAGCTGACTATTTCCCACATGCTTGGCGGCAGAGTGGTTTGTAACAGGACTGTGACACCCAGCTCCACTCCCTCAGACTGGGCAGGGACAGTGCCCTCATGCACTGACTGCTCTTCTTCAGCAGCGTGCAAATCTTAGGGTTTGCACTGGGTTGCACCCGCCATGCCTGTGTCCTCTGATGGCTTTCCCAGCTGTCGATGCTTCCTCAGCAAATGACCCACAGGGCACATGCTCTGGTCTGGTAGGAATGTTACTCTGCCTCTGGACCGCTGCTTCCTCAATGCAGCTTTGATGAGGTGCTGACTGGGCTCATTTCAGCTGCTGGTTTAGCAATAGCAAGGTAACAGCCTCGGGATACACGGGACACTCCTCAGAAACTTCCTGTCCCATTAGGCAAATAACAATCTGTGGGGTTTTATCTTCAGAGGTAGTTGAGGCTTCAGCCCAGGCCACAGACAGCTCAAGTCTCCCTAGCAGCTGTAGGCACCAAATCAATCACTCTGCCAGAAGCAGGCTCTCACAGGGCCACTAGAAGTACCCTGTAGGCCCTGGAGACTCACCATGGTAACTGGTCTGGGGAGGTCATCCATTCCCTTCCATCCTCCCATACTGACTACCTGATTGACCACCCTGTCACCCCCAACATAAACACTATCTGGTACCAAGTGGCACACAGCTCAGTTTGGCATAAGGGTTTCCAGAGGTTAATCCAGAAACAGTTACGGTGATATGTGCCCCAGCCAGCCTAGCCTGGTGTGGACTTGGCTACCGTAGGGGCTCTGCAGATCATACCGTGAATCATCCCGCTCTCCTCCCAGCCATCAGCACAGGTCACTTCACTCTTCTAGTGCTCAGCCTTTGATGCAAAGTTCCGACATGCTGTCTGTGGTCCTGGAGCTATCGATAACCATTTCTCTGACTTATGGCCCTGTCCTGAGATAAGGAGATATCAAAACAATGGAACTAGAAATGTAAAAGGCAGCCCTGTTGGATAGTGTGGGGAACTGACTCTCCAGTGTTTGTTCACTGATATCTAGTGGTGTGGATCCCTGTTCCCTGAGCCAGAACAATCCCTGCTCAGATGACCACATAGAGAGCCTTAGCTCAGCTTCTGTAGCAGCAGCGGCAGGGACCATCCAGGGTGTTCCCAGGCAGGGCGGGAGGTACTGAGCCAGCATCTGTTTTGCTGAGAAACACAGTGTGAGAACCCTTCTGTCTGTAGTCACATGATCTGCCAGCTGACTGTTTCCAGGGCCTCAGCCCACCAACTCCAGCCAGTTTGTTCCCTGCCTGTGAGGCCTTCCCATTCATAGACATCCAGTGGTTTCCAGTTCTCAGCACTCATCAGTTTAGTCTTGATCAGCTTAGTCCAGAGGTTTGTTTTTTGCTCATGGAAAAGACTGAAAAGCTCATTGGCTCAGTGCTAGAATTCTAAAATATTTATATCCCTTGTGCTGCCATATTGAAGCCCCCCCCCAAAAAAAAAGAAAGCTGTGAAGTGGTCCCTTGAGCCTCATCCTTCCTCTTATGGGAATGTCTTCTAGAAAATTCTTAGAGCTGCAGTCCGACTTATGAGAAGAAGAGAGAGCATGCACTAGGGTGAGGACTGTCCCTGTTAAGGTGCTCCTGTGAAGTGGGCAGAGAAGGTGGGGGCATCTCTTCCATGTCCAGGACAAGGGTGTCCTACAAACTGTCTGCCTGGTGGCCTGGCTTTTTAACTAGCCATAAATAAAGTACACAGAATGTTGCCAAAAAAAATAAGACAGCTGAATGTTCAGTGAGATCTCATTTTTAAAATATAAGTTGGAGAAAGATTCACACCGACATGTTTAAGTCATGTTCTTCTTATTTTGGGCACACAGTTGCCTGTGCCTCTATCCTGCAGTACTTTCCTGAGTGAGTTCCATAGACATATTAACTATTGTCTGCATGGGCCTTTGAGATCTGAGCCCCTTGATGGCTCCTCTTGGCCTCCGTACCCCAAGTGGATCTGGCTGAGTCTTTCCACAGCCAACCTTATCGACTGTCTCTGACTAATAGTTTTCTTTTTGATCATATCTAATTTTTTAAGCTACTTTTTAAAATTTTTATTCTTTTTATTTTATGTCACTGAGTGTTTTGTCTGCCCGTATGTATATGCACTGTGTTCTGCCTAATGCCCACGGAGGCCAAAAGAGGGCACCAGATCCACTGGAACTGGAGTTGCAGATGCTTATTAGTCCTGATGTGGGTGCTAGGAACTGAACTCAGGTTCTCTGAAAGAGCAGCCAGGGTTCATACCCACCTAGCCAGCTCTTCGACCCAGCATAGCCTGTTAACTAAAAGCTCTGTTTTTGTAGTTGGTTCTTGTCAGCAGTAGCAAGGACAGAGGCACAGCTGCACTCTGTTGCCTGACATGCCTGCGTTCTTTTAGGAACCCAGACTCAAGTAAAACAGGACACAGTTGGATTTGATACTAAAAGGAATTTCAAAATGAGGCAACATGAAGCAGGGTGGTAGTTTATTAGACTAGAGAGGCGCCTCGGGAAGCATTACACACACCAAGAGCATGGGGTGGGCATCTCAAAGACGGCCCTCAACTCAACAGCAGCTGTGTACAGTTTCGGTGGCTGTTGGGTTAACCTCAAAGGGTTCTTCAGAAACCACTTCCTCCCTTTTTCATAAATAAGATTGTTTTAGGACTCTGTATGATCCATGGATAAAACTCGGACCCTCTACAGTCATATAAAGGGTTTAGGGTGTATACTTTCATTGTAAGGGGTTTCTGATGAGAATTCTAGAAAACTGTAGGTTTGGGGGAAGTGTGTTGGGATTTTCAATGCTCAGCTGGTGAAAGCTCTTAGGTAGATCCCCAAATACGTGCAATAAAATTAACATTGTGTAAGATCCAGAGGAAACCCCAGACTCAAATAATATGTAAAACAAAGAATCTTTATTACTATTCCAGCCTGCGTGCAGGGTCGTTCACCCGTGTGAAATGGCGACAGCCCTGAGAGGAACGTGCAGGCTCCTTTTAAGCATAGCTACGGGGAGTTTCAGAGACAGTTAGGTTGTCTTGAATACAATTGGTTAAGCACACAGCAGTTATATTAGTATATTTTTAGTTGGCTGAGGTTTAGTTGTATCATCTTTGGACATATTTGCACAAGCTTGTGCAAGTTTGGAAGTGACTCAGAAGGGGCTGCTGGATTTGTCCTTGAGACACTGTGAGGCTGGCTCTGGCCTCCTCTCTGAATGCAAGGGCGTTGTGGATAAACGGCCCTTTGTGGGAGGGACACCTGTTTTGCCCTTCTCAGAGAACTGAAACCTAAACTCAGCTGTGAGAGTGGGAGAGGTTAACCCTTCACTGGATGTGAGAAGATGATAGTGTCTGGGAATAGGATGGGAATGTCGGTGCAGCTGTCTGGCTGTCTGGCAGTGGATTCTGGATTTGGCTTGAGTCTCTGGTGGGTAAGATGAAAAGCACAGCATCCTTTTTCATGATCACAGAGAACACCCCTTCCTCCTAGAGCACTGCCACTGGGGGACAGCTCCAGCTGTGCTCTCCTAAAGGCAGGACAGAAAGACAGAGTGGCTGTGCACACGCACAGCCTGTCGCAGCCAGCCCTGTCTCCTCAGTTCTGCTCTGTCTGTGAGATACCCCAGATGGATGAGAATCCCACAGACACATGTTGAAAGTAGCAGGTCCATCAGGCAACTTTGTGCAAGAGTGAGAGAGCTATGAATATGTACATTGGGGTGAATTTCATAGCACACCCAACTTTCTGTGCCAATAATGGCGTTTGATGAGAACAGTCCATGCAGCCCTGGGGAAAAGTGTCCCTTCTCAGTTGAAATGACCCACACTACTTGAGACCTTTGTGAGATGCATTTTAGAGCACAGCCTTCTGCCCACAGCTGTGGAGTACTATGCCAGGCTTCTACCAGGAGAGGCACATCTGTGCCAGAGGGCTCCTGTGAGGAGGGACTTAGCCAAAGGGCCTCGATGTCACAGTCCTAACCCAGGGTGCTTCTTCAGTTCCGTGGCAGATGTGTTTAATGAACACGCCCCCAAAGCAGTGGAAGCTGGACTGCTCGGGCCTTTGCTGACTGCAGTTACATGCTTTGCAAAATTGCCCATTTAAAATATTTTTTGGAAATTAAAATATAATTACATTGTTTTCCCTCTTTTCCTCCCTCCAATTGCCTTTTAAACCCCAGTTTAAAATTAGTTAATTTTTTTTTCCAAGAAAAACTAACGTGGGAGTTTAAGGTAGTAAAATTAAGGCAAATATGAATGGAAGCTAGGAAACCCAAGTTTTCCCACACACAGGCCCCGAGGAGGCGCCACCGGAAGGAAACACCAGGACCCATGCTGAGCAGAGGTGGGGACTCATCTTTGTTCACCGCCCAGTTGGGTAGCCCCCCTTTCCCTCCCCCCCACGGACAGAAGTGAGAGCCACACCCAGATCTGTCCTGGCTCACTGCCAGGGTGGCGTGATGGCTTCAGCTCCCCACTCGCCAACATTAGGTTACCCCTAGCCACCCAAGTCTTCTCTTTGATTACTAGAAAAACCATCTTCCTGGCCTCCATGGCTTCCTTTCAAGGTGTTTGATACCAAGGAGGACTGAAGGTGCTCGGGTCAAAGTCCGGCTTCTTCTCCCAGTAGAAGAGGGGACAATTTTATCTGAAATACAGATCTATGGATGAGCTGTGGAACTCTGTCGTGGGCTGCGAAGGCACGAAGCAATTAAAAATAATTAATGATTTCTGCGGATCAGCCTTTCTCCATGCAGTTTTAATCCAGTTCTCATTTAAATTGGAAGATGGACATTTAATTATCAGTATTATGAAACTCGTGATTTATACATTTCATCCAGTGAGATAAAATTTCTGCCAGCAGCTCTTCATCTTGTGGAGAAAAGACTGTGTGTCTTGTGGGGAGGGTGCTTTATGGCAAAGAGTCTGTGTTTCTTAGAGGCTGCTTGTTTAAACCTCACCAGCCACACGAGCAGAACACTTCATCCCAAGCACCGGTCCTTTCATTTGGAGTGATTAATGTTCTCTCTCTCTCTCTCTGTTTCTGGGGAAGGAGAGTGAAAAACTGGGTGTGATTGCTCCTACCTGTAACCCTAACTCTTCGGAAGAAGCTACGTGTGAGGGTTGCAGTGAGCTCTGGGCCATCCTAAACTGTATGTAGAGTGGGACCTTACTGCCCAAACAAAACATTGAAAGTAAGTCTCGTGCCTCAGTGAAGCTTTGCAGGGTTGGAATGAGAGATCTGAGGCTCAGACAGCAGGGAAGCCCTGATCTCCTGTGTGGCGTGTTGTTCCTGGCCGTGGTGCAAAGGGTTAAGGTCTTGGGTAACAGGATTTGCACCTGGTTCCACTTGTGCATATGCTGCAGGTCTCCTTTTAGCTCGTACATGGATTGAGTGGGTCACTAATGGTTGCCACCAAGGAAAGAACCTTGTGTCTCTGTGGGAGTGCACGAGGGATGTGGGCTCTGTGTTCCCAGTGTCCCTATGGCCTTTGGTGGGCATGCTTTCCTGGCCTGAGTGAGCTCGGCTTCCCTTTATCCTCTACTGGGGTGCTCGGGAACACCTGGGAGGAGGTAGAAAGGTGTTAGGAGAACGCCTGGGTAGCAGCGAAGGCCCCAGCAGGGAGTGCAGTGTGTAGGGAAAGTTACCGAGTGCAGTGAAAAGCATGACTGACAGCAGTGCTCGGGTCAGGAGGGAGGTAAGCGGTGGCAAAGGTGAGAGGAATTTTGTCACCACTTGTTCTGGCCATGGCTCACCTTGTCTACCCATCTGCCCCAGCCCTGACAGTGACATCGAGTCTAAAGAAAAATATAATAAGGAAAAGGAGAGCTGAACAGGCGCGGACGGGGAATTGATCAGCCCGCGTATTTGTACATCCTGATGTAAAGGGGTGGTTGACAGGTGGCCAGGCTCGCTCTGCACACAACCATGTGTGTGCTGTCAGGCGCACGCACACTGCCTCGTTTCGATTGATGAATTGCCTGCTTTCTTGATTAAACCTTCCGTCACTTAAGAAACAAAAAGCCTGTGTTTAGATGGCAGAGTGGGACATGTCAAAAAAATCTGTCTCCTTTACCTTTGTGCAGATGTGGGCACAGACTGTAACATGTATTATTAAAATGAATGTGGCATTTACTGTGCATTATTCCTTCCCTGGGAGAAAGGACTGTAAATTATATGCTAATAATAAGCTTTAACCCTTTCGAAATGCAGGAAGATTTAAGAGTGTGAATGCTCACAGAGGCCCGGCTAATTGGGTGTGTTTTGTACATTCACCATGGCCGCCATGTCACGGGAGTTAATGAACATTCGGCACAGGCACATTCACAGGGCACCCAGAGCTCAAGCCTTCTGGAGCTTTGCAGCTGCTAGTGTCTCCACAGAACTCCACAGAGGGACTGAGCCTGACCCCATGCCCATGGCTGCCCAGTGCCCTGTGACTCTGCAGCGCTGAGTGTCAGTATGGTCTCTTCTCTTTCTCTGCATTCTCCATTTTGTGAGGCTCGTGGTGCAGCCCACACAGGTGTCTGGACATGCTGAGTGCCTTCCAGCTCTCCTGCTTGACCAAGCCTTTTCTAACTCTCACTTCCCACTGCCCAGGTGGGAAATGCTTTCTCCAAGCACAGCTTGGGTTCTTTATTCTTCTCAGGTCAAATCTACGTGTCTCCCCAAGTCCCCAAGCCTCACCTGCCACATCACACACAGCTGTGTCCTGCCAGCCCAGCGCCTCTCAGTCTTTGCCTTTGTCTCTGCTTTTCCCAGGCACAACAGCAGTTCAGCCCACCTCACCTTTCCGTGTCTTTCCAAAACTATCTTCAAAGACCTATTGCCAAGCTTCTCTCAAAGCCTTTAGGGTCTCCTCTAGTCTGCTAACATCCTCCTGGCTCACCCCACTTGGCCTATGCTGAGCATCGTCAGCAGACAAGAGTCCAGTTCAAAAGCCTGGGGGTGACCTTCTTTCCTTTCTGAGCCAGGATGATGTTGGTAAACCAAGTCCACAGAAGGAGCAAGGCTGCTCACCCTCCCTTGGTTATCAGACTCCCAGGGCCATAGCAAGCCCTGTGCTCGTGTGATCAACAGGAGACCTGTTGACAGAGGCTGTCACGTCACTGACAGGACACATGTTCAGAATCTTGATACATGCTTCCCAGCTTAGAGAGAGAGAGAGAGAGAGAGAGAGAGAGAGAGAGAGAGAGAGAGAGAGAGAGCGCCTTGCTGGGAGCAGCCTCCCAGGTTGTACACTGAATAACATACTTGAATAGCGTCCCCTGGAGCCTTGAACTATGCTAACTCAGGCAGGTAACACAATGCCATAGTTACTCTCACACCTGGAAAATACAAGAATTGTCCAGCCCCATCCCCCAATGCTGGGAGGATTCAGAGCTTGGTAAAAACAATTCACAAGGGAGGAAGCTGTGTAAGAATATGGGTGCTCTCTGCAGGGCGTGATCTGTGGAGGAGCCCAAAGATTTGTGGGGAGTTATGTATGACTCGGGATATCCTGGCCCGTGCCCAGCATGGCCTTCACTGTAGCTGTAGCCTGGTTCTCCCTTACAGAATTCTGATGGATATGGTCTCTTCTGAATGTTAGAAAAAATATGTCCTCCCCGACCCCAGTCCAGAGAAACCGGCAGTAAAGGCTGTCGGCCACAGTTCAGCCAGCACCTCTGGAGCCAGGATGCCGACAGGCATCATCACGTAGAAGTGGCCTGTTTTCCGTGGCAGACAGCCCACAGGCCCTTCTGGGGAGGCGACAGGATGACGGCTCAGGGGTAGGAAGGAGGGAAGTGCCAGGCAGGCAGAGCCTGCCAGCGTCTATAAAATCTTCCTGTATGTACCTTTGGTGTCTGCAAGAAAAATGCCTGATGGGAGCTGATGGCTGCTGAGGCCTCTGTGTGCACTCTGCAGGTGGGGGAGCAACCAAGACACACTCCAGTTTCGTCACTGTGGAAAATAAAAAGATTATGAGGTGGCAGGTACTTTAGAGCGCTTAAGAAGGTGGTCGCCTCCCACTGCGCCCTCAGTCTGTGTTTGATTTGAAAGCCTGGTGGAGCATGGGCAGCAGTGCCTTAAATCTATAGGTGAGGCAGACAAGGGGCCTTGGGTGGACCTTGGCAGGGACTTGCAGAGCAGCTTCAAGCCTGAGTTCCCCCTCCAGGGATCTGAGGAACACAAGGACTGGATGGAAGCCCGTCTCCCAGGTCAGCTCGGCAAAAACAGCTGCAGTTGTCTGAGACAGGTGTGGTCACACCCCTGTCAGGGCCACAGGTACCATGGATATGTGCAGCTCAAGGTGGTGGAAGATACTGCCTGCTGCTATGCATCCACAGGCCTGAGACATCACAGGCACTCTGCCTAGACACTGTCCTGACAGAAAGTCTGGGAACTCCTTCCTCCCCGGCATTTACCTTCTCTGTCTGGCAGAGGACACCATTTCAGACCTGGCCCAGAACACACTAATAACCAAGGACGTATACGCAACCCTAGCTCTTCACCTGCTGTCGACCTCTGCCAGGGTTTGCTGTGGACGCTGCTGTAGGATGGGCTGTGTGTTTGCCCTTTGCTCTCCACCGGTGTCTCTCAGTAATAACCATCAGCTAAGAGGGGAGAGGGTGTGGCGAAGATAACTTCTTCCATTTAAATGCATTTAGGGAGCTGAAGTTAGTTTTACTTTATTAAAATGGGCTGGGTTCATTGAAATAATGAATTTAAAAATACCTACCCCTCCCCAGTACATGGTATATGCAGGACTCCCCTGTGGGCATTTTTTTTTTGTGCATTTTGTCAGTAATTTAAAATATCCTTCCCAAGACAGCCCTTTCTAGGTGGTAAAGGGAGTTTGGCGAGAGACGGACCTGCCTGGAGTTGCACCCAGGCCTGAGATTTAATTCAGGTTTGGACATCAGGCCCCGAGGCCATGACTTTTGTTTAGTCCAAGTTGCTGTGTTTATTTCCCCTGTCAGACTGAAAGCTGAAAGTGTACAAGCCCCAATGGTTGATGCATGTGTCAGTTTGGGCCTCAGTGCTCTCTGAAGTCACAAGTGGCCCCGACCTCTGGGACCTCACTGGAGAGAGACCCTGAACTTGTGGCTGATAAGATCTCTAAGTCCCAAGGGGTTCATGAATGATGGGCTCTGGCTGGGCAGAGCCATGATTAGGGAGCTTGGGGCCTCTTGGTTGGAAGTGACCTTGGACATGGAGTGAGTACTTCTCTGTTTTCGCTTCCCTGTCTGCGAAGAGGTCTGCGGGTGGGTTTTGGTGAGGATTGGAGCCATACACAGGCACAGACTCCACAGGAGGGTTGCTGCTAACCACAACACTCTGAGCCCCTGCCAGCTATCCCTAGGCCCTTTCCGAGACAGGTAAGAACTATAGGAGGCACCTTCAACAACTCCTTATCAGTGATCAGTGGGTGGGCCCACACTGACTGCTGTGTAAGTCTTTGTCTAGAAACCTCTGAGCACTAGTGTCCCCTTGTGGGTGTGTGAACCGTTAATTGATGGTGAGTGGTCCCAAGCCCACATGCCACACGCTGGGATTGAACCCTCAACATTGCTCTCCCTATTGGGGGCTTTACTGTTCCCTGAGTTCCTACTTCTGTCCCCCCAGTAGGGGTCCCACCTGAACTGGTGGCACTTCCCTGCCACCTGCCTCTCCTTCAGTCTCTAGACCAGGCCTTCAGAGCGCCATTCTTCACTGAAGCCAGAGCCAGGAAAAGTGCACAGCTGTGGTTGCTATGCTCCAGCCACCTCTGGGTCCCCAGCTGATGGCCCATGATTCGCCAGCCCACTTCCCCTCCACCTCACATGCCCCTCTTTCTCCATCCGCCTGGCCTCGTAGGATTTGAGGCTCAGACTGGCATTGTAAGATTTACCAGGCAATGGTGCAGGCATCGGCCGACCAGCTGCACAGGTGTGGGTAATAAGCCCAGAAGCCGCCTAGTGTCTCCCACCAGGGTCCTTCCTTCTCTGGAGACAAATGCATCTAACTCCTGACAGCTGCACAGAGGAGACCTCAGCCCACTTAAGAACAGCGGAGCTGCCGAGCTGCCGCCAGAGCACCTGAGTCTACACCAGCCCCCACCTCATCTCCTCTTTCCTTTAGTGCTGCACTGCACGCCCACTGCATTCCTTCCTTCCTCTTGGTTATAGTCAATGATGATCCTAAGCCCCTTTGTTATTTATTTAAAGCAAGCAAACAAACAATTAAATAAGGCACCTTCCGTCCTCCAGTCTGGTATTGGGGTGGAATTATTTATCACACGTCACAGAGAACGAGGCTCGTCACACTCAGATTTGTCTTAGCATTGAATCAGAGATGGTGAATGATGCTGAACTAGCCTCCAAGGTGAGATCCTTTGTCGGCGAGCGCTTTCTCACGCCTGGCATGCTTTATAGCTTGAGCAATCTCTTGATCCACTGGTGAGGCAACATCCATAATCTTGAATGAGAGAGTAAAGCTTGCCTTGTTGGCCCTACCCATCGCTTCTGGTGACACCCGTAGGCATCCTTAATTGCTCACTACCTAGAGGCAATAAACACTCTGGGCTTTTATGTTCATTCCCTTGTGTGTTTGCTTGAAATACATCCAGTGCCAGCAGAACTCTGTCCTTAGAGAAGGTCTTTTGTCTTGAGAGTCAGCTGGTCCCCAACTCTTGCTGATATCACCTTTGAAAGCTCAGGGCAGACGTCTTCTTAGGCTAGTGATCTTCTTGGTTGCTTTTGGTTCTTGCCAAACTTTGGCCTTATGCTTGATCACCCAGGTCTAAGGAGGGAGCCCAGCCTTTAGCTAGTGTCTTGTTCAGTTGTCGTTCAGCCAGGAGAGCATTTGTGTGAGAACCTGAGACCAATCCCCAGCACCCACGAAATGCTAGAGAGAGGAGACAGAACTCTCTGGAGCTCACTGGCTAGCAGCAGGGCTCCAGGCCAGCGAGAGACTCGGTCTCAGAGAAACTGAGGCAGACGGCCTTCTTGAGTAATGACACCGGAGGCTGACCTCTCTCCTCTGCACACATGCACACACACAGTAATTGTTTTCACAGCCAAAGTTCAGGGTTCAGCTAGGAGAGCAAACCAAAGACATCTCATTTCCCAGCATGCTGAGCACCCAGCCCCAGACCAGGCATGCAGGAAGTACTCAATATTTGTCATCTTATTCCAGAGAGGAACTGGTCTTACTGTTCCTGTCTTGATGCTATCCTGTCCAGATGTGTGAACAGAGACATGTTATGTAACCGCGTTTCCACTTTCTCTTTTCTAAGTTTGAATCACATTTTTCTCTTCTGGCTTTATCAGATTAGAAATAACATCCACAAAGGGCACTCCAGAAATGATAACTGCTGTGTGTGCCTTTAACCCGGCCCAGAGTTCTGCTTTCACTTGGCCTGCTGTGCAGACTCCCCAGGCTGCTAAGACAGCTGTGAAGTAGGGGGCCTTCTGTGTCCTACAGGGAAGAAGCCCCTCCTGCCTCTCCCTGATTGCCCGAGACCCCAGTTTACTGGGTAAAGATGATTTAAGATTTTAAGGTTTGCAGCCTTGGGTTCCTTACTCTGGTCCTGCTTAGCCTATCTAAGATAGAATTTTACATGTGCCCAGCCTTTAAGTGAGGTTTCTTCAGATTCCTTCCTGACCAGCTACACCCCTCCCTAGACTCTTTAGAAAAATAATATCAATAGTTATAAAAGGCCCCTGTCCTTGCCACTGTAACCACCCTGGTCTTTTTACAACCCTCTTAAGGGCTCAGCACTGATACAAGCCATCCCTTCCTGCGTCGTTTTAGTTTGAGGGAAGATGCAACAGCTTCCTCTGCTGTCCATGCAGAAGATCGTGGTCACTGTTAGAGATAAGGCTGAGAGGCTGAGGTGGTTCATTTCTTCAGGCTACTTAAAAAAAAATAGATATTATACCTTTTATTTTGATTTAATGAGGACAGACATTTTAATCAGAGGTTAGTCATTTATTGTTGCAAACTATTGTTTTGATTCATCATTTTTGCAGATAATTAAATGGTTGAGTTGGCACAGTGTGTCTACTTTATTAAAACAAGTAATTTTGGGGGGGAAAGAGATGCTATTTTTTGGATCACTGCACAAGAATTGCTTTTATCTTCATCTCCGAACACAGTTTTCCGTTATTGGGCAAAAAAACGCTTGTGTTCTTTCTGGCCTGGAGGGGACTGGCCTTGCCAGATTGGATGTTGGCCACTCTGCCCTTTGAAACAAGAGCTTCGATGTAAATCCTACGCTCTTACCTTCTCAGAAGACTTGGGTTTTAATTGGATTGGGGGAAAGAGCCTCCACGTTATGAACTTTGCTGAGCAGCAGTTCTTAATTGCAGCCCTGGCTGTGGGTGGAGTTTAAAAGTCAATTACTGCTGGTCCTATTACAGTTTACACACCTCGGATTTGAGAAAGTCTGTCACTTAGTACAAAAATGAAAAGGTTATGCGCACCAGTTGGCGTGCACCTCTGACTCTCCATTTGTAAATGCGTTCGCTACACGTATTTGTGTGTTTGCAGCGTGTAGCTTTGGGCTCCGTCTCCCACTGGATTCCTCACCAGGACTAACCTTTAAGACTGGCCCTGAGAGCCACTCACAGCAGTGCTGGTCACAGCCCTTCACCTGGCCATCCAGTCCACTTGTAGGCACTGTGGCTGGCTGGTGCCCTGGGGTGGGGAGCTAGGCCAGCACGCCCTGTGCTGCCCGTGTTTCTAAGGACAAATTACTCACAACATTCACTTTCTCTGATTTTCCCCATATCTGCGCCCTGAATCAGTTAATTCACTCATTAGAAGGATTTATTTTGGGTGTACCAATTAAAACTTTGGAGGCTAATTTTTTGCTGAGCAGTGCAGATCTCTGAAAGCACAATTTAGAACAGCGTCTGCCCTTTTCCACCGAGAGCCGTCTGCAAGGACTGTAACCCCTGAGCTGAGAGAAGTAAAGACTGCTGTTCTTTGTCCTCAGCTCCCAGCTGCTGTGGTGTGCGGAGTCTCGACCCAGCCCACCCATTGTTTAAAGGTGCCTGCAAGGCTGCAGGGTCCAGCGCAGCCCTGGAGCGCGCCTCTGTTTGTTTGCTTGCAGGAAGCCTATAGTTAATTTTTTTAATAGGAAGCTGCTGTGTAGTTTGGATATTTAAACAGTTATTAACCGAATGACAATTAACAGATTGCATAGACAGATTTTCTTTTGAAAACCTCTGAAATTGAGTACAGTTTGCAAAACTCTCACGGCATAGTAATGACAATGAATTTTGATTTCCCGGAACTGATATTAGACTCTTTATTAAACTATGTGCATCTGCTTTTAATTTACTCCAAATAATTGGAAAATGCAATGAAGCTTTCCAATTAAAGCACAGCTTTATGCTGTTTAATAATACCCCCATAATATTATAGCTTATGAAGTGACAGGTGAGTTGGTATATGAATAAAACATAAAGGCAGCAATAAGGGACAGAAAACCAGAGACAGTTGTGGGGATTTTAAATGCTGGATGTAATTTGCATATATTAATCTCTTCTTTTCAGCCTTATCAGGCGTTCTTCAGTATTTGAAGTTAAAATAGCGTTGACAGGCGGGAGTACGCTTAGTTTTTTCAAGGATTTATTACTTGTATAATTTCTGATCTTTAATAAGCAGATATGACTGATCCTCATACTTCTATAGAAATCGGTTAATTGTTCCAGATGGCGTGTACTGATTATGCAAAATTACTTTTCACACCGTTTTTTTTTTTGTGATGGAGTTTAGAGTAAAATTAAATTTTTTATAGCCTTCTTATCATGCTGTTTTACAGTGGTTTTTCCACAGAAGTTGAATTTAATCTACTATATTACATTGACCAGCACAGTTATTCTAATGTAGCGTTTTGTGATTTGACAAAGAATAATAGAACACATTGCTCATTGTTCATCACTGTGTCCCTAATAAAAAGGAGCTCCTGTACACGGAGCGTGGCTGTTATTTATGAAGAATGCCCTCGTTTGTGCCATTAAAAACGCAAAATTGTGTTATGGAATAGTTCCTTTTTGGGAGCGGCTATCTGGAGAGAGTGGGTGGAATTAGGCTTCCCAGTTCTCATGCAGGGGAGGAGTCTTCTTTTCATGACTGCTGTATCTGAATCGTGTTACTCTCTTCTTTTGAGGGTGGGGGGAGCCTGCATAATCTCATTCTATTAAGAGAAATGTCACGGGTTGACTCATCTCGATTTGCATAATCCCAGAAGCCTTCCATAATTGAATAGCTTGCATAAAAGGTGGTCACACTTTGGTGCAGGGCATCAGGAAGAAGAAAGAAGCATCAAGAACGATTTAGTTCTCACATCTTCCAAGGTGTCAGTTTCTTGCCAGGCGGCTGAGCTGGTATCAGGTCTGAGTCTGAGTCATCCTTGCTCCCAGTGATTCCTGACAGCCAGTCCTGGCTAGGTCCCGAAGCATCTCCATCTTCAGGTTTGCTGCCAGCAGGATCTGAGGCCCCTCACAGACTCAGCCAAGGAGGGTCTCCACCCTCAAGTCACTGCCTTGATTCAAGGGTCATACCCATTCAAGATGGGTGTAGCTGGCTTTCTCTTGCATTAAAATTCCCCCTTTGGTCGGGACTGGGCTTGGGTGTGGATTAGTGGCAGAGCACCCGCCTACCATGCCTGAGGTCCTGGGCTCCATCCCCAGAACTTGGACAAAGAGGAAATCTCACTAAGCTGTGTAGTATTTTAAATACAGTCCATATAATCTGAAGTTTGACTTGTTTTCCAAAGAGACCTTGTGGCACCCTTTTGTAGTGACTCACAGTTCCCTGCGTGGCCAGCACCCCAGTGCTCTGCAGTCCTGGAGAACATGCTCTGGTTTGAGTGGACCTGGAGGGGATTTAGCTGTTTAAGGAATCTAAACCCCTCATCCCCAGGGGAAACCAAACTCTTCTCTTTTAACATCCCTCTTCCGGTAGCCACACCAAGTGGTCTTCTCACGGGGCCCTGGCATGGAAACAGGACAGACACCTCTACCTCTGGTGAACCAGAGGCAAACAGAAGGTTGTAACCCCACAACAGAGTGTGCCATCTGGATCTACTGGGGTGAAGTGCTGGGCGTGGGCAGAGGGCAGCACTCGGGGAGGATACTGGTCCCTGGGTGCATCTGTGACACATGCCCAGTTGCGGAGTCCAGTCTTCAGAGTATGTTTGGTGGAATTCTGCTTCCGTTCTAGTCTGAAGGAAATTTAAAGTACAACCTATGTGCCTACAACCCATGAAACCACACAGGAAGAAATACAGCTCGGAACCCTGGGCAGTTGCGTTCTGCAGCCCCGAGATTCCGTTTCTGTATTCTTCCAGAGCACTTCCAGAAATTTAGGGTCTTTCACATATACTCTTTTGTAAACTACAAATGGATTTTTTAAATGAAAGTTATGCAAAAAGGGAATGCATAAATCAGACATGATTAAAAATATTTGTTCTAATGCAGTATAATTTGGTAGTAATGTGTTCATCGGGATAGCTTACGGCTACATTAAGTGGACAGGCTTTATATGGATTCTCTAATTTTAATCTTCAAAATGCTATCTAATGTCTCATTAAGACTTGCATATAATGTATCTTAAGTACAGTCATTAAATATAGTTTAGGGAGATTTATGTTCAGATACTGCTTAAAGATGTTTTAATAGGCCCATTTACTCTGATGATATTAATGAGCTCTTAATCCAGCTGAAGCTTCTCAAACTAGTGGTAAAGACTCCAGCCCAAGTTCAGAGACTTGAGATTGATACCTGCTTTAGACAAGTGCCCACAGCTTAGCCCTACTGACTCTTGCCAAGGCCCTTGCCTTGCCATGATTGCTGTCTACAGTGATGCCCAGGGTCAGTCTCCTTGTTCCCCCAAACCATGTGCAGAAAACGCAGGGGCTAACTTGACCAAACCTTTCATCTCCAAGGTCATTTGAGAGGCCACCAGTGACATAGGTAGAACGAGGGGTTAGAGGAGCTGTCACCATCGTTGTTGTGGGAGCGTCTGCCAGGTGAGGCAGGCAGAGCCTGGCGTCCTTCTGGAGCTGCCTCTCCTAGCTTCACGGTGAGCGTGCTGTGAAAGGTCAGATGGGTGTGCTTCCATCTTTAGGAGTTCAGCATGGCTGAAATATACACAGTGAAGTAGTCCTGCTAATTCAGAGGCCTGATGGGAGGTTACCCTGTGAGAACGGGTATCCCCAAAGCAGAGCAGGCTGGTTCCCAAGTCCCACTTTTAAATGTTTCTGTTTTGCCCCTTCTTTAGAGAATTATTGAAAAGCACATTTTGGGGGGTTTCAATTATTTTTTAAGTGAAAGGGGAGAAAAGGAATGAATGTGTGAGTTCAGAGACTTTTATAATTACTAAATTGGTTTGTTATAAAAAGATAATAGCAAATTTCTCCTTTTCGTAATTGGACATCTCTTCCCTGTAGGCTAATGCAGGCACAGCCCGTGCATACACAATCCTACTTCTGAAAAGCCGTAACTAGCTAATAACAGCCACAGTGTCATCAGAGAGTAATGGCGTGCTGATTAGCATAATTAATGACAAATGGTGGTGCGGAGTTGGTGGATTGGTTTAGCGGATGATGAATGCGGCGAGGCCTTGGCTGGGGCCTGCCAACGAGGCCTCGCTGGCTGTCAGCCCTTCTGTTCTCGCCCGGGCAGCTCTCATTAGTCACGATGGGAGGTGCCAGTTTGTGTTCTGTCGCAGCTCCGAAAACTTCATAATCCAAGCAAACGTGCTTTCCTTTTTGCCTGTGTATTTACTCACAAAATTCTCTCCTCCCCTGTTCCCACTGTGGCCAGAACATAAGTCCCCACTGCGTCTTGGTCCTTCCTGCCTGAAGGAGGAACAAAGGGCTTGTGGCTGGGCAGCACTTATGTTTACCAGTATTTGTAGAGGGAACCGGTAAGCTATACACGCTGTCCTGATAGAAGACCCGCGCATTTATCTTCCACTTGATTAATCAGACCTCATTTGCATTTGCAAATGAGGCTGATAAAAATGGGTTTACCTTTTAACCTTTAGAGGGAAAAGCATTTCTCGGCAAGATTTCTTGGGAGACCGCTCCTTAACCGATAAGAAGTAACTCCTTTATCAATAAAGATGAAAATCCTTCATTTGCATTAGTGAGTGAGACTAATTATTATATAGTTAATTAGCATCTGGAAATGAGGATTATCTTAATTACAAAGCACAATTTCCCTAATAGCTGCAAAACTGTAAGTTTGATCTGTGTGGAAATTGGTAACTATTATTATGTAATTAGTGCTAGCATTAATAGTATAGAATATTTAGAAATGATTTGCATATGCAAATGTCATTTACCTGAGCCAAACAAGTGGACCATTAATGATTAGAGCATGATGCATCCAGACTGAAAGTTCTAGGTCACCGAATGGAACCCATTGTGTCAAATGTCTAGATTAGAGGTGGAGTCAGCAAGGCAGTCCAGCGGATTTTGCTTTAACAAGAGTTAATGGCTGAGTGGTTTCATAATGATGCCACCTGCTCAGGGAACTGGCCTTTTGACTTTGATTTCTCCGAGTCTGTCAATGTCCCTTGGTTCTTAGAAATAATTTACACATCAGCAATTCTGAATTTGGGATCTTTCCCAACTGATAGACATACACACACACAAAATAAAAGTTGTTTAAGTAAATACGTGTGTGTGTGTGTGTATGTGAGTGTGTGCGCGCGCACGCAAGTGTGCACATACCAGGAGCTCCCGTGGAGGGCAAAGAACAACTAGTGGGAATCAGGTCTCCTCCCGTGTTTGTTCTGGAGATGGAACTCGGGCCTTTAGGCTTGGAGGCAAGTC
This sequence comes from Microtus ochrogaster, assembly GCF_000317375.1. NCBI lineage: Eukaryota > Metazoa > Chordata > Mammalia > Rodentia > Cricetidae > Microtus > Microtus ochrogaster. The sequence goes on from NC_022011.1 coordinate 43,144,821, forward strand.
CCTTAACCACAGATTTATCTTACCCGCCCCAATACACTTTGTAAACGGTGATGCATGCACCCAGAGCGCAGCCAGCTGTACACTGGTGACAGAGCTCTGTTCTAGAGTGGGTTTCAGTCTTTCTGGAGTCTGTCTTCGTGGCTCTGGAGGCTCCTCATCTCAGAGCTGATTCTTTTGTCTGTTCTCCCTGCCCCTCCCCTCCCTCCTCTCTCAGATTGTTGCAGTGTTTCTCAAAGGTGTGTACTGTGGGAATGTGATTTTAGAGTAGATACAGTAGTCTTTAAAACCATTTATTTCAGCCTGGAGGTGGTGGCCCACACCTTTAATCCCAGCCCTTGGGAGGCAGAGGCAGGCGGATCTCTGTGAGTTCGAGGCCAGCCTGGTCTACAGAGTGAGTTCAGGACAGGCTCCGAAGTTTTCTCTAAACCCTGTCTCGAAAAAAAAAAAAACATCTATTTCATCCATAATAGCATACATTGGGTGCCATCATTCAGAATATTGAAATGTGTGTATCTGTCAGTCTTTGTTGAAGTATACTGCAGTAACAAAAAGTCCCCTAGCTTTACCATACCCTACTTTATGTGTCCGTCAGATTACTCATCGGTTGGCCGTGAGTTGGCTGGGACCCTGTTCCATGTATCCTTTCATTCTGGGATCGAAACTGAGAGCACAGTCCCTATTGTAGACGTTTTTACAACAAAAACCCAAAAGGCATGGCCAGTGACTCCTGCGTCCTCTTGTGAGACATGGCAAGAGACTCAGCTCAGCTGGGGGCAGTGGGGCAGGAAGCTCCATCCTGCCATGACATTGACTGAGAACAGTCAGACTCTTCAGGGCCACCCATCAGCAGTAGACGTTCTGAATATAGAGCCAAGCACTGAACTGGGGAAAACCATGAATCCGACTGTGATGTGGGATGAGACAGCAGGAGCTTTCCCATCATGGTGGCCAGGAAGCGAGGAGGAAGATGGGGAGGGCAGGGCGCAGAGAAAGGATTCCAAGGCCCAGCTCCAGTGAATGATGGGACTTCTTCCAGGCATCCAGCCTCCTAACAGCACCACCAGCTAGGGACACACCCTCAACACCTGAGACTGCTGTCCAAGCATCTGGGCAGGTGGCTGCCATTACAGGTCAACCAAATTTGAGTCCCTCAGGTTTGCTTCCCTTCCTAACTTTACAAGGTGGCCTTGATTCTCCAGGGTTTGTTCTCCTAACATGCAAATGAAGCTTTGGACCAGATGCACCTCCTGGAAGCTGCCCCTCAGCCTCTCTTCTCAGAGCCCCTTTTGAGAGCAGACACTTCATAGGAGCTGGACCTCAGGTGTCCCATAATGGGCCCCCAGTGCTGGTGGGGCTGAGGTCTTCACTGGACATGAGCTAGGTCAATGCTTCCGTTAGGAGGCTAATGCAGTGGGGCCTGGAGGGAAACTCCGCTGTGGAGAGGCCCTCGGTCCACTCCCAGCACCGCATGGCATAGTTTACAGCTGCCTGCAACTTCAACCACTGCGAGAGACCCAGTGCCTCTGGCCTCCCTGGGCATCGGTGCCTACATACCCACACACCAACACACACAAATACATACACTTAAAAATAACAAAAAAATGAGCTTTTTTTTTTTAAGGAAAACAAAAGAAGCAATACAAGGCTCTTTGCCAGACACATGGTTCATTGATGGATTTTTGTTCTTTTTTTCTCTTTGTTAGATCAAAACCAGATGCAAACCACTTCCTTTTTGAATGATAAAAGTCCCATGCTCACACTAAAAACAAAAGTTGAAAAGAAAATACATGAAAGTATGGGAAGAAAATAAATGCCACTCAGAATCTCTGCTCAGAAAAACAAGGTTTTAGAGACTGTCCTTTCTTGACTTTTTTTGGCGGGTGGCATTTATTTGCAAAGGTAATTGTCTGTTCTGGATATTTTTAAATTTTACTTTAGTACAGTTTTACATACAATACAATCTATTTTTATGAGTACAGCTCAGTGGTTTTGAAGAACGCTGAGTTATATGGCAACCCTCCTCAAGAAGCAAGGTATAGAATATATCTCTCACCCCCAAAAGTCCTCTGACATCCACTCTGACTGCTCCCTTCCCCCATGGACAGTCCTGGTGACCTGGGTTGCCTCTGCCATGCCCACCCCGTGTGCTGCCCAACCTGACATCGTGAAGCCTCGTATATTGTATGTGTGGGCAGTTTGACCCTTGCTGTGGCTAAGTATCTATGATGCCTTCATGCATCTCACTCCTGGTCCTGGAGTCTCGTCTTCACCTGCCTCTGAGAGGAATCTGTGAGCAGCACTTGCTTGGCCTTCAAGCTTAACCAGGCACCCATATGCAGATTTTTTTCTTTGAGATTCATGAGGACTTGAAAAACTCCTGCAGGTGAACTCGCAACCTTTAGGACTATAGAAAGTTAAGAAAAAGCCAAATATGACATGAATGCATAAAATATATGTAGCTAATCGTCTGTTTGATTGCTGGCTACCATAAAACACACACACACACCTATTATAGTTACACAACTCAAAATTCATGCACTCGGCTTTCACAGACAGTGCACAGCACCATTTGCGGGCAGGAGAAATGTAAGCAAGCATAAAGGTCTCGTGTTAAATCACAGTCGCACTGGGAACCGCTGTGGCTTCTAAGGTGCTGCAGTGATTTCCCGAACCCTTGGCCTTTGCGGACAGCCAGAGCTTACACCTAAGTTTGTAAAGTCCACGGGGAGTTGGCACCTGTAATTGGCTGTTCCTGTAGGTGAATATGTAGGTGAAATGGGTCTAACCATTGTAGTGTCTAGTGATCAACTGCCCAGCACACTGGTTGAATTAGTTTACACTGCTGGCACATTCAGAAAAGGTGGTCCATGTGGGTCCTGCCTCCAGGCCTCACAACTGGCTGCTAATGTCTCAAAGTCTTGTCTGTCTGCAAGGGGGAGTGTGGCTTCCTGTTTGTGTGTGACTGCACTTTCCTGACTTGACCAGAGGTTCCCACCCGCTGTTCTTGTGGTCTGGCGAGCAGGGAGCGCCTTGTGAGCCTTAGCCATGATGGCTTTTCTGTTTGCATGTTCTTCCTTGGTTTAGTTTTCTTTTCTGTTTGTGTCTTTGTTACTATATGTAGGAGCCTTCTCTATCTTTTGTAATCCTAGTACTATTTTTTTCACATGTAAATCTAAAATTCACCTATCAGTTTTTGTCGTATGACGGGGATAAGAATGTGTTGCTCACCAGTGTCGCTATGACATTGTATTTCTTTTTTAAACAACACATCTGAAAGGCAGTCCTAAATGACCATGACATATTGCACGGTTTGTTCTGTGGTTCCCTGACATGTTGGTTTGGATACACTGCCTAATGACAGCTACACCTTTATTTATTACAAATGTGTGCCTTTGTTTTAAAGATTTTTAAAAATGATGTCTATGCATCTGTGTGTGGGTATGTGTAAATGACTGCAGTACCCATGGCAGTCAGAAGATGGCGCTAAATCTCCCCTGGAGCGGGACTCTGCACAAGTTGCAAAGTGCTCCTAACCACTGTGCGTCTTTCCAGCCCCAGAAGCATGTCTTTGATTTCCTGTCTTGCTGTTTTTCAAGATGGTCTTAGTAGTTCTAGCTCATTTTTTAAAATCCAGTTGAAATTCAAAGTTACTTAAAGTTCTAAGGAAAATACTCTGTGGATTTGTTTGAAAACTATTGAACTTACAAATTAATTCTGCAAAGATGGTCGCCTTTAAAGTGTGTGTTCCTTCCTTCCAGAAGACTGTGTCTCCATGTCAAAGGTCCCTTTCTAGATCTTGACTTTTTGCATATTGCTTTGCTTGTTAGGTTTTAACTGGTGGTTTCATATTCCTAGACATACACTACACACACACACCACATTCTACGTATACATAGTACACACAGCTCATACTACACAGTACAGGCACACTATATACATGTGCATACATGCACTACACACCTGTGCATGTACACCCATAATACATACTTCACACACACCATTCATACTCTACAGTACACACACATACATGCTCAACACACAACATGTACTCCTATATAGATATACATTGTGCACACATACATACTACATACACATGCACATCTGTGCATGCACACATACACTACACACTCAGTGCTTACATATGCATGCACACACATACACTACACACTCTGTTTACATATGCATGCACACATACACTACACACTCAATACACTGTATACTCTGCTTACATGTGTATGCACACACATACACTACACACTCTGTTTATATATGCATACACACATACACTACACACTGTTTACATGTGCATGCACACATACACTACACACTCAATGCTTACATGTGCATGCACACACACTGCACACTCAGTGTTTACATGTGCATGCACACATACACTGCACACTCAATGCTTACATGTGCATGCACACACATACAGTACACACTCAATGCTTACATATGCATGCACACATACACTACGCACTCAATACACTGTATACTCTGCTTACATGTGTATGCACACACATACACTACACACTGTTTATGCATGCACACATACACTATACACTCAATATACTGTACACTCAGTGTTTACATGTGCATGCACACATACACTGCACACTCAGTGCTTACATGTATATATGCATACAGTGTTGAGTCTCAATGCTTACTTTGTAACTGGCCACCTCTCTGCTTGTTGATCTGTTTCTGTTTCCTGGTAGACTACAGTGTCCTCTGTAGACACAGACGGTGTTGTCTCTGACACCTTGACACCTACTCTTTTTCTTGCTTCACACTCTTGGGCAGAGCTTCAGAGCAGCGAATGGCAGTGGTGACAGCTGCGCTCCCTCTCCCTGGCTTCTGGCTTCAGGAGGTCATTTCTAGAACGTGCCCATGCAGGCCAGTGCAGAGCTGTGACAAGGGAGAGCTGGCCTTCCCTTGCTCAGGATTCTTCCCTTAAATTCAGGCACTAATATGAATTTCATATTGAAGCAGTGTCGGGTTTTCTTCTCATTTCGCTCACAGGGCGAGTCGCTGTGTCCTGATGGCTCTGCATTTGCTGCTGTGTTCTGAAGAAGACCCTGCCTCAGTGCAGCGCGCCATTCTCTAAGAACACGCTAGCTCTGGGCTGCTGTTGTCTGTGCTGTGATCCTAGCATTTATGGAAATGATTTGGGCTTGATGCTTATCAAAATACCATTTCTGAATGACTGAAGGGTCAGGACTGTTTCTTTCAAATATGGGCATATTTCTAAATATTGTAATATCTATTCCTCCGGGGTTGGGAATGAGGAAAATTTCCTTCTAAACATTAACTGGTCTTAGAAGCATGTGGGGCCCAGCTGGAGTATTTTGGGGAGAGGGACATAATTTCAATTTCTTTAATAATTATTGAATTTTTATGCTATTTTTCTTCCTTGAGTTGGTTTTCTCACGTGTGTTTTGTAGAATTCTTTTGGGAGGAATGGGGTGAAAAATGGAGTCTGACTGTATAGCCCAGGCTATCCTTAGGTACTGAGAGTAACAGGATTATAATACCATGACTGTATATAGCCCAGACTATCCTCAGGTACTCAGAATGACAGGATTATAACACCATGACTGTATAGCCCAGGCTATCCTTGGGTACTCAGAATGACAGGATTATAACACCACACCTCTGTTTATTACTCTGAGGTCAACACTGAGCAAGGTGATTTAGGCTGCAAAGTTTGTGCCTGTGGCGGACCCTCTGCAGCTTTCCTCTGTCCAGATAGAAGTGTCCCTTGGGTCCAGGTGGCATTAGTGGCCTTGGGTTCTGTGATAATCTTGGTTTGGGAGACTCTGTGCAGGGCCAGGCTGTTGTGAGCCCTGATCCTCTTCCTCTACTCCAAGCCTTCCCTCTGGTTGCCCCTTGGTCCCCGGGGACCCTGCCAGTCCTTACCCTCACCCTGGAGGCTGCTAGCCTAGGTAGGCTCCCATTCTTCCTGGACAGGTCCGGTCCCCAGGGAACTGGTATCCTCGGGCCATGCTCCAAAAGTGCATCCCCTTGACTACCCAGAGGCTGCCACAGCTGCCCCTCCTGCCCAAGCCGCAGCAGGACAGAGTGATGCTGTGTCCAGCCCTGAGGGCACTGCCCTTTGGTTGCTGCATTGCTAGACAGCTCTGCCCCGAGGTTCATGTGACACACCAGACAGCTCTGCCCCGAGGTTCATGTGACACACCAGACAGCTCTGCCCCGAGGTTCATGTG
>NC_022011.1:43151147-43152805 GCF_000317375.1 Microtus ochrogaster
AGACAGCTCTGCCCCGAGGTTCATGTGACACACCAGACAGCTCTGCCCCGAGGTTCATGTGACACACCAGACAGCTCTGCCCCGAGGTTCATGTGACACGCCAGCCGCTTCAGGCTCCCAGGACTTCAGTCTTGGAAGCCCCCCATTGCTTGATGACACACAGACTTCTATTCATACCACAGTGACTGAGGCACCCCTGAACCTGGCACAGAGCCTCATGGGCCAGCCCCCATAGCTGCGTGAGCTCTGGGGTTGGGTATGCTCTGCACTGCTCCAGCCAAGCCATAGAGTAGTCTTGCTGGCCAGAGACCACAACCCAGATATCTGCAGAGCACCCTGGTCCTTACCCCTTAGCACTTCCTCTGGGTTCATCAGCAGGCATGGCCACCTGGCTTCAGGTCACTAGCATGGCAGTAAGGCCACAGCACCTCCTTGCCGAGCCTGCAGTCTGGGTTAATGCAGTCACTTGCTCCGCCTCCTACCACCAGCCTCTGTGTGTTTCTGAACCTGGATAGGGCTCAACCTAGGTCCACTAAGCGCCCAGCATCCCGGTACTATTGGTCATGAGTCTGGCTTTTGTCATCCTGGTTGGCCTTTCTGTAGAGAAGCAAGTGACTTGTTCTTGTTTACAGAACGATGTCACCTTCATGGGTGGACTCCCTTATTCCTTCAAACCTGTTACCCCCATCATCAATCCCAATCTGCAGTGGGTAAGCTAAGGCTCATAGTTTGGCTGGTTTCCATGTGATCAGAGCCTTCCATGCTAGCCCAGTTTCTGTAACTACACAAACCCCATTGCCTGGCGTGGCGTGGTGACTCAGAGAGCACCTGCCCCTCCTTCAGGCCTGGAGTCAAAGAGGTCGGCTGAACAAAGGGCACAGAATTCCAGTCATGTCCTCCAGACCCTCAGGTAAAGACCTGCCGTGCTGCCCAACTCCAGAGGAGACAGTCTCGGTCCTGTATGCCCCCATTTGGGGTAGCAAGCCCCATGGTGAAGCCCTTTCTTGTTCCCCTGAGATGGGACTCTGCCGGGGTGGGGTTAGTCCTAAGAGCTCAGTACCAACTTTCCTTGATGGGAATCAGACCCTTTCCCAGTGCAGCTGTGCTTCCTTGTCTAGTAGAGACACCTACCTATCCAGGGATCGGAGAGCCAGGCCACAGCCATTCTTCCTGAAGGAGTGTGGGAAGAGTATGTGGCCAAAGGCTGTCACCCGGGACAAGGCCAGGGTGCCATCAAGAGAAAGATCCAGGAGCTATGGTGTGAACGTTTCCCCCTGCTGAGGCTGGGGACTGGATACCAGCCTCCCCTACCTCCCAGATACAAGAGAACCCCAGGCCTGGAGCCAGGATATGCATTCTCTGCAAAGGACTTGCTCTCTTCTAATTTGCCGAAAGGTGCTCAGAACTCAAAACCTACATCACAGGTAAATCTTGGACAGCCAGGCAGACTATGAAGAGCAGGTTAGGGTGACCATGGGCTGTGCTGTCCTGTTTGCCAGATCCTATATACATCCCATGTGGGGGAGATGGAGAACACCTCAGCCGCAGTGACCTCACTGTTCTGAATACCACACTGTGTGCCTCTCTGCCAGGTGTGAACAAGCAATACAGTATGGTAAACCCACTAGCATAGCCTAGGGCCCAGGTGTGAACAAGCA
>NC_022011.1:43153075-43181253 GCF_000317375.1 Microtus ochrogaster
CCACTAGCATAGCCTAGGGCCCAGGTGTGAACAAGCAGTACAGTATGGTGAACCCACTAGCATAGCCTAGGCCCAGGGGAGGAAAGGGGCAGAGTGGGAGCCCGCTGGCAAGTCTGAAGGGACAGTGACAGAGCACCTGCCCTCTCCTACAAACAAGAGAACGGGAAACGTCAGAATAATGAGATGCACACATGTAGACAGGTGCACACACCCGAGGCTCCAGGATGGCACACGTATGTTTATATGCATGTGCATGGAGGCATATACATACATGCAGGCAGGCACACACGTAATTTTCCCATTGACTGGTGGATCCAGTGTAGTTGCTGTGTTTTAATGGAGACTTTATTAAACCCCCAGGCTCTGCTCTCCATGGTTACCGCCGTACTCTGGGACATAAAAAGCAAAGAAGCACAGCACTGCCCTGGGGACCCTGTCCCTGCTTCAGCTTGCGCTAGGGCTTCCAGTGCTTGGCTCCAGGTGCACAGCTGGGTGACAGCAGCCCGCCTTGGCCTGGGAGCAGATCGCTGGTCCTGGTCAAAGCATTGTGCTCTTGGGTAGCAGAGCCTGCGCTGTAGGGCCTGAGACTGGTGAGTTGTCCAGTACCCAGACATGGAAAGGGCAAGGCAGATGCCCAGCTTCTGCTTTCAGTTAAGCCAAGTGTCCTCGCAGCCTAAAACAGCTGCCTTTGATCTCACCAACAGGTGGGTGGGGTGTCCTGAGAGTCTGGGGGAGTTGGGGCTGAAGTAATGCAGTCTTGGGAAGAGAGTTCAAGGCTAATTGCTAACTGCTGCAAGGAATGAAAGCCCTGTGAAAGGCCTGGCAGCTTCAAGGCTTTCTTACAGCCATCATGCAATGAATGGGGACAGACAAGGGACCTGCTCAGAGCCTTAACCTGCAGCCCTAGAACAGCGGGGGCTGAGCGCCACCCAGACAAGCTGCTGTCGGAAGCTTCCGGTCATCCCTGTCAAGTCGATGACACACCATCTGCCCTTGCTGCCAGCATTAGGTGAGGCACTGAAGTACTGCTGGCTGTGATGGTCACGAAATCTCCCTCTCTGCTGGGTTGGGGACATTTTGTTGAACATTGTTTCCTATCTCTGCCATGTCACCCTTAGGTAGATGCTGTCTCCCCATGAGCCCTATCTGGGCCTGCTGCATTGTCTCACCCTGGACCAATCCTGCAGGAAGGATTGATGTGGCCAGAGAGGCTTCCCAGGGAGGCAGTGAGCCAGGGCCGGGACAGGCGCTTAGAGATGCCGTCATCATCCTGCTCAAGTCTGTTCTCAAGTCTGCAGTCTGAGTTTGCTTTAGTTTGGGGGATTTTGTTACTTGCTTTTGAGATAGGGTCTCTCAGTGTAGACCAGGCTAGCCTGGAACTCACTGTGTAGACCAGGTTGGCCTGGAACTCACTGTGTAGACCAGGCTGACCTCGAACTCACGGAGAGCCTCTGCCTCTGCTTCCCAGGCCTGGCTAAAGTTTGGAGTTTCATTTTAACGTCTGAAATTAGAAATTTCCCAGATGGTATCCTGTCTATGCTCTTGGACTGCGGATGAGTCTGTTTCTGTAGTCCAGCCCCTGTCAGGGGCTCTGGGTGCCCTCTGCTCACTGCCAGGCTCTCTTCACATGCACACATCACAGTGCGCATGCCACGTGCCCGTGCACCCCACTGTGTGATTGTCCCACACCAGCCCAGGAAGGACACTCTGGCCCTGATAGAGAGGGAAAGGAAGGGGTCCACTGGGCAATTGGGAACCTAGCAAGGACAGGGATGGGTGGCCCCTTACCCCCCAGTGCCTCCTGGGTCTCTCCAGTAGCTTTAGCCCAGCTTTCCAGACTGAGAAACAGTCTTTCTGGTTCCATTTTCACACTTCAAACATCATGCTGGGAATAAAGGGTTTTCCAGTGAGATTCCAAAGGCTTTCCACACATCTGAGGCCAAGTGTGCCTGGAGGCTGCCTCCAGCCCGGTGCTCAGAGGCTGTGCCAGGCCCTTACCCTGTGGTGGGTCCTCATCACCTCTTGCCTTCAGGTGGTCATTTTCGCCCAGCTAGGGATTAATAAGGCTGGGGGCCTTTTTCCTGGGAATTCATTTCTGTCTTGGCACTCTGCACCACTCTCGGGCCATCCCAGTGAGTCCTTCTCAGAGTGGGTACTACAATGGCCCAGAAAACAGAAAGGAGGTTCCTAGTCTTCACCAAAGGCCATGTTGGTTAAGAGTGAGGACAGGGAACAGTTAAGAATGCTTGCTGATCTTGCAGGAGACTGAAGTTCAGTTACCAATACTCTTGTGGGGAGACTCAGAATCCCCCATCTCTCTCTCCAGCTGCGGGGAATCCAGTGCCCCCTTCTGGCCTCTTCAGGCACTTGCACACATGCTGCACACACACACCACATATACATAAGTTTTTACATCATTTTTTTAAAGAGTGAAGACAAAGCCAGACATAATGGACCACACCTACAAACCCAATACTTAAGAAACGGAGGCAGGAGAATTGCCACAAATTCAAGGCCAACCTGTACTACAGAGTTCAACCTTGTCTCAAAAAAAGAGTAAGGACTCATCCCTGTGATGGGACGTGGGCCTCGTTTTTAACCCCATATGATGTCCTGAACCCAAATACTGCTTGTGATTGAAGACAGACTACAATAGGTGATCTCAAATGGCGAGTGTTCTTCTCTAAAATGTCCCCAGATCTCCACATAAAAAAAAAAAAAATGTCTTGGGGCTGGGGAGATACCTCAGCGGATAGGAGCACTGGCTGTTCTTCTGGAAGACCTGGGTTCTGTTCCCAGCACCCACATGGCAGCTCATAACCATCTGAAACTCCAGTCCCTGGGGAGGCCTCACACAGACATACATGCAGGCAAACACACCAATGCATATGAAATAAAAATAAATTAAAAATTTAAAAAACAAAACAACTCTTTAGTGCAGGTGTCTCTCACAAAACTCAGCACTGCAGGAACAAGACAGATGTTGGTGAACTTTGAGAATGAATGATTCAGTAAGTAAAAGATGACGGCATTTATCAAGTTATTTAAATAAATGTTCACTAAAATGAATTCCTTGAGAGGTGACATCATTGTTAATAATTTTAACTGTGAGATTTCTTATATAAAAATGTATTGAATTTTTTTTTAACAAGCTGACAGTATACTTGGCTGGAATTTTTACTAACGTAGCCCCCTCCTGCTTCCTGTCTGGGGTGTTGAAAATGTAGGCCTGGCCAGGTAGACAGGACTGCTGCTGAGCCAGGCTGTAGCCATCTCGAACTTGAGAGCACAGCTGAGCGTCTCTGCTGCGACACGAGTCCAGCAGCTTCTCTCCCAGCCACAGCAGTCACAGCCAAGGACAGAACTGCTTCCCCCTGGCAGACTCTGCCCGTAGCCCTCAAGACTTTCACATTCTAAAGCCACTGTCTACTTGGAGTTCCTTGTACCTGCTTTCTCCTGTGCCCCTCTGAGAATGCTGTGTTCTCTGTGGCGCCCTCACACCACAAGCTCCTGTCCCTCACAGAAGTTCATTAATAGCATTAGCTGTCAGCCCTCTGACAGCATCAGATTGTGTGTGTGTGTACATGTGTGTGCGTGGGGAGGCATGTGTATGTGGGTGTGCAAACAGTCGTGTGTGAATGCATGCATGTGTGGAGGTCAGAGGGCAACCTCAAGTATGGGACCTTACCTTCCACCTTTGTTATTTTCCAAACACTAAGTACACCAGGATAGCTGGCTTTTGTGGGTTCTGGGGTGGAGGATCGAAAGGGCTCACTCACTGGCTGGTAAACACCCTACAAGAGCATCCTTCCTGCAGAACCCCAGGGCACCTTTGCCGGGTGACCAGTTAGTTTGTGTCTCCACTTTGTGGATTGCCATTGGCAGGATGTTCTACTGTGAATGTTACAGTCTCAGACCCAACAGTCACATGTTAGATGTAAGGACAGAGCACCCTGTCCTTCGGTCTTTCCTACATTGTGTCATGCTCATACAGCTGAGACCTCAAACCACTGTGGAAGCATCTTGTCCCAGCATCTCTTTCCTAAGAGAAAAGGTGTGTGGGTGGAGCAGCGCCATCGCCTGGCCATTTGGGGTTGTACAGGCAGAATACTTAATGACCAACTGTATTTTCTTCACTTTGGACACAAATGAAACCAGTTTGGTGCTTGCCCGATACCCTTTATGGAATCAAACTGAGAGGTGCAGTCCCAAGCTGGCCCCCACTCCACTAGGGCTCACAGGACAAGCAAAAGCTTCTGCTTTCTGGGAGTGCCTCTCAGGAGAGAGTTGGGGACAGTTCACAAGAAAGATGGAGCAGAAAGTAAATGGCTGTTGTCCCATATCCCTGAGCCCTATACCTTCTTGCTCCCTTTCCAAGTCAGAGCCTTGACTTTGTGCTCTGGAGTCCCTGCCAAGTCTGAGCTGAGACAGTTTTTCCACTGGCCCAATAAATGGTTATATAGCCGTCAGGAGAGCCCCATTCTGCACCTGGCCCTCCTACTACCCACTGGGTGCACGGAGCAAGTCTGTAAGCTTCTCTGTGGCAAGCAAAACTGGGACAGGGAGCGTCAGCCTCACAGGAGCCCAGGGGAATGGCGAGAACCAGCAGACTCCTGCATCTGAATCTCTCGTGTCTCCAGAGGTGCCAAGTGCATGGTATCTGGGAAATCTCTGTCACCTCTGACTCTTCTTCAGTTCTGGCCCCTGAGGGGTTCCTCCTCCTTGATTGACACCATGTTTGGCCTCCCCTGGGGCTTTAAGTGTTTTGGATCACAGTCCCATCTCCCACTGGGGTTTCTGTGTTTTCCCACAGGGTCTTGCGTGTCTCCCATCAGGCCTTACTTTCCTGTTACAGGGCTGATCCTTCTTGGCTCCTGAGGGCTCTGGAAACCTCACGGTGGGGCGTCGCCTGTGTGGAACTTTCTAAGCTGGGAGGCTGTGCAGAAATGTGCTTTTTCACTTTGTTCTGACCAAAGAGCCTCTTTAAAAACATCAGGGCAGGTTTTCAAGTGGCTTTAAGTGATTTTCCACAGAAGCACAGAGAGAGGAAACCAAAGGCTCCAGTCCCAGTTGGAAGCATCACGTTCCTCAGCTCCAGACTATGAAGAGCTCAGTTGGAATTGTGCAGAGAAGGAGGAAAAAACAAAAACCCTGTCTGGATTCCAGGAGAGTCATTCATGAGGTATCCGCGCTTATTAATGTTCTTTCCCACTGTGGAGAGTCATAAGCCGTGGAAACCCCTGGAATTAAAAACACAGTGCAAGTGCTGCCTGGGTTCCTTCTGGAGTCTTCTCACACTGCGAATTTCAGAGGAGCAGTCCCTGAGAGTTCTGGAACCCCAAGGTCATCTATTGGCTGTACTTGGGAGCCAGGGTCTCTAAGGTCTCTTGCCTTGTGTTTGTTAGGGATGTCCAGAGCCTGGCTGAAGCTGGCTTTTCACTAAGGGCACAAGCTGTGACCCATCCTGACCAGTGCCTATGTGTTCAGAGTCACTCCAAGGACCCACCCCTGAGAACCCCGGCACAGGCACAGCTGGAGGCGTCTCGTGAAGTCTAAGGTCCAAGACTGAGGACTGCATAATGAATGAGCATCCAAGGGGCTGCACCTTCTGACACACTTCAGAAGGAACCATGTAGGGATTTGGGGTCAGCTGTAAAGACTCCATCTTCAAAGGACCACAACTGGCCAATTTCACCTGTCCCCAGGACTGAGTGCTCTTGTCTGGGTTGCTACCTCTGACAAAGGGATGTCACTTGCTCCGAGGGCTAAAGTCACTAGCTCCATACCACCATGGAAAAGTGAAGCTGCTCTCCCAAGGTATATGTGGCAGACCCAGCTTATTCCAGACTGGCTGCTGCTTAGACTGGCCTTGCTGAGAGGCTGTGCCTTCTGCAGATAGGCCACGTGCCTTGGACTTTGGACTTAGAACTCCTTTTTCCTACAAGCTGTGACTCTGTTCTGTTCACCCACAGATGAGTGAGTCTCCACTGGGATGCACCCACCACATGAGGCAGCTTTGCTACCTCCTTATTAGCCATCTCTGGGAGGATTAAGGTGTTCATAAGACCAGCTGCCCACCCAGCCTCTGGCTCCACCTCATACACCCGCCTTGGTCTGTGCCCTCAGGTTCTGACAGCCCAGTCTCTACCAGCACCCATGTGTGTTGTTGTGTTCCCTCTGGCAAACACTGCTCCCAGCCAGTCTGCATTTGCCATCTAATGCCGACGCCTCCACATGTTGCTTCTGTGCTCTTTACCGAGTGCAGCAGAACCGTACCTTAATACATGCCTCACAGGACCCTCGGCGTCAGCAGCTAGTGTACAGGAAGCACGGAGACAGTCAGCTACATCTCTGCTACCATCCTTTTGGGGGCCTAAGCTCTGGCAACTAGTGTGACAGATAGGAGGAAAGACATCCAGGCAAGTGGTGAAGCTATTCCTGGCTAAGCCAAAGCAGAAATAGGAAACTTGTAAGACAGACCTGGTGTCCCCCTTCATCTAGAAGGCTAGGAAGGCACCTGACTCCCCGTTCCCCTGCCGTGATCCCAGCATGCAGGCCTGCAGCTGTCACTAGTGCTGGCTCTGCAGGGATCGCCAGCCGTGTCTGCTGGCTTTGGGTGGCGCTAAGGGAAGTCATTGTAAAGGCTCCCAAGTTTGCAATTAAAACAAGTAAGAAAGGTTTTTAGGATATGAGAGAAAAGAGGAGCTGAGCTGAGCAGGCATCTCTCTTAAGCAGATGCTGTGTGGAGAGCTGTATAGACGTGGAGTTTTACCAGCAGCCCAGCATGGACATCTGAAAACTTGAAAGCAACCAAGAACATCTTTTCTCCTAACCCAGCATTTTTAAGCTCCTAATATTATTTCATATTTAAAGGTGACAGCAATATCTTTAACGTTCTTCTATTGGATTAATAACGTTTAATGTTCAAAGCAATAAAGTGGAATGCTTTTATATCACTCATGGAAAACCCAAGTTTAAGAAAAAAGACCACACACACAAATGTCGAGAGCCATAAACTGCAAAATCGGGTGCTTGGGCTTGTGGACAGCCAGGTGGGTAAGTGGGTGCCGAGGCTGTGGCGTGAGGAGGGGGAGGCCCACTCGTGGCAGTGAGCACGCAGAGCCCTCGCCCTCTCCCTCCGTTCGTCTCCACCCAGCAGCAGAATATGACAATGCTAGCATTTTTCATCCCCCTGACGTTACCCATTAATAAAGCAATGATCCAAAAGGGGCTTTGCTGAGTCGGTTCTTTATGCGCCCATCACTCACGACGAGATAATTTCACACAGGATCGTTTTAAAATTAAATGACGATAAAAACGCTCTGCTGTTCTGTGTTCACCAGTTCATGGAAGTCTATCAAGTCATTAATGTGTCATGACAAACCGCTCGATGGATACAAGAGTAATTAATTATTTGAATAAATAACAAGTTGAACTTGGGGCTTTGAACCACAGTGACACCGAGCAGTCCGTTAAGGGTGTCCTGGAAGCCTCTTCAGGGCACCAGTGTGAAGAGTTAAAATGTGCGCGGGGGCTGGGAGTGAAGAGAGCGGTGAGCAGAGGGTGAGATTCTGCGGCGAGAAAGGCAGGGCCACAGTTCCTTGCCCACCTGCGGTGCAGTGTCAAAAGTTCCTTGGCAGCCCCCGTTTCAAGATACCACTTGATCAGCGATGACTTCGGAGAACAATTAGACAGATTTTCATAATCACCATTAATCTCTGCATATTTTGCAAGATAATTACAGCAATTATTATTTAGATTTCTCTTTTATATGCCCATTGTAGAAAGGAACAAGTGCTTATTATCCCGGAGAGCTCAGAGAGCCTCGGGTGAGAATCCTTTGTCATCCCTGTGCCCATTATTTCAACTCGTGCAGCCGGGAAAGTTCATCAGTTCTGGAAATTAGAGTCAGTCCGTGGCGCTGTCGTTAAACCCCAAGGCTGAGGTCAGGCCGCCGGCCAGAGATGGGGGTGGCATCTGAGGAGATGATCTTGATGCCTTGGAATTGCTGTCAGATGACAGGGAATATGTGTGACAGGTACAGTCAGAAACAGGAGGTGGCCTCACACCTGTTTTCTCTGGAAGATCTACAAAGTGAACTGGCCGCCAATATTTAGAGGGGGTGGGAGATGTATGCGTGCTTATACATGTGTGTGGTCCATGTGTACATGTGTGTGGTGTATGTGTGCATGTACGTGTGTGTGATGTGTGTGCATGTACATGTGTGTGGTGGTCTATGTGTACATGTACATGTGTGTGATGTGTGTGCATGTACATGTGTGTGTGGTGATCTATGTGTACATGTACATGTGTGTGGTATATGTGTGCATGTAACGTGTGTGGTCTATGTGTACGTGTACATGTATGTGTGGTGTATGTGTGCATGTATGTGTGTGTGGTGTGTGTGCATGTATGTATGTGTGCATGTATGTGTGTGTGGCGTATGTACATGTACGTGTGTGTATGTGTGTGTGTGTGGTGTGTATGTGTGTGTGGTTCCTGTATGCCCTCAGTTAATGTTAAACTCGGGTAGCTCAAGGCTTTGTACTTCACAGAGACTTGATAGATGGCAGCACATGCCATGACATTTGCAGATCACAGTGGATGTCGCTTTAGTTGTTGGTTCAGTCTCAGGCTTCTCTTTTATCCCCTGTCACCAAAAGCTAGAGTGCTTACCTGCTCAGACGCCATGTGGGAAGGGTGGCCATGGCACATTGTACCATCAGGACACATGCTTCTGTGTGAATGAGTGCCCCTTCTCTGGCATAAGGTCCTGGCCATGGTAATGTTCAGGTCTTCATCCTTCCACACCCTCGCCCTGCGAGTGGTCAGCAGGGGACAGCCAGAACAGGACTTGCCTCCACTGTTAGAGAGGAAGGTCTTGGCATTAGGATTGTCACCTTTGGGGTCTGGGTTTGGCTTGGCGGGGGTAGTTTTCTGTTTTGTTGTTTTATTTTTTTATGCAGGGATGTTGTGTTTTGATCTGTGGGTAGTATCTTCAGTTTTAAATAAAATTTGGGACACTATACCTTTCTAGTGTGTGCTGTTCACAGGCTTATTGTTATTGCTGAAATACTTGAGAAGCTAGGAATCGGTCATGTAAGCAAAGTAAAGGGCATTCGCTTGGACTGGAGAGATAGCTCTATCAGTAAGAATGAGGACCCGAGTTCAAGCCCCAGAAACCATGTAAGTGTAAGAGCCAAACGTGGTGGTGTGAGCATGTAACCATAGTGTTGGGGAGTGGTGCATAGAAAGGGTGCATGGGGTGTACCCAGCCAGCCAATGAAAGACACTGTCTCAAAAGCCAGGCAGCTAGCACCTGAGGACTGGCACCTGAGATTGACCCCTGAGACTTCACACACAGGCGTACATCACACAGATGTACAGATAAAGGGATCTGAGTGTCCCTTTGTCACAGACTCTTTAAAAACTCCCCCTTATAAAGCAGACCTGATTTCTGTACTATGGCTTCCTTTGCTCAACCCCCACCCCGCAGTGCTCCCACAACTCAAAGGACTGCAGTCAGGATGTGGGGCAGGTGTGTAGAGTGGGGACAGTTGAGTCTGGTGAGTACAAGGCAGGAGGTGGCCCAGACAGGCATTGTTCTGTTGGTTTCAAGGATGCACAAACAGGTGACAAGAGCACACAGCATTTAGGATACTCAACAGTAGGGAATGCTGAGCAGGTTGGGCTGCCTGGGTGCTAGGGGGTGGGGGAATCCAGAGTACACAAAGATAGATAGATAGATAGATAGATAGATAGATAGATAGATAGATAGATAGATAGATAGATAGATAGATAGATAGATAGATAGATAGATAGCATATGCCAAGGTCCTGTTTGCTTTAGGAAGAGCTGAAGTCTTCAGGTAAAGGAATGGAATAGTGAGGCCTGCACTTGAGATTCTGGTGGCCATAAAGGATGTCCCCCGGAGACAGCCCATGGTATGCTACCATGGCCCTCCTGACTTCTCACACATTTCCAGCTCTCAGCTATCCATGAGTCTTTTTTATGTCATCTGGGGAAATGCTCCTAACCCATCTATCATCCAAGGGTGCTGGGAAGCAGTGAACTATAAGGTCGCTCAGCAGCGCCATGGCCCAGCAGACTGAGGCCACTCAGCAACGCTGTGGTCCAGCGGAGCTCAGCAGTACTGTGGTCCTAGCAAATCCTGTGCCCCCCGCCCCGAGGATAGGCAGGATATGCCCCCAAATGCCCAGGGCTGTGTCGATATAGATGAGTATGTCTTTTACCACAGGTGCCCAGGGGATTTGAGACACTTTCCCTCTCTGCCCTTTAATTGCAGAAGATAAGAGAAGGGCACCAGGTCTGAGACTTTCCGTTTCCGTCATTTGCTGTCCAGTTTTGAGAAGCCTATGAGTGGAAGCTGAGAAACTGGCACCCATATGTGTTTACTCTTTATGGCATCACTTGCTGTCATGAACTGGGGCGTTCCAGGCGGCTCTCACGCCTTCTCAAGCCCTGCTGCACTGCAGTTACACAGGAACTTTGAAAATACTGGTGCCCAGAGACACCCTCTCATCTGATCCCAGGCTGGAGGAGCCAGAAGGGCTACAGGTAGCAGCCGTGTTAAAACTCACTGCATGAGCAGCTAGGGGCCAGTTAGTGATCCAGTCAACTCTGCCACTCACACACTGGGACACAAGCCCCACCGCAGTGGTCAGGCCACTGCTCACTGTTGCCTGTTCAACAGCAGGTCCCTGCCATGTGGCAGGCACTGTCTAGGAGCTTGTGACACAGCTGTCATGGAGCCAAGTTGGGGGAGCTGCGGTAAGAGGGACATTGAGATGGTTCCTCCAAGCAGCCAGTCAAGAAACCTCCCTGGGCTTCATCCTTTTGTGGAGATGAGAGTCACAGCCAGCACATCAGATGTTCACATCACACATTCTCCTGAATCCTTGCATCTCACCTGGAATAACCAGACGCATGTGCAGAGGCTCGGTGAGCGATATAAGGATACCAAAGCATCTGAAAATCTATGTGAATTTTGTCCCTGTCAGTTTCCTTGCCTCATTATCTCCTCTAATACTTAGGACTTGAGTTAGCCAACAGTTACAGTCACTCAGGGTTCTATGGGCCAACAGGTGGTTAGACTAGACGGTCATGAATGGGGCCATCCACACGTGTGGCAGGGGACAACTCCGTTGGTGTGGGAAGAGCAGAACCAGGACCATTGGCCTTCACTCAACACAGCCAGCCCAGCTGGGACACAGCAGGGAACCACACTCCCAGGTGTACAAACTGGTGTCACATAGACATTGTGACACCATTAGCCAAAGTAAGTCACACTGCAAAGCCCTGATGGAGAGAGGGAAAGCAGATCGCACTTTGTGGTGGCGTCCATGTCAAAAGTGCTCTGCAGAGGGACGTGTGCTGGATTAGGCCCATGGGGCAGTTTTACAGCCTGTCAACCCTATCCACTCTCAGAGATGCCTCTGTCCTAGCCACAGGGCTTCCTCTGGCTGGTGTGGGGTCGCTAGGGAAAAAGAAAGGATCCCAGTGTTGACTTGCTTTGTGTCTACTTTAGAGTACTTTCTGTGATGCCTCAGAGATATGTACTTTATAATTAAGAAATAGTGTTTGAGATAGTTCCTATTAAAAATTAGATATCAGCCCTAGACATAATAGCCGTGTGTGTGTGTGTGTGTGTGTGTGTGTGTGTGTGTGTGTGTGTGTTGCTGACTTGACAGGAAATCAGGTTTGACTGACGACGCACCATCACCTTTCCTCAGTTGACAGTAGAATCAGGGAAGAGTCCTGTCTTGCACTTCAGTGTCTTGTGCCTGGAGGTCCTAGGCTGGACTCTGCCCCCAGCCTGAACTTGTGTTCAGCTTCCGTTGGCATAGGTGTATGTTGTGCATACCGGCAGGGACAGCACCAAAGTGGTTCTGTCTTCTTCCTTAGGGTGGACACCGGGGGATCCAAGGGTTTTAACGACTCAGCACTGGGGTTGGCTGGCCTCTGTTGCCGCGGAGGCTGTGCCGAGGCTCTCATGATGCCAAGCCTCAGCTGCTCTCCATGAACTTTTCATGACTTCAGAACACCACGCCAGTAGCCCCTGGAACACTTACAAGACTCTTACTCTTGCTTCCTTGTACCAAGCTCTGCTACTCCAGAGGTGCAGCCTTGGCCCCTTCTGGGCCATGAAGTCTGTGTGCTGAGAAAACACTCCCCAGAAGATTTTGTCTCAATGATGCTGGTATTTTCTTAATCACAGCTGATTCTTCAGCCCCAGCTGACCAGAACTGCATAGGCTTATTACAGGATAGAGTCTCAACTTCCCCCAGAAACTGCACGAGCTGGGTCTCTACCATCTAGGCTGCTCTCAGCATTGTGTTCTAAGTTCCCACAAGAGTTCAGTAAGCTCTGAACAATCAATGCCCTTTCCAGCCCAAAGTTCAAGTGACTCCTCAGTCCTCCCAAGCATGGCCATGTCTGTCATAAGACCCCACAAACCTGGTACCAATATGTCTGACTTAGGGTTTCTATTGGAATAATAAAGCCCCATGGCCAAAGCAACTTGGAGAATCTGATCTTTCTATATTACAGTCCATGATCAAAAGTCAGGCAGGAACTGAAGTGGAGGTCATGGAGAGATGCTGCTTACTGGTTTGCTACCCATGGCTTGCTCAGCCTGCTTCCTTATACAATCCAATACGATGTGTCCAGGGGTGGCACTGTCCACAGTGATCTGGGCCCTCCCTAGTTATTAATTAAGAAGGTGCTCCATAGGGATGGGAAAATGTGATCAAAATATATTATGTGGAAATTATTTTTCAATTAAAAAAGAAAAAAAGACTTCCTAGACTTGCCTACAGGCCATGTGATGGAAGCGTTGTTCCAATGGAGGTTCTTTTTTCCATGTGACTCTAACTTGCGTCAAGTTGACAAAAAGAAAACTAGCTATATTTATTGATAGACACTATAATGTAGTCCCACACTAGCTCAGAAATGAGTATAATAAAAGGGTTCTTTATTTAGGGGTGGAGCACAGTCCTCTGCATGAGCAGGGAACAGGAACCAAATTCAGCAGGAGAGAGAGAGAGAGAGAGAGAGAGAGAGAGAGAGAGAGAGAGAGAGCGAGCGCAGCACAAGCTTTACATCTACATTTGTAGTATAAGAGCCCACACCCAAGTGGGCTGGTATCTTAAAGGCTATTGTCTGAAGGAGTTCCCACAGCACCTCCCCCTTTTGTCTAAATAAGAGAGTTCTAAGCCTAATACAAAACAATATACAATAAAAGCAAATATCAAGTATAAAAAATAGAATTACAACCAGTATAAACAATATCAAGCAAGAAACATATGGTAAATAGTTTAATAGTTAGCCCATCCTAAGAAGTCTGAAGCATTTTAAAATGGTAAGCAGTGTAGTCGCTGGGGCCCTGAATACTGACTCTGCCTCTCTCGGCCTTTTAATGTGGTGAGGGTAATTCACTGCCAGCTCTGGGACTGCAGGGAGGGAGCTGTACTCACCACCTCAATTCTGGGAAGCAGTTGGCCTGTACTGCTACCAAGTAACTTGCAGCATGCTGCTCTTAAACCCCATTCAAGAGCCAGAGTTCCTGCTTCCAGCATGAATTAGGAAGCTGCCATTTCTTATGCTGAATCAGGAAGACCTCTCTTAAAGGAGCTGTGGTGGCTCTGCTAACTGCCAGCAAACAGAACCCATCTGAAAAAAAAATGTGGCTACCAAAAAGCTGTGCTAAACTCTGATTTTTTTGTATGTCTAGAATTCCCTTTTAAGCTCTCTCAGTTTTTATGTGGATGTAGTTAGCCCCAAGTTGGGTGCCAATTTATAGTAGAGACTGCTTGTTCGTTTCCCAGTTGCCCAGACCCAAAATAATCATACAGAAACTGTATTAATTGCAACACTGCTTGGCTTATTAGCTCAGGCTTCTTATTAACTAACTCTTACATCTTAAATTAACCCATTTCTATTATTCTATGCATACCACTAGGCTCGTGGTTTACTGTTAAGGCTCTGTCCAGCATCTGTCTCTTTCAGTGGCTACATGGCATCTCTCTGACTCCACTTACTTTTCTCCTCTATCTCTGCTTGGAATTCCTGCCTTACCATTCTTCCCTGCCATAGAGGAAAGCGGTTTTATTCATTAACCAATAAAAACAACAAATTTACCAAAGGACTTCCCACACCACAGCATGATCTCCCAGGTGGTTCTTCTGATCTGGTCACCCTAGCTAGACTGGGCGGTTGTGATGGCCCCATCTTCAAAGGTGCTATCCTGAAGTGAGCTCTCCCTATCCTCCCAGTCCACGGGCCTTTGTATGACTCACCTAGCAGCCATTTGGGATGATAGTCCAGGTACCAGCCACGGTCTCTGCACCATACTCTTGTGCAATCGTTAAAAGCCTAAGTTAGAGCATCACCTGATGTGTAAAATTCCATGGCTGAGTGAAAAAGTGCAGAGCAGTTACACTGTGATATTGGCTTTGTGTGTGTGCACACAAGCATGCACACACACAAAATGTATTTCTTTACACATGCAGACATGCATAAATGCACAGAACACAGCTAGGGGCCCAAGTGACATGTATATGTGTTGTTTTTATTGGTTGATGAATCTGTTTTGGCCAATGGATTAGCAGAGTAAAGCCAGACAAGAAATCTGAAGACAGAGATATAGAGAATGTAGGCAGAGTCAGGGAGACACCATTTAGCTGCCAAAGGAGAAAGATGCCAGAACCTTACTAGTAAGCCACAATCTGGTGGCAATACACAGATTAATAGAAATGGGTCAGTTTAAGACGTAAGAGTTAGTTAATAAGAAGCCTGAGCCATTGTCCAAATAGTGTTGTAACTAATATAGTTTCTGTGTGGTGATTTGGGTCTTGGCAGCCAGAAAGTAAACTGCAGTCTCCACTTATACCAAAGGCCCATGTAGACCCCTGGCCTGGGGTTCTGGGTGTCTTAACTTAGCTGGCCTTTGGAGATGGATTCCTTGGAAAACAGATTCGTATATTGAGACATTCAAATAATAAAATTTAGTCTAGTGGTGGTTACACACACCTTTAATTCCAGCACTCAGGAGGCAGAGGCAGGCAGGTCTCTGAGTTTGAGGCCAGCCTGGTATATAGAGTGAGTTCCAGGACAACCAGGGCAACACAGAGAAACCCTGTCTCAAAGAAAAGAAAAAGAAATACAATTCAGAATTGTTCATGTTGGTGTTAAGGTGAAAAGAGACCCTGTGGGCAGGTCCATCTCCCTTCCAGGGTGTTTTCCCACACAAAGGTGACTGTGATGCTCAGCCAGCAGGCCACCAAGCTTGCTTCCAGTAACGGTGAAGTGGCTGTATGGAAATGGCCCTCGTTCTATGACATACCTGCCTCCTGAGGACACAGTGATTCCTCAAGAACGGGCCTTCCTCCAGCCCAGATCCTGCCTGACTTTCTGCACAGCTACACCTACAATGCTTCATCTTCTGCTTAACAGGCTTCAGAGTTTCCACCTTGGAATGTCAGGTGTGAGCACAGACTCACAAGCCTCCTGACCACAGAGGCCTCCTGGTCAACCCATGGACGTGATCCTGAGACAACTGTCTTCACCTTAAGCCAAGTGCACATGGTCTTGGAGCAAAGCCATCCCAAAGTTATAAAGTTAAAAGACTTTCCTCAGAGGAGCACAGCTGTCCTAGCTGGATTTCTGGTTTCTCCTGGGTGGAGGACATGTCCTCCTGCCCTTCCTGTTCTTAGAGCACTCCAAAAACCTCCCTCACCTAACCAGGTGTTTGCGCCAGAGGAGGGGCTGAGGCCTCATTCCTCTCCTGGTACTAGGGGTGTGGAGAGAAGTCACCCATCCGTTGAAGTGACAGTGTTGGGCATTTTGTGTAGAGACGGGGTCTGGAGATGATTGTGAGATCTGGGTTGTCTGTGCCCAGCAGACGCTGAGGAGTGGCCGTTAGTGCGAGACACCTGTGGTTTATTAGCCTTCAACTCTTCACATCGGTTTTCTGGTTTTCTCTGCCTGTGGTGCTGTGGGTGGAACCCAGGGCCTTGCACATGCTTTAAACAAGGCCACCATCACTGAGCTGTGCTCCAGCCCTTGAAGACTCCTTTCTGGGGTACATCAAACAGCTGGACTTACTATGGGGTTGGGGTCTTTGGTTCTTGTTTTCTTGAAAGAAAGAATTCAGTCAAGACAGATTTTTTTAAGCAGAAGTTCATTTAGTAGAGCAACACCAGCAGTCAAAGAGAAATGGCATGGGCTACCTCCAAGGTGGGATGCAGCCCAGTGCATTCTGTAATGTGGACTTTAAAGTTTTAGGAATATTTACGAGGTGACATATTGATGGGGTGAAGTGACCATTTTTCCCTCCCAACTCATGATGAACCAGATTTCCCTTTCATGGTATTTCTTCCCATGGGACTAGGCTTGAGGTCAAAACCACAATGCACACAGTATTTTAATGGTGCCAGGCCTCGTGAGGCTGCAGACCGTTCATTAGTCCGTGTGAAGGGTGTAGCACGAGCCTAGCTGCAGCTGCGAAGACATTTGCACAGTGGCGTTCTGGCCACTGGGAGACCTGGCTAAGACACAGCCTTGGCTTTCTTCAGTCACCTCGCGTGTCCCTCCTTACCTACGTGGTACCAGACCATGCCGGGACCTCCTTTCTGGATCAAGCTTCACTTGTAGCTGCCGAGAGAATATGCCAGGGAGGGCACTGTTGGGTACCCCGTGCATCATCCCACGGTGCAGTACAAACATTGCATCTGTGCCTCTGGGACTCATGGGTAAGATGGTTTAATATGGATGCATGGAGTTCGTGAAGGGCCTTTTCCTCTGTGCAGCAATAATGTCATCATCCCTAGCCAACCGAGAAGCTTGTTTGTACATGGGCTTTGTGTTTTTATCTCATTGCAACAGGAATGGCCCAGATATTGTCATTTTCTTTTACAGTTGAAAGGCTCCGATAGTGACCCTTGCCCTCGCCACAGCAGTTGTGGGGCAGGAGCTCATGTTCTGAACTCATTCCCCAACAAAACGGCCCATGCTTTGGGAATCATACATCAAGTGGCCACCATAGGACTGCTGTGCTAGCTCCTGTTGCCGATGAGGGGCATTTACCCTAGCAGATGAAACTCTGACTCAGGCTTAAGTGACTTACCCAGAACCCCATGGCTAACTAGCTGGCACCACTGCATGTTTGACTGACACCGGTGCCCACACTTCTCCTTCCTCTTGAGCGTGGGACTCCAGAATCTCTGGCTGTGACTGATAAATTGCTCCTCTTGGCTTATGAATAACATGGCAAAACAAATTACTTTGGGGACCTAGAAGGAAGTTGTTGGCCTTGTGTAAACTATATTGGAATGTCACCGAGCAGACAGCTCCGGAGGCGTCTACAAATATCTTCCAAAGATATCTCCAAAGTGAGTCACCCAGAAAGCAGGACGCCCCCGTGTTTTGGTTTGCAAATGAGTTTTGAGAAATGGCATTGAGGTCTTGAGCTGTTGGCACTTTTCCCATCCCAATCGCAAAGGACTTTGGGAATGCTGCAGGAAAAGGAGAGGAAGGGACGGGGTACTGACTGCTTGCTGCTCAGAGCTCCAACAGGTCAGGAGAGTAAAGACCTCCCACCGTTCCAACTGCATTTAATACCATTCCAGAAACTACTGCCTGCCAGTAAGCCGGTTTGCCGTGCCTCAAAGACACCCAGGCACCATAACCTGGGCTCCCTAACCCTGTGTGCTGACTGTGGCTAATAACAGAGGGGCCTTGTTTTGAAGTTTACATTTTCACTACCCTATTTTATGACTCTTTATCAAGCATGTTGAGTTGAAATCTAAGTGTTCTTGTCCCTGCCGCTTGTAGAGATGTCAAGGAGGGATGGGTTGACTGCTCTGAGTAACTTTGGGTAATGGTGGAAGACCCAAGGTCCGGAACCCTCAGGAGCTAGTCAGTGGGTGGTTTGTGTTGAGTCTGAAGAAGCCCGAGGCATGTGTCAAGATGGGGATCAAAGACGAGCTCTAGGGATTCCTTTGTAAAATGAAAGAGAGGAGGCGGGAGCTGTTGTGGGGGGCCGGTTTCCAGGCAGACTTTCTTACAGGTTCATAGCGTAATCTGTGGGAGCAGAAATCCAATCTGATGCCCAACCAAATGCAGCATGCAAATTGGACTGCTTCCCTGAGAGCAGCGAGCCAGGGTCTGGGTCAGTTGAAGAGGAGAAAAAACAGCTCTAGACTCTGGGCTACCAGCTTGGCTGCCTCGTTCCAGCG
Source organism: Microtus ochrogaster (assembly GCF_000317375.1). NCBI lineage: Eukaryota > Metazoa > Chordata > Mammalia > Rodentia > Cricetidae > Microtus > Microtus ochrogaster. The sequence goes on from NC_022011.1 coordinate 43,171,333, forward strand.
GGGGTGGGGGCGCAGCAGATTACAGCTTTATTTGTTTAAACCTCGGCATCTGTAAGCATTCACAGTCCTCTTGACTTGTGCTGCCTGGTTGTAAAAAGAACAGTTGAACGAGCTCATTGTTTGGGGCTCCTTTCTTTAATGTATTTTACAAACACGCGCAGTGACAGGCCTGACATGCAGATTTCTATGTACTCGTGCTTCAGTCTGGGATTACAGCATTAATAACACAGTTCCGTGCTTCGTGCCATTTTTAAGCATGATCGTTATGATAAAGGGCATATACTTAATTACAGGCCTGCTTAATTACAGCTCTGTTGAAGCTCGTTTGTTTAGGAGAATGCTAATTGCGCTACGGAGCCGCGGTACATCCTCACTTTCATCTGTTCCGTGTTGCTCCGATCCATGGAGCAGCATTTGTTAAAACTGCCACCAGATTTTTTTTTAAGTAAAAAGAAGAAAGCAGTGGCCTGACACTAAAGGGACACCGCTTCCAGTCAGAGATTGGGAGCCACAGTCCAGGACGCTCTGCCCACATCAGACCCCTGACTGCTGTTGTCAGATGTGGCTGTTGGCAAGGAGCGTGAGACCCATTTTCCAGACAGGCTCAAAGGTGTGGTGTCCCTGCATGGACATAGCCCTCTTTCTGCCACAGGCCATGCCGGGAGCCTGTCACAGCCTGGAACTCCTGGGTGCGTGACTTACGGAAGAGGCTGCAGGTGGGAAGGTTGACGGTTCACCCCCGTGAACAAGAAAAGGAACAAGGGTCCTCCCTTGTCTTTGCAGAAGAGACCTTGGGAGGACCACGGGCTTTCACTTTTCCTCTTGCATTACCTCCCAGGCTTAGAGGAGCCTCTGTAATGTCACCCTGGGAACCCAGCTGGACAAAGGACCAGAACCTGCTCAGGTGTCATTCCTGATTCTGTGACATGTCTATGCACACAGGTCAGGGGGATCAGAGAGAAGCCCTGCCCTAATCCTTGCTGGTTGGCAGGGCACGGAGACCCTGTGACCCGTGTCCCCCAGTGATGTGTGGCTCTGAGTAGGTCAGTGAGAGGCTGGCAGCTAGGACATGCTCCAGTCTTGAACAGTCAGGGTGAAAACACACCAGCCCTGGCTGGGGAAGGAGAGAGGAAGGAGGGGGACAGGGCTCCCTGGGAGAGGGGGGACAGAGATGATTTATGGCCAGTCTTGGGGATCACATGAAAAATGTGTGCCATCATTTTAAGGATTATGTTTGCCAAACCTCTGAGTATTTTCAAATATGGAAGGCTGTCCAGATAAGGCTCCTAGGAATGGAAGCTGTTGAATCAGAAGGGGCTTCCCAGGATCCTAGTGCTAAACTCTGCAGTGCACAGACCCTACCCAGCTCCCACAGTATCAGTGGCTCTGTCTGTTCCTTCTGTGCAGTGTATCTTCCAAGAGGAGAGTGAGGCCCCTGAACTGTAATTGGTCCAGCCAGCCCTTCTCCCTGTGGCTGTGGCTTCCTAGCAGACAGTGGCTTGTGCCCTCTTCAAGCTTCTCTTATCCAGCCCCACTCTGCCTGCTCCCATGTGTCAGATGCAGTGTGGGATGCTAGGCAGAGTCCCACCTCCCTGGGGTAGCGGGCCTGAGTCTGCCTCTCCATTTCCATATGGAGTTAGCTAAGAGTCCCGCAGTGTCCTCCCTCTCTTCAAGGCTCTCAGGATGATCATGTGAGAATATCATGGAAGCTCAGAGCAGACCAAGTGGTGCCTGGATCCTGTGGCCATGCTGTGCCACTATGGCCTCAAGAAGGGCACCTTCCATGTTCAGTGAGCAAATCACATTGATGTGTCCAGCCAACTCAGAGCCCTTTGTTACTGTCTCTAGCTACTGTGCGTGTCTTCCCTTTGTCCGGCATAGCTAAGGCCACACTGTTGTTACTGTTGTTACTGTTGCGACTGTTGTTACTGTTACTACTGTGCTTGTCTTCCCTTTTTCCTGCATAGCTAAGGCCACACTGTTGCTACTGTTGCTACTGTGCATGTCTTCCCTTTGCCCTGCATAGCTGCACTAAACTATAAGGGGGATAAAGTCCATGCTCTGATGTCACCCAAATGTCAGTGTTCTGCACCCTTCATCAGAGTCCACTCTTAACCAATTAACAAGCATTCCTACTAGGTCCCTATCAGCCATATTTCACTTAAAAAAACAATCATGTTTCTTCTTAGCTAGCAGGTGATGTCCTGACCCCCTTCAGAGCACGTGGTTAACCTGCCTCTCAGTACCTAGGCTGTGTCATGTGGAAGGGGGATGTGGGTGCCATTAGTGGAAGCCAGATGACAACTTTGTGGTGCCAATTCCCTCCTTCTACCTTTGTGTGATCCCAGGGCTCAAACTCAATCTCGTGCAGCAAACACCTTTACCCACTGAGCCAGCCATACTGTATATGAATGTGCATGCATGCATGCCTGTCTGCGCCACATACAGTGCTCATGGAGGCCAGAAGAAGGTGTAAGATCCCTCTGGAACTGGAGTCACAGGTCACAGATGGCTGTGAGCTGCCATGTAGGTGCTGGGCATAGAACCCAGTGTCCTCTGCAAGATTCTAAGTCCTGAGCCATCTCTCCAGTGCCTTGCCCTCAACCAGACACACTAGATTCTTTAAATGCAATTTGGTCTGTTAAGTATGACCTGGAGGTCATGTCTGCTTAGGTGTGTCCTGTGTGCTGTGAGCCCTATCTGGGCGGTTCATCTTGAGCTCTGCCCTGCTGGTTCTACCAGATGGGCTAAGATCTGTTCTCTAGTGAATGAGAAGAGCGGCTGACTGCCCAGCCTCCCATTGTGAGTCCCCTTTACCAAATGTCACCTCAGTCTCTTTACCAAATGGCTCCTTGCAGTCAGGACTGAGCACAAGGGGCTTCCAGCTCTGTTGCCAGTGTAGGCAGGGGTGTAACTGCCACCACCATGCTGGTAGCCACATCATCGTGCGGCCTCATACTTCTCACAGTGTGAGATGCTCTTCTTCTGCTGCCGTCTAGTAGGCTCCAGGGGAGGACATCACTGTAGAAGTGGGTGAGGAACCTTGTTAGCCCCTGCACGGTGGCGGGAGCAGTGCTGTGCACATGTGCCCTTTTCCGTGAGAAGTAAAATACGATGGTTACCTGTGTCCAAGCATCGTAAGCCAGGGCTTCCAGGTTCTTGCTTCTGGCCTGTGTGACCTTGGTGTCGGCTCCACCTCTGGAGCCTCTGTTTTGTCATCTCAAAAGCATCAGAGGGCCCTAGACCCAGCAAGTATTCGAGGGCAGAGCATGCAAGAGCTGTGTGGGGTGAACGGGAGCTTAAAGTTTATGTTGGGTGGTCAGCGGCAAGAGCCAGTGTGGCCTTTCAGGGTGTATCCCTAAGAAGCTTGTGGCTTTCCAAGGAAACCTCCTTCACGGCACTGTGTCTGCTGTGACAGGCTCACAGGTGGTAGTGGGGCATTTGCAGTGGGCGTGTGAATCACTTGGGATTTTGTCCCTCCTTGCTCTGCCGGTGCTGTCTCATGCACCATGCCAGCATTCAGCCCTTCTCTTCCGGCTTGTAGGGCCCAGCTGCAGTGGGAGATGGCCCTGCAGAAGGGGGCTCCCAGTGCAGGCAAGTCCGCTTTTCATTCCCTCCCTCCCTGCAGTATTATGGCCACAGCTAACCACTCGCTGTGTGGCATGTCTTACAGATCAGACACCGGAAGGGATTCCGTTCCCTCTTCCTGCGCTCTCCTTTCCGTTCCTGCTTCTCTTTGGCCCCAGCCCTGGAAGGTGGTCCCAGCATTTGAATGCCAAGGAAGTCTTCATTTTAGGAAATGGGCAGAGGGGAGGCCCAGTGTTCATTCTAAATCCATGGTCTGCCACAAACCACCCTTTCGCTGCAGGCTGCAGGTTCCTACACTAAGGGCCAGATGTATAGGCTGAACTTTGCCTCAGCTCTGTCCTGCTTCTGCAGGGCACCATCTCAGTCAGCAGCCCAGCTCTCTGTGCATGGGTCACACTGTGAGGGCCCTGCATCACACGCTCCTCTGTGGCAAGACTGCCACCAGTTTAGGGGTGGAGACCTAGATACAAGTCGATTACAGGAGCTGTGGTACAGAAAGGAACTGAGTTTCCAGGTCCCTGCATTCCTCATTCACAGGCTGCTCATTCCACACCCTTCAATCTTGACTCAGCCCCGAAGCCGCGTCAAGGAATCAGTAACCATGTGTTCTCCCTTCCCCACAAACACTGCGCCCACTCTGCCAGGCCCTGAGCAAGTTTCTGGCCTGCGTCACTGTAGACACATAGCACACCTCACAGCCATTAGCCAAGCTTCTTTTTCATGTGACTTCACGGCAAGTCCAGCCCAGGGCTCAAGCACAATCATCCTGACCACCAAACTACTTGTCTTTCCATGGAGACGCTGATGAATACCCAACACCACCAAAGAGAGACAGGTCGGCCTACAGAATGTACAGTGGACATGCTACTGCCAGCTTCCTCCCAGAATGCACCTCTGCCCCCTCACAGCCATACATCACATTCTTCCTGCTGTCAGGCCCTTAGTGGCTCCAACTACTTATGACATAAGCCAGAGCCCTGGGTAAGAAGAGGCTTCCATACCAGCCCTGTGCTACTCCCCCACCCTCTCTGCACCGACTACACTCAGAGGGGCCACACAAGGCGTCTGTATCCCTGGGCAGGGTGCGTTCCCTGGGAGCGGAGAGCAGCGTCCCACTCAGCAGCTCTCACTCACTTGAGCTGGGCAGCATCTGCCTCCAGCCAGGGAGTGATTGGTCCTCTCTGTACCGACATCCTAGGTTGCTGGACAGCAGTTGTGTCTTCAATGCGTTCCTCTCTTTCCTCTCTTGCAGCAATGGATGGTGTGCCGTTTATGATTTCAGAGAAGTTTTCCTGCATTCCAGAAAGTGTAAGTTTTATGCATGCCCCCCCCAACACCTTAACCTGAAGTCCCTCAATGTCTATGCACAAGCTGCTCTTAGCGCCCTGGAACCCCTGGGCCTGGGCAAGCATCTCTGCCTGTGTGCTGAACCCTAAAACCAGAAGGCACAACTTGTGAGAGCTGGGGTGCGTTCTGCTTGTCTTGGGCCCTCCAGCCGGGTCCTGCACCTAGCAGATGCCTGAGAAGTGGAAGAAAAGGGCAGCTAGAGGCCAGGATCCTAGAGACACTCAGCAGATGAGTGTGTACGGCCACGCTTTTGCATTTGACTAACAGGTCGCAATGTTTCCCAAGTTCAGCTTCCTCGTCTAGTTATTGTTTGAGACTGGCTCTCGTTGTGCAGTCCTGACTGCCTCAGAACTAGCTCTATACACCAGCTGGCCTTGCACTTACAGAGAGCCACCTGCTTCTGCCTCCTGAGTGCTAAGATTAAAACATGCACTACAACAACCAGCCTTAACGTGCTTTTTGTTTGTTTGTTTGTTTTTGAGACATACAGGCCTGGCTGGCCTGAAACTCACTTCATCGATCAGACTGTCACAACTCAGACCCACCTGTCTCTTCCTTCCTAGCGCTGCTCCACCACACATGGCCTTGGTTTTTCACTTCCCGGTGATGAAGTTGGCCTGGTTCCCCACTATCATTGCTGCATTCTGTATGTCCTGCACGCTGTGCCGTGGAGCAGTGTCAGGTGCCTCTGGCTGTGGTCTGTTTAGGTTGAGCCCTGAGCCTCTTGAATGACAGAGGAACTAGGCAAGAGCAGAGGCCAGTATCTAGACCATGAGAGGCCACAGCCAGGACCTTGTACTGGTTCCGTTCCCTCCTGGAGACACCCCTCTGATAGTGCCTGGTCCTCGGGACGCCTCTGCCCTCACTCAGCTGCGCAAGCCTGGGCCACGCTGGGTCAGTAAACTTGTGTCTGGCTTTTATTCTTCCTGTAGAAGATTGCTTTGAGGCGTCACTAAGCACCAAGGCCCTGGTTTGGCCCATCGAAAGACCCCTCAAGTGTTTTTCTTGGACCCAGTTTAAAACCACCCGCCTGGCGATCCGACCTGCTCTGTCGTTTCCATTTTTATGAAATATAATAGGCCTCCTCTGAGCCCTTCTGGTAAGCAGCTTAATCGTGAAAAATGGTCCTGACGTGACATGGGGAGCCTGAGGAACTTCCGCAGACTCCACTTGGCTGCGTTGCCATGGAGACACTGGCACCTCTCCCGCATGCTCCCTGGGAGAGGCAGCTCTGCCCTGCTCACCAGCTCCAGTTGGGAAAGTTTAGTGGACTAGTTAGGGCCTAATGATGCAACAGCTGGACCTCTGCTGGCTCCTGGGCCAGGCGGGCAGGCGGCCCCGTACTCACAACATGAAGGCTGGCATCTTCAGCAGAGCCAAACTGTTTTGTGGCTACTGGAAGAGCAGCCCCAGGAGCTCAGGGTCTAATTTGGTGGCCCTATCCCAAGTTTGCCCTCACAATGTGCTACTGCCAATTCAGCAAGTGCTCAGGGCCACAGATGCAGGCCAAGCCCTGTGTTAAGCCCTTCTAAGCACTTCTCTGTTTAATCCCCCAGCAGCCAGACCAAAAGGGCCCACCCATGCCACTTTTAACAGGCTTTTAAATGTGGCCTTCAAAGTAAGTATGGGGGGGGGGGTATCCAGATGCCTCAGCAGGTAAAAGGGCTTGCGGCAAAAGTCCAATCACTGGAGTTCGATCCCTAGAACCCACATTAAAAAAGCCAGATACGGTGACATGCATGTGTAATCCTAGCAATCCTAAGAGATGGAAGTCATGAGCCAGCTGGCCTGGAGTACAAAGGAGAGCAGAAACGGAAAGAGAACCGACTCCTCAAAGTTGCCCTCTGACCTCCACATGTGTGTCCACACTCGCACCCTAAAAATCTGCTGAATAAACAAATAGAGAAGATTAATCCTTCCTGCACCACAAGGCAGCCAGTTGGGATCCAGAGCCTTGGACTCAGGAGCTAACCACTGGCCTCTTGCAGTGCAGGACATGCAGGTAGCCCAGTGCAGGTGCTAACCCCAGCCCACTGCAGGACTCTGGGTCTAAACAGACAAGTCCTGGCTTCTCTGTGGATCTCAGGCTCTACCTGCAGGCGAGGCTGCAAGAGGCTAGCCTTCTGCTGCTCCCAGAAAACCAAGAACCGGTGTTCCTGGAAAACCAGTGTTCCTGGAAGCAGTGTACCTGGATTCTGCACTGGCAGCAGCCTACACGGGGAGGCTCACACAGTCCAGCCTGCTCACCTGCGCTGACTTTCCTAGTCTGTGTTTTTGCCGAGAAATGTTCCACTGTCCACAGAATTGCAGAGCCCTGTTAAAGTGTGGCCTCTCGCTTTCACCACCATGATCTTGCAAAGCATTAGCTGATGGTAGTCATTTCCTTCTTCCGTCTCTATCAAAGACCTGGTCCTCCCCTAGATACTGCAGACCCTTGAAACTCCCGCCACTCTGTAGAGACACCAGGCAGTGTGGCCTTTGGTAACTGCTTCAGACACTTCCAGCCCCGAATCCCGTCACAAAAGCATAAAGCACTCACTTTCTCCTTTGGTGTCAGAAAAAAAGATAAGCTAATTGACCATAGGCACGCCTTCTGGGAGGCCATGGCCCCTCCCCTTACCCCCTGCCCCCAGTGCTGTGGATATGTGGCGAGTTGTCTTGTGGTTCAGAAGGTTCAGCTCACGATGTGCTTATGGTTTCTGCCTGGACCTGTAGGCTGAGCATCACAATGTCCATTCCTGTGGTGGGGCTGAAGATGCTAGGGCGGCTTGTCCATCACAGTTGTCATGAGAGCAAGGGGCTTTCTCCAGCCATCAAAAGGGTGACTTGGTCTGTATTTTCAGATGCAGCCGTTTGATCTCTTGGGAATCACCATCAAGTCCCTGGCAGAAATTGAAAAGGAGGTAAGTACGCTGGGCTTGTGACACTGCTCACTCTAGGGTCCTTGTTCCTCCATCAGGGCTTGGTTCCAGAAAAGGTGGGTGCAAGAGCCCTCCTGAGGAGAAACCCAGTCAGTCATTTTGAGCGCACCCATCGCTTGCCAGAGGCCATGACCAGTGCCTTGTCCTGTCTTCTCATTTGCTACCAGGGCCATCTCAGATTCAACCAACTCTTGATCCAGAGGAATGTCCTAGGCTCCTCATACTTAGCCAGGTTCCTCCTTCCCGGCTGGTTTATGGCATCTGCGCATCATAAGAAAGACACCAGGATCAGGGTCCAAAGGAAAGTTCCAAGGAGACAGACCCGAAACAGTAGGGCTCCACAGAAGGCCAGGCCTGCTGGGGTTGCCGTTTTTGGCCAGCGTCAGTATGCACATCCCCGCGGTCACGTGCTGCCACCAGAGCTCCTCAGAGAGGAACATTTGTCTCACAGATGGAAATGGCAGAACCATTTCAATATCCTTGGTTCCTTGGGGTTTTCTTGTGTGTACCCAGCCAGCAGAAGCAGGCTGCATTATTGAAAGATGGCTGGAATCAAGGAAAATTGAATCAGTGCAGTACAACGAATTCCTAAACCATCAGAGCAAGAACAAGACAAAATCTCCCCCTTTGTCTTTGATTCTCAGTAAATCATAAAAACATGGTTGTCACCTATAGTTTTGTTTGCTGGCTGGCTGGCAACAGGAGGAATGGCTGGCCACGATGCTGGAAATCTAGGTGTAGATAGAATTTCACATCTGCCCTTTAAACAGCCTTTGCCAGGGCTCCAGCATAGGGTGGGCCTCCCCATGGGGTGGAGTCTGTGGGTACCCAGGGGAGGCTTTGAGAGCTGCACTGGAGAGCAAGATAGACCAAAGTCACGTAGACAGATTTGGAGCAGCCTGACTGCCTGACTCAGGCAGGCCACCTTCCCGCCTGTGCAGGGGTAGCAGGAGAACCAGCCTCAGGGTATCAGCCAGTGCTGTGTGCACAGGTGGGAAACTCTGGTGGCAACAGGTACCCAGTGCTGGGGTTGGGTGCTACAGAAAGGGGCATCCAAACTTCTCCCCCTCCTGAGCACCCCTGCCCTTGCCAGTGGGCCTTGCCAGTACCGTCTTTTTCTTAAGCACTCACATGGGCACAGTCCTTGTATTTGGGGCTATTTTGTTGTCACCCTGAGTGACCAAGTAACCACCTTCTTCCTTTGTATGAGGCAAGATTGAAGCCTAGTCTTGTCCTGGAAGCCCTTGAAGGGGACTGTCCGAGCTGGTGGGGACATAGGGCTGGGCTGCATCCAGGATGCAGTGAGTAGATAAGACCCTGTTGTCAGGCTGGGGCATGTCATAGCCACACCAAATGTCTGGATTCTCCCTCTACTCTGAGGGCTGGCACATGGGCAGGCATGTTCTTATGATGTATGTCGTTCACCTCAGTACTGAGTTGGGGTGTGGCTTCCCCCAAGACACAGCACTGGATAGTGAGGACAGCTCTGGAAGGAGCTTGTGGGCCTGATTCCATCTCTTCTCATCGACTTCTCTGGGCCTGTTTCCTCTTCTGTCAGGTGGGGCAGTAAAGGAAATACCAGCCATGCTTAACGGGGCTCTGCTGAGACCGTGGGGTTTGGGGGGCTCTGCTGAGACCGTGGGGTTTGGGGGGCTCTGTTGAGACCATGGGGTTTGGGGGCTCTGCTGAGACCATGGGGCTTGGGGGGCTCTGCTGAGACTGTGGGGTTTGGGGGGCTCTGCTGAGACCGTGGGGTTTGGAGCCTGCAGAGCTGGCAGCATCACCATCACCACTGCCCATCACTACATCCTCCCTTCCCATGGGGCAGGGGCAGGAGGCAGTCTGCCTGTCCTGGTTAGCAGCTGAGGGATGCCATCTTGTTTTGTTTCTCACTGTGAGTCTCAGTGAGAAGACAGGCTTGTAGTTGTGGCTGAATTATGCTAAAGTTGCAGAAAGGTGGGAGAATAGCAAGTGGGAGTGGGGTGTGGAAGCATAGTGAGGGTCACCACGAGTGGGAGTGGGGTGTGGAAGCATAGTGACGGTCACCATGAGTGGGAGTGGGGTG
>NC_022011.1:43181353-43188374 GCF_000317375.1 Microtus ochrogaster
GGTCACCATGAGTGGGAGTGGGGTGTGGAAGCATAGTGAGGGTCACCATGAGTGGGAGTGGCACAGCGTCTGTCACTGAGGATCTGCCATCCATGTGTTTAGGGCATTGCCATGTCATGGTGTTTAGGGTGTCACCACTGCCCCCCACATTCTGAAGGACAGGGCCGTCCTCCACAACACTCAGTGAGTTTCCTGGGAGCAGGTGGTGTTGCCTCTTCTAACCCTGATTGCAGTGTCACTTCTGTGACACAGACCTCCATCATGGCCTGCATCCAGTGTTGGGCCTGAAGCAAGCAGGGAGTCCCTTAGAACAAATGTGGTGTCCCCAGGAGCTGACATTGTGTTGTCTGGGTCAGGACACTTGGTTCCCCACTGGCCCCTGGTGCAGGAGCCCAGGTCTGTAGGAGGTGTCTCCACTGGCTGCCGGTTCTGTTATACCTTGTTAAACCCCACCCCCACACAAGCAAAACATAGGTTCTGAAGGCAGGCAATCACCTTTAAAGTTTTTGTCGTTTATTTATTTCATGGCAGTGATGCACAGAGTGGGGTCAGAAGACAGCCTGCTTAATCTGTCTCTCCTTCCATCACGGGAGCTCCGCAGGTAGAACTCAGGTTATCGGGCTTGGCAGCCTCTTTCCCCAGTGAACTATCTTGCTGGCCCAGATGAGCATCTTTGACTTTGGGGCACAGGCTAAAGACCTGAACATCTAGGATCCTGCCCCTAGCTCCTCCCCACAGTAGAGCAAAGTGTCTGAGAAGCTCTTCGTCTGTGTTTAGACACCCTGCAAGAGAAACCGGACTGAGCCCCTGGCAGTGACTAGGCTGTCAGCAGGTGGTTCCAGTGAAGACAAGAGGACCAAGTATGGCCTAATAAGTATATCCCTGTCCCCTCTCCTGAGGGGTGGGGGCACAACTTGAAGAAATAGTGTCCATCCCTGAAGGCAGCTGATCAGTCTTTCCAGCCAACATGAGGCTGAGAATCTTAGTCACTATTCTATTGCTTTGAGGAGACACCATGACCAAGGCAGCTTACAGAAGAATGCATAAAATTAGGTGCTTGCTTAGTTTCTGAGGGCTAGTCTCTGACCTTCATGGCAGGCAGCACGGTGGCAGGTAGCGCAGTGGCAGGCAGGTAGGCAGGCAGGCAGCATGGTGGCAGGTAACACAGTGGCAGGCAGGCAGGCAGCACAGTGGCAGGCAGGCAGGCAGGCATAGCACAGCACTAGAGCAGAAGCTGAGAACTCACATCTGAATCACAAGGTCATGGCAGAAAGAGCAAGACGAGGCCTGGCACGGGCTTTTGAACCCCAGTGACACATCTCCTCCAACAAGGCTACACCTCCAAATCCTTCCCTAACTGTCCCACCAAAAATTCAAATATCCATTGTCTCTCAAACCACTTCCCTGAGCAAACCCTCCTGCCACCCTGCCCGGCACTGTCTGCCACTCACCTTCTTAAGCAGCCCTAGAGCTGCCAGAGCTGTCAGCCTAAGAACAGTGCGGAGTGAAGAAGAGAACCTCGGGCAAATGCCAGTGCCAAAACCCCGTACCAGCTGCCAGCCACAGGACCTGCCTGGTACCACCACAGCCTGGACTGGCAGTGAGTGATACTCAGCTGGAAGGAGACGGGCACCTGGTGCTGTATAGGCAGGGCATGAGCTCAAGCACAGGCTCATCCTGGAAGACCGGAAACACAGCAGCATGCCTGACTAGCTGCGTGGCGAGACCGTCAGCACTCAGAGTCCAGGTGTCCAAGGTTCCCTGTGGATGTGCTGGTGGTGGAGGTGACATGGTATGATGGACAGGATACTGGGGAAACTCTGTCTGGGCAGGTGCTATGTTGATGGTGAAGGTGACAGGATATTTTTACAGGTAGGACACAGGTGAGCAGCGTGCCTGTCTGTGGTGGACTGTCATGTGTTGGCAGAGGAGATATGGTATCATGGACAGGATGTAGGCCCCGGTCTACCTGTGTTTGATGCCAAATCTACCAATAGTTGGGGTTTTGGTTTGGTTGGTTGTTTGTTTGAGACGGTGAGTCTCAGTATGTAACTCTGGCTGGTCTTGAACTCACAGAGATCTGCTTACTTCTGCCTCCAGAGCTGATAGGATAGTGCACCTCCATGCTCAGACCTCAGACAGATCCCTTTGCCGCTCCAGCCTCATAGCGGAGGGTCACTGCTGGGCACCTCACAGCTAGCAGAGACCTTCAGGCGCCTCCACTGTCAAGTTCCCAGAGCTTCCTGGCACACACAGCCCTTAAATTTCAGGAAGACACCCAAGAAAGGTGGTATTTAAAGTCAGAGTGGAAATCCATGCCATCAGGCAGCATTGCAGCAGGGGGAGGAGTCTCCGAAAAGACAAAAACCTCGCCATTCAGGCGTACACAGAGATGTGGGTGGTGGAGAATGAATGAAGCCGTGATTAATACAGTAACTCATCCTGGAAGGCCAGCACTCTCGTGGCTCTCAGAGAGTCGGCATGCACTCCTGTCTCCACTCTTCGAGGCCTCGGCAGGGCTCCTGTCAATTAGGTCAAGGCAACAGAGTGAATTTTGCTGTCTGCTCTTCCCATGGGAGGTGACCAAGGTTCACAAGGTTTTCTGGCCTGTCCCAGCATGTCTTCCGTCTTGTTTTTTTTTTTGCCTCTGTGGGAGGATGGTGTGCGGCTACTGTCCCCACAAAGCCACTGTCCTCTCCCCCCTCCCCCAGCAAAAGCTGCTCTGTTAGGAGCGAGGAAATGCAATTCCACAGTGGTCCATGATGGAGCGTCTTCCCTCTGAGTGAGTAGATGGGCATATAAATATTCCCCGTCTCCGTGGCTCTTTATTTCCCTTGTAAGCAGTTGCCCCATTTCTCCATCTGATGGATTTCCTGTCGCAGTCAGGGTGGGTGTGCCCACACTCTCTCCAGCCACCTCCTCTGAAACCATTCCCGCCCTGGCGCCCTGTGTCCTCTGTTTGCCTCACCCCCCTCTCCATCCCAGGTCTCCCGGGCCAAGAGCCAGCATCTAGAGATCTAGAGAGCGCATCCCGCACAAACCTTTTAAATCACAAGTAATGGATCCCTGTATGAAAGTGCATGGGCAACTGGGAAACCGGTTTCCAAGCTCCGCGTGAGCCAGCTCACCCAAAACCCTTGGTGGGCGCATGGGGCTGAGCTAGGGGTTCTCATTAGCTCACCTCTCTTGCTGGTGGAACGCCCAGCCTCCATTGTCAGAGGACCTGAAAGCGCAGAGGGGGAGTCTCCTTAGCAGAGGGACCATCTGATATTAACCACCCCCTTAAAACTGACAAGGGACCGTCTGATATTAATCACCCCCTTAAAATTGACAAGGGAGGCAGTGCATTTAACCACTTAATTGCTACAGGTTTTTATGGGCTGCTGTTTGCAGACATATTTAATGAAGAAGTTATAAATCTAAGAGAGCTTAAAATTTTAATTTTATCCCTAAATATTATCCTTGTTCTCGCGTTTGTAGCCGGGCCTCAGGAGTGTAGTCACGTGAGATACTCTTTAAATGAACATATTTGCTAACTGGCGTGATTTCAGTTTCTAAAACATTGGTTCCAGCAATTAGGCCTTTTTTCCAGTTCCCAAATGACTAGAGGAATTCGTCTTGATTATAATTGCTCTTAGCCACGCATATCTAATTTGTGTCTTTTTAAGTGTTAATTAGTAAACAGTTTGAGCTGACATCTTTATGTGTTTGCGTGTTGAAAAATGGGGCTTATTGCTTATTTAGCTTGGGGCTGATTCCACTAGCATTTACGTCACGACTCAAAGGTGAAATTAATGGAAACACATTTGGCAGCATGAGGTTTAAAGAATTTTCAAATTCAGCTTCTGGATGTCCACTTTTCTGGGGCCTCTTCGAATGAACGAGGTTAAGGTGGGCTGGGGAGCTACGTCTGCCAGAGGGAAGCCAGGCAGGCTTTTGCACCCATAATGAAATGGCAGAGTCCCAATTTTATCGCCACAAAGTGTTCATATCCAGCGTATTTGTTCCTTTTTTTCTGCAGTTGGAAAGCTTTCCTGGTGCTTAGGAGTGTGAACTGATTTGAAGGGCTGTGCTTCAGCCGCAGAAATATGTGGTCCCTTTCCACCATCTAGTGGTCAGGTCTTGAATTGCAACAGATCGCATGGCCACCTCTCTGCTAGGTGAGATGCAAGGTTCTCCACCCAGCATCCTTTCATCCTTTGTTTCTAACCAGAAAGGTGGAGTATTTGGGAAAATAAATCTGCCCACTTCATGCATTAAGTGTAACTAGCCAGTGGACTCCTATCTCCTCTTGTATAGTCTTCAAAGACCGCATCTACCACCCAAATTTTTACAGAGCTCACACTGACTTGAGACCATTCCAGCTCAAAACAAAGAAACCCCAAAAGATGGTACGCTGGTGAGGCGGGGGTGTGCCACTCAGCTGACTGCACCAGTTTATAGTGTGCCCCACTGAGCTGTCAGCATGCATGTGATGATTGCCAGTTGCGAAGGAAAATTTAAAAAAGAATTTAAAGACCCTAATGGGTGGGCTAAGTGCTTTTCTGAAGGCACAAAATGTCTTCAGAAAGATGGGAGGAGTTTGGTTCACCCTGACACATTCTGCTGACCACAACTCTAAACCCACAATTCGTGCCACAGACCAGCATTAACCTTGCTGGTATGATATCATTTGGAGCAGCTTGCCAGTTGGAATAGATTGTGTGCACACGTGTGTGTGTGTGTGCTTGCAGAAACCAGGGGTCTACATGGGTATCTTCCTTGATCATCTGCCCCAGTTTTTGAGGTGGCGTCTTGCACTAAACCTGTAGCTCACTGATTCAGTTAAGTTAGCTTGGCCAGAGAGCCCCAGGTATTGCCTGTCTCCATCCCTCACCAGGGGTTATACTGGCTTTGCATGGATGCTTGTGCTCTGCACTCACTCCCTGGTGCTTGCGTGGCTGGCACTTTCCCAGCGGAGCCGTCTCCTCTGGCCCAGGCATCAACCTTTTCAGTGTTTTGTGTTTTCCCTGCAGACAACTATTGTACATGCAGAAAAATGCAAACTTAGGAAAACGTGGAGTAAAGAGTGAATAACTCCTGCTGCCCACCCTGGACACACGCACGTATGCACGCACGCACACACACACACACACACACACACACACGCACGCACGCACATTAGACCAGCTCACCTGCAATCACAGTTCTGTAACCTATTCCCTACTCCCACCCATTCTAAATGCGTCCCCCTGTGCTCACAGTTAAGTGGGGCTCTCCATCAAAGCAGCTTCTCCTGTGGCAGATGGAGATGATTACAGAAGCCACAACTGGCCAAAGTGCAGTTTGCAGCTAATTCCTTCGAATGGCCACATTCTCTGCCTTTTTAAAAGCACTTTTTTGAGAATTTTATACATGAATACTGTGTTTATATCACTTCATTCTTCCCTCCAGCCTCTTTTCTTTCTCCCACTCCCTTTTCACTTCATGACCTCTTCACACACACACACACACACACACACACACACACACACACACACACCGCTGCATCCAGTTAGTGTTGCTAGCACATTTTGTGTTTAGGGCTGACCACGTGAGATCAGATAACCTATCGGAGGGGCTCATCTCCCAAGAAGA
Organism: Microtus ochrogaster; assembly: GCF_000317375.1. NCBI lineage: Eukaryota > Metazoa > Chordata > Mammalia > Rodentia > Cricetidae > Microtus > Microtus ochrogaster. The sequence continues at coordinate 43,186,970 of NC_022011.1, forward strand.
CTGGTTCCCCCTCAGCAGCTATGTATTACCTCGCTCTTCCTCTGGTGCTGGGGCCATGTTGGGGCATCAGCTAATGGTGTCGCTATGCAGGTCTTGTTTGAACACCTCCCTAGAGTCTTGTGGCTGGCATCATGGCTCTCTGGCCCCTGTATTGTCTGCTCCATCCCTCCCGCCACCGCCATCTGCAGTTCTCCTTGAGCCTGGGGTAGAGCTTGTGTTTTTTAATCACTGGGATGTGCACCTCGGTCAGAGGTCTTTGCATTGGGGCAGTTGTGCTTCTACAGTGGTCTTAGCTTCTGCAAAAGAAGCTTCTTGGATGGAGTGAAAGTTGCACTTCCTGTGCTTCTGAGGGAAGTATTTGGGATGCTGTTGGGAACTGCACTGGTTTAGGAGAGCAGCAGCAGCGGGATCTCTAGGCTCCTTGGCTCACCGGCCGGCCGCAGGCAGTTGCCTGGGTTTGCATTATCAGACATGAATTTTTCATGCTGACTAAGCCTTCTGTCCAAGTAGGAGGCTTTGGTTACCTCCAGAATGCAGGTGCCACTATTACCCTCCCATCCATCATGCTGGTCCTTGTGGCTCATCGCCTTACAGTTGAGTAGGACTTTTAGCTGCCCTTCTCCCTTGGTAGCCACACAGCACCTTTGTCTGCTTGAGAGCTGCTCCTCAGGAGGAGGCTTCCAGGTCGGCTCTGGTCCCCTCTGACCAACAGCCCGTAGGCTCCTCTTGCTTGGCTTGGCTGGGGATTTGTTGTCTGTGACTTTATGGGGGACACCCTCACCCCCATGCCATACCCTTCAGTGGTTACACTCTGCCATACTTAGCCGGTCCCATGGTGCCTGATGCTGGAGTCATCCCCATGGCTATCAGAGTGTGTAACTTGATTCTCTGTGTGTGTAGCTTCCCTGGGTGGGGCCTTCTTTAGAAGGGGAAATGCTAGTTCTTTGCTTTCTAGATGGAGGTGAGTCCACTTAAGCCACCAAAGGAGCACGAGGTTGGCTTTCTCCACATCCCAACCCCAGCCCAGCAACAATGTGCTTTTAGTGTCTGGCACTGTCACCTACCGCAGAGCTGAAGGCCTCCATGTGCCTCGTGGGTCTGTGGTCATTGGCTGTCTGCCATCTGCATTTCTCTTGGGAATCTCTCCTGTTGGTGCTCTTGGCGTGGCGGGTTCCCTCCAGCTTACTTAATATTTATTCCCACTCCACGGGAACATGTGTGTATGTGTGTGTACACTGGGGAGTCTGTGTGTGTGTGTGTACACTGGGGAGCATGTGTGTGTGTATACTGGGGAGCATGTGTGTGTGTATACTGGGGAGCATGTGTGTGTGTGTACACTGGGAAGCATGTGTGTGTGTACACTGGGGAGCATTGTATGTGTGGGTACACTGGGGAGCATGTGTGT
>NC_022011.1:43188474-43205508 GCF_000317375.1 Microtus ochrogaster
TGTGTATATTGGGGAGTGTGTGTGTGTACACTGGGGAGCATGTGTGTGTGTGTGTATACTGGGGAGCATGTGTGTGTGTGTACACTGGGGAGCATTGTGTGTGTGTATACTGGGGAGCATGTGTGTTTGGGTACACTGGGGAGCCTGTGTGTGTGTGTATACTCACCCATGCGGACTTGTGTGCAGAGTCCAGAGCTTAGCATCAGGTCTTTCTAAAGTTCTGAGACCAGGTCCCTCCCTGAACCTGGAGCTGTTTTCCTCTAGCTTTGCTGGCCTGTGGGCCCCAGGGACCCTCTTGTTGCTGTCCGCCAGCTTGGGGATCACAGGAACAAGCTGTTAAACCTGACTGTGAGCTCTGGAACTCCAAACACAGGTTCTCATACTCACACAGTAAGCACTACACCCTCTAAGCCACGGTTCTCACCCTTCCCAACGCTGCGACCTCTTAATGCATGTGTGGTGACCTCCAACCATGAAATTCTTTCCACTGATACTTTATAACTGTAATTTTGCTACTGTGAGGAATCATAATGTAAATATCTGATATGGAGAATATCTGCTACACTACCGTGACCCACAGGTTGAGAATTGCTGCTCTAAGCCATCCTCCCAACCCTTTCCATTCACTTTTTAGTGATAATCGTGTTAATTCTTGGAAAATTTCATACAATGTATTTTAAATATGTCAACCCCCCCCCCAACACCTCCTATTTATGCTCCACCCCAACCCTTCTCACCCGACTTTGAGATTTCTCTAATTTTCTTTTCCACTGAGTCCTGTCTGTGCTGCCCAGCTAATCTTGGATAGGAGTGGGGTCTGCCCTGGTGTGGTCATCCTGTGAGGGTCACATTGTTAAAGACTCTCCCTCTCCCGGCAGCTGTTAAATGTCAGTAGGGTTCTCAGCTAGGGGTGGGATTTCATATCCACCCTAACCCCCTATGCAGGGCTCTGTCTGGCCTCAGCATGTGCGGGTCTTAACTTACTGTCTCAACTATTGTGTGTTCGTATGTGCATCTGTCCTGTGGTGTCTGGGAAACACTGTGTTCTTGATTGCTATTATCAAGCATCAGGCACCTTTGGCCCAATCTATCTGTCTGTCTGTCTGTCTATCATTAGGTTTTTTGTTTGTTTTGTTTTGTTTTTTGAGACAGGGTTTCTCTGTAGCCCTGGCAGTTCACTCTGTAGACCAAGCTGGTCTCGAACTCAAAGATCCACCTGCCTCTGCCTCCCGAGTGCTAGGATTAAAGGTGTGCACCACTGCCTGGCTTATTTATTTTAATTACACACCAGTGGGATAGATATAGGTATGTGCACGTTAGTGCTCCTAGGGGAGCTGGAGGCATCAGATTCCCCCCACCCTGGAGCTGGAGTTACAGGCGCTGTGAACTGCACAACTTAAGTGCTGGAAACAGAACCCAGGTCCTCTGTGAGAGGAGAGCAGAATGCACTTTTCTCTGCTGGGCCATCTCTCCAGCCCTTACTGCGGGGTCTTATAAATCTTTCAGTCCCCTCTTCCTGAAGACCCAGAGCCTTGGAGGAGGGATGTGATACAAATGTCCCTTTTAGAGCCAGGCTCCACAATCTCTTATTCTCTGCATTTTGACTGCATGGCAGTCATTACCACCTACTACAAAGAGAAGCTTCCCTGATGGGGGTGTTGGACCCCTTCTCTGTCAGTCGGGCTCCTCCCCTCTCAGTCGGACTCCTCCCCCTCTGTCAGGCTCCTCCCCTCTGAGTCGGGCTCTTCCCCCCCCCTTTTTTTTTCTTTTTTTCAAGACAGCATTACTCTGTGTAGCCTTGTCTGTGGCTGTCCTAGAACTCCTCTGTAAATCAGGGTGGCCTTGAACTCAGAGATCTGCCTGCCTCTGCCTCCTGAGAGCTAGGATTAAAGGTGCGTGCCACCACCGCCTGGCCTCCCCTCTCATTTTTAAGAGCCCTTTTTGCTTTAAAGATGGCTACGTTGGGCCTGGGGAGAGGCTTTGGGTTTTGTTTTTGCATCATTTTTTTTTTTTTTTTGGTTTTTCGAGACAGGGTTTCTCTGTAGCTTTGGAGCCTGTCCTGGAACTAGCTCTATAGACCAGGCTGGTCTCGAACTCACAGAGATGCACCATTCTTACAATAAAAACCACAATATTTCCTTACTTTATATTTTAAAATACTAAACATCAACTACTTATTCTGTTTGGCATGTTTTAGATAGAACCTCTAGAGCTGCCTTATTCCCAATGTTTTAGCAGTTTCCAGGTCGTTTTCTTCTGCACTTTAATTCTAACCTTCCTGTGTGCACTGTTCTGACTCCTGCTTTGCGATTGCTCTCACAGATGAAGAGGTAGTTGGGGCCCTCTGTGACCCACTGATTTTCCTAATTAGAGGCACTAATATTCCATCTGACCCACAGCCTTTCAAGGAGGGACAGTGAGGAGATGGACGGCCTTATCCTGAGAGAGGGTCTCCTGGTCTCGATGGACTCCAGGATAAGCTTCGAGAATCTCCTGCCTCAGCCTCACAGGAACCGGAATTACAGACTTATGCCACCACTCCAGCCCCCTTTGTTTGTCTGGGGTACATTTGGTTTATTTTGGGTGCATGCATATGGAAGTCAGAGGGCTTGTGGGACTGTTTCTCCTGTACCACCATGAAGGCTCCAGAGATAGAGCTCTGGTCCTCTGGCTTGACAGCAGCCACCACCTTTACCTGCTGAGCGTCTCACTGACCCCATCCTGTTTTTGTTGGAACTGCACTGAACTCACGGGTAATAGGATGATTGACATTTTACATGGCATGTCCACCTGGGGACAGGTGTGCTGGCTTACCCAGGTCTTTGCGTACTGACCAATGGGAAACCAAGGAATTTTCTTTGAAGAGTTCTCATGTGTTTCTTTTTGTTGTTCTTTTGAGATGGGGTCTCAAGCAGCCAAGGCTGACCTTGAACTCTGTATGTAGCTGAGCATGACCTCCAACTTGTGGTCCTCCTGTCTTTACTTCCCAGTGCTGAGATTACAGGCACGCACCACCATGCCAGGTTTTTACAGTGCTGGAGATGCCCTTTATGTGTGCTGGGCCAGCACTGTGCCAGCTGAGCCACATCCCTGGCCCCCTCCTTCCTTTTAAGACATGCCTGGGTGTTGTGTGTCTTTATGGCTCCTGTCGTCAGGGCCCTTGCTTGTTCCTTCTCATCAGTCACGTGTATAGAGAAAGTTCCCAGCCTTGGTAGTACCTCTAGAGCCCACCGCTGCTGACTTGAAGCAGCCAGACACTGTCCTGGTCTCTTACGTAGTGGCCGTCCCCCTTCCTGGTGGACTTGTCTCCTCAGAAGGGCCTCCTCGGTTCCGGAGCCACTTTAGTGGCAGTTTCTACTCTCTGCATCCACACGTTCTTTGTGTTTTCATCTTTTCTTCTGCTTAAGACTTGGCCGTGTGTCTCTCTCCTATTGCTGTCATCAGGATGGGTGGCAGCTTCTCAGCAGCAGCCTTTGGTCATCTGTGGAGATGGCTGTTCTCCTTCCTGCATGTTAACGTGGTAGACTGTGTTAACAGAGCCCCAGGTCCCCCCCTCCTCACTGTCTTTGGGGTTTTGTGTTTTGCTTCACGTGTATCTGTGTATGCGGATGCCATTTATAGAGTTACACTCACAGGCCAGAAGAAGGAATCAGATCCCACATGGCTGTGAGCTCCCCAGGGTGAATGCCGGAACCAAACTCAGCTCCCCTGGAAGAGAAGTAAGTTCTCTTAACGGCTGAGCCTCTGCTCGGTGGTTCTCAATCTTCCTAATGGTGTGATCTTTTAATATAGCACCTCATGCTGTGGTGACCCCCAGCCGTAAGATTATTTCTCTGCTCCTTCATGACTGTGATTTGCTACTGTTATGAGTTGTGAATATTTTTAGCTATAGAAGTTTGTCAAAGGGGCTGTGTCCCCCAAGTTGAGAACTACTGCTCAGCCTTCTGAATTTACCCAAGGCAGCATTCCTAAGAGTGGCTGCCATAGAGGCTGTTCCCTGGTGGCCCGAGGCACCCAGCGTGCAAATGAAGAGCCCAGGAATTAAGGTTGCAGCAGAGATGGGCTTCAAAGCAGCGTTATCTGTCAGGGTTACTACCACCAGCCATACCTACTGTACAAAACCAGAGTCAGGTGAATGGTTGGGTTTTGCCAGTCCTTTAGGGAGGGTTTCTTTTCTCGGGTTTGTGGGACTTTTATCTAAAATGTTAAAATAAAGCAATCCCCAAGCTGAGCTAGGAGAAGTAGCCAGGCACCGTGACAGAAAGTGAGCCTTGCAGCAGAACTGGAGTGGGTGGAGCCACAGAACGTGCTGCACAGTCTGTCTCCCCACTTGGAAGGCAGTGGCCTTTCACACTTTCCTGCCATGACCTAGAGAAGAGGGGCATTACAAACAGCCATTTCTGCAGATGTCCAAGTGAATTCTGAAATGCCATCTCAATGCTGGGCAGCCTAGAGCTGTCTATGGCACAGCTGTGGTTTCCATTCAGTGCCAAAGGCCTTTATACATACGGGAATACACACACACACACACACACACACACACACACACACACACAGTCTGCCCTGGGAGACCACAGCAAGGGAAGGCTGTGTTTTATGTCTGTAGAGAAAGCTTCCTCCCATTTTCTCAACTTCTCTGCCTGTCTTTCACTCTCAAAGTTAATAGTCGTGAGCACAAGAGACTTCACTGTCCTCATGACGTGCTCCTGCTGACAGTGCTATTGTTGTGGCGGCCTCGTCCTCTGCCTAGCTGGGAGGTGTACGCCTCTCTCCAGGAGAAGCGTGAAGGCTGGTGGTCGCTCTGTGAGAGTCAGGTGGTGTGTGTCCATCTGGAGAGGGGTACAGGACTGGTGTGCTGGCTGTTATGTCACTAGTCACCCTGCCCCACTTTGCTTGGGACCCTCTTGCCAGACCTTGCTTTCGCCCTGTCTGCCCGTGTCTAAGGAGCCACTCTCCAAGCAGAGAACAGATGCCCATAGGAAAAGTTGACAAGATCATGAACCACAGAGGTCCTTCCCTCTTCATCCCTCAGCCTTGCCCTTCAGTTGCCTGAAGGACTGGACTATCTCGGAGTTCCCAGCCCTGGCTGTTAAGTGGGGTCCTTGTTAGAGGGCAGATGCAAAGTCTAAGCTAGCTCATCCCAGGTAAGCAGCAGGCACGCCCACAGCAGGCCCTCCCCAGTCCTTCCCCAGGGTTTGGAGAGCATAGAGCCCCTTGAGTAGTAGAGGACCTTCCAGAATAGATAGAGGTTCTGGAGGCTGAGTCACAGGTGAGGAAGGGTGGCAGCCTAAAAACTTACAAATGGAAGACAGGTTTGAGCCCAGGCTACGGCAGTGCCTGAAAGGTGGGGGATGGTTGTATGGCCCAGGGGAGGCCTGGAGAGCAGGCAGGCGGGCTACTGTCTCTAGCCTTTCAGCTTTTCTGAACCACACAGTCATTCACAAAGCTCATCCTCAAGAACAGTATGATTGAGTTCCAAAAATTTTACAAAAACTTAAGCTAGGAATGTAGGTACATGCCGTTAATCCCGGTACTTCAGAGAATTCCAGGCCAGCCAGGACTACACAGAGAAACCCTGACTTTAAAAACAAAAACAAACAAACTTAAAAACTATCTCATGATGTTTTAGGTAAATTGCTTATTTTGTTTTAGGCTGCATTCATAGCTATCCTGGACTGCCTGGTCTAGCCTCTTCTGCTCCTTCTGCCCTTGTGTTAGGTCATCTGCGACAGCCCAGGCCTCCCTCCACTGTTCTCAATCCCTGAAGCTTGAGTCCTGGTCTTTAGTTCCCTACATTAGGGGCCTTACCTGGGCCCCCCCAAACTCGCCCTTGTGCATACCCTTGCAGAACCTTCTGTGACCTGGTGCAGTATAACCTGCCTTTGTTCTGGCCCCGCATCCCAACTGCCCCCCATCAAGGGGTGGGCATGGACACCTGGCCAGCTCAGCACTCACTCCAAGTGCCCCTCTGGACCTGGGCCAGTACTGCTCTGGCTCCCTCTGGGGTCGCAGGAAGTCAAAGCCAGCCCTTGGTGAGAGATACAGACCTTCCTACTCTCCTTGTCTAGAGCCCTCTGGTGGATAGGACTGGTACTGGCTCAGGGGAGGAGGGCCAAGAGGGCCAGGGGCGGGTACGGCTTGTGCTCGTCAACCCTCCCTGGGTAGGTAGCACTTCTGTTTCAGGCTGTGCCTCCATTACTAACCATTAAAATAGGCCAGGGACTTTGATAAATGCCACTGCTGTCCCCATCTCTGCCTCTTGGGCACAGGCACTGCTGGGTGTGTTTGCACAGATCACTTCAGTGGCTCCCACTGCTCCCCTGTGAGTGACAGGAGACATCTAGTCACCCCTTTTCCTAGAGGTTGAAGTGATCAGCCTCGGTGATGCTGTTCCTCCTACTAGCCAAACACTGGCCTCATGGTGAGGCAGGGCTTGTGGAAACTGTGACCCAAGTCTGCACGAGAGGCCTCGGACTATCTGTTAAAGGTCCTGGGGGCCTGGGGAAAGTCCCCTACAGAGCCCCTGACAGTGACATCTCTTTCCTAGGCCAGGCCAGTGGAGCAGTTGCTATAACAGGCTGTGCCCACCAGAGGGTACACTGCCCCGCACAGCTCAGCTGAGCTGGACTCTGTACACCAACTGCTTTTTAATTGAAAAAATTTTTTAATTCAAAAAGGATTTGCTGTTTGTACTCAAGTGCAGGTTTTCCTTATGCAGGAGACTAATGTCTTGAGTAAACAGATCCGGGCTCAAATCCGCCTTCAAAGGTACTGTCTGTTTGCCCAAGGGAGTGAAAGGGCTTCCAGAAGCTGCCCTAGTCTCTTGGGCAAACATTTTGGGGACGAGGAATCCCAGGCGGAGGACATCGTCTGTGGGAAGGTTATCCGCAGCCTAAGGGGGATTATGTCGGGGGACATATGTTGAAATTTCATTTGGGGAATTAGGGAAAACGAGTGGGGGTGGTGACTTTTTCCAGTCAAGATACCCTAAAAAAGAAAGGAAGAAAGAAAGAAAAATCTCCAGGGAGAGGGCAGGAGACCAAGGGATCTGTGTGTTGTGTCGGCCCCCAGGCTCTCCATGTGCAGCAAAGGGCAAGTGTGTACTTGCATGCCCCCCCCCACTCCAAGCCAGGGTCCAAGAGAAACGGGAATCCAGATGGTGAACTGGAAGGCAGGTCCTTGCCCCTTCCAGAGATCTCTTACTCCCAGCCACCACAGGCCTGGACCACATGACCCCACATACTGAGCCCCCACTACCTGGTCAGCCACTTGCTCCCCCACCCACTGCCCAGAAAACTGTAACTCCATCCACATGCCAGCGCCCAGCCCCAGTCTCTGGGGGCCAGACAGACAGTATCAAATGAAGGACGCGCCTGCCGACCGCTTCCTGCTGCCTGGGAGCCACGCACAGTAGACACAGTCCAGGCTATGCCTGCAGCCGTGGTCCTGGCTGCCAAAGCGGGGTACCCTACTCTCTTTGTCCCTGGTCCCCACTCAAACACCGTTTTAGCCTCTTGCCCCTCGCATTCCTACCCTCCCCACGCCACTCCCAGACCATGCTGGTCACAAGATTGGTCAGGCTAGCTCTCAGAACTGACCCAACATTCCAGCTCCTAGAACATCACTTAAAAATACACATTCAGATCCAACCAGACCCCACCACCTAGCCTGGGACTGACGGGCTCCCAGGTGAGGCTCTGTGGCTCACACCAGGGTATTCCCCCAAGGGCTGCCAGTCCCCACCCTAAGGGTGCAGGCCTGCCTTCGTGTCTTCTGATGTATGCTCTTGTCACCGTGGCCCCAGCTATCTCTCAACACCGTCCCTCCACACTCCACACCCACACATACATGCTGCCTCTTCTCCTGGACACTCCTAGGGACCCTCTCCCAGCCACCACTAGTGAACCCAAAATCCTGTCTGCTCCCCAACCCGCACTTCCTCTGGTGTCCTGCTGCCCGAGGCCTTTGTACCGTTGGGAGTGGCACCTGGGACCTCCACCCTCAAGCCTGTACCATTAAGCCCTCTCCACCTCTGCCTACCATGTCTTACTCACCCCTGTGAAAGGCCCAGGTCCCAAGAAGTGCCCCTGCTTGAGTCCTGGGCTGTGTGGAAAGTTCCAGGACCCCTCTGCCACCACCCTATGAGCCGGAGGCACAAAGGATTCCATAGGACCTATGTCTCTGCAGTCCTAACCCCCACCCCCAAAATGTTCCTTCTCCCACCCCCACCACTCCCCCAATCCCCAGTAGAATAAGGCCTGTAGGTGCTGACAAAGCCAGCAGGCTCTGACATGCACACATATGGGAAGCCACCAGGTGGCAGTGTTGTGCTGACCATTGCCTGATAGACTGGGTTAGCCTGATGATGGGCTGGGTTAGCCTGATGATGGGCTGGGTTAGCCTGATGATGGGCTGGGTTAGCCTGATGGGCTGGGTTAGCCTGATGGGATGGTATGCCTTGATAGTCATTGGAGGATAGGAGAGTTGGGAAGGGGAACACTGTGGGCAGCTCTAATGGGCTCCCCTCATAGCCGCCAGATGTTTAGTGGAAACTGCTTGCTACCAGGGATGGGCCTGTGCCACCCCTGGGATTAACAGACCACACCTCACCTTAGAAACAAGTCCACTAAGACCCAGAGCTGGGGCACCTGCCTGAGGGCTCTTGCAGCATCTAGCCCTCTCTCCTGTCCATGCTGGTACCAGATGCTGCGAGGCAGGACACACAGGGTTGCCTGGGAACTCTCTTGAGTGGCTTCTGGGTTCACACACTGCACCTCAGCTCCCCGCTGTCCCTCCCTCAGGACAGGCTCCTGCTGTCTTTGGGTGTGTTATGAGGCTGGTGGGCTCTGTTTGGCCAGTGTTGCCTGGCAACAGGGCCGTGGGGCCACAAAGCCTGGCTAGGGTCTGCGGCTTCTCCTGCTGTGGCCTGGCCATGTTCTCTTCCACATGCTGTGTGCTGGGCAGGTGTCCTGCACAGAGTCCTCTCAGAGCTGCTTTCTGTTGAAAAGCCTTTTCGGGGACGCCCCCCCCCCCCCAGCTCCCGCTCCGGCTCACCACTTCTGATCTATTGAACATGTTTGGCAACCACTAACCTAAACACCTTTACCTAATAATGCTGCCTATTGGGCACCTCAGGCTGTCCCACAGCCCCTCCACCTCTGCTGCACCTTACCATGCCCATATTGCATGTCTCAGCCTTCAGGTGAACTGCGAGGCCCCTCTCCTCACTCGACACATTCTTTTCTTCTCGGAGTTTTCACTGGACTTGGAGTCTTACTTTCAGCCCCTACAGAATTGGGGTCTCCAGTGCAATAGTTAATAATCCCCCATAGAACTGACTGTTCAGGATGTTCAGGATGGCAGCATAGGCTGGCAAACGGCAAATTCACACACATTGGCATACCATCCCCAGCAGCTGCCTGGCCCATCTGTGTAACTGCAGGGTCCCCCCGGGAAGGTTTTGGGCACAGTGGAGAATTTTTGCACGGGGTGTGGAGTTGTGAGGGCAGCCCTGAAGCCCTTCCCTGGTCCCTCAGGCAACAAAGGTGCTGTCCCGGGCAATGCACAGTGTGTGTGGTGGCGAGGAGTCCCAGGATCTGGGGGCTGAGGAAGGCCTCTGGTCAGTCATGGAGTCCACTCACGGGTCTGTCCCCACAGCCTGCAGTGGCCCCTCCTTGAGGTGCTAGCAGGAAGGTACCTGCCTTTCAGCCTGGCACAGGTTCTCTTGGGAGCTTGCCAGTGGCACCAGGTGGGCGCACTGCCAGTGCCAAAGTCTCACCGTGCAGAGGCAGAGACTTTGAAAGCTCCTACCCATTGCCCCTCCTGAGCCTGACACACGCACACACATGCACACGTGCACACTCATGCACAGTGACATATCCCCGCTCCAGCTCCCAGCAGCCATTCTACCTGGGCCTCAGCAGGGGCTGCATCGCCTCTGCTCAGCCACGGCCATCCCTGGGGTCCTCTGGCCTGACTGTGCCTCTCTGCTCCTTCCTCCTGCAGTATGAGTACAGCTTCCGCACAGAGCAGAGTGCAGCAGCCCGGCTCCCGCCCAGCCCTACCCGGTGCCAGCAGATTCCCCAGTCCTGAGGAGCCCACAGCCTCCTGGGGGAGAAGACGTCTCCTACCCGGTGCCCAGACTACTGATGGGGTGGCTGGAGTGAGAGTTATTGCCTCCCCCACCTGCCCATTCTGCTTGCCCTCCCCACTGACCAAGAGACTCTGGGCAGCTGCATGGTCATGTATGGTCATCAGCTCGCCTGACGAGACTCCCCTGCCTCCCTTGGGAACGTTGTTCATAATTGTGACTAATGTATGTGCTGTTAGTGACCAGAGGCTCCTAGCACACCTGTGTGATGACCACTTACCCCACAAAGAAAAATTCTTCCCTACCTGGAGTCACCCTTGAGGGCCCAGGCACATGCTCCAGCGGCCCAGTGATGCCCACTGACTCCCTTCAACTGACCGTCACCCGCTACAAGAATCCCACAGAGCCACTGTCTCCCTCCTGGAAGGCTCAATGTGAGATGCACCCATCACCAGTGCAGGGGCCCCTGCACTTCATGACAACATCGAGACTCCAGACAACTGTGGACTCCTCCCCCAATGCACACACTGGATTCCAGAGAGCACAGATGGGACCCCGCTGTCTGTGGAGGTGACTGGGTGCCTACCTGAATGGAAACTTGGCTGCTAGGGTGCTGTGCCTGGCCACGAGCTCCAACCCTCACAAAGGGCTCATCTGTGGAGCACTCACCTGCCAGCAACTGCTCCATACGCCTCTGCCTCGTGCCCTGACCTGGTGATGACTGACACAAAGCCTGCTCGGAGAGGCCTGATACCCAGCCCTGCAGGGACACAGTACAAGGGCACCAACTCCTCTCAGCCAGGCCCGCTCACAGTCTAGAAGGCATCTCCTTCCAGGGATCTGCTATTTTGAAAAGACCTTCTGTCCCAGACGTCTGAATTTGGGCTAGAGCAGTTCACAGGTATCCATCTGAGGTGCCAAGTTCAACTCCACATTCGTTGCCATGAAACGGTGGTCACTGCTGTCCCAGCTCTCAGCTCTCACCATGATGCGCTGCTTCGCCATAATTGGCTACTGGGGTTTGTCTGACATTGGTCCCCACAGCGTCTGTGGATATGAAGGTATGCACAGTGGCCAGTAGCCGTAGGCAACTCCACACTTAGCTGGTGCAGAGCTCTCCAGTTACAGCTCCAGAGACAGTCACAGGCAGCTGAGTGGCCAAGGTGCAAAAGGATCAGGAGCAAGAACCAGCCGACAAGATGGCGTGAGCCAGGGCAGGGCCAAAAATACCTCACCAACCTCCATCAGTCCCTCAGCTCCAGCTCCACAGGCCTTTGTGGCCCTTCCTCCCTCCTCAGCCTTTTCCACTTGATGGTACTTCATTTCCATGTGTGTACCCATCATCCCCCTGCCCCTGGGCCCCTCAGCCTCTGGGCAGCACAGGCCATGAAGAGGTAGTTAGCTCATCTGCCTGTGCCCCAGAGGCACATGGGGTCATGGGGTCAAACCTAGTACCACACTGGTGCTCAACAGAGCTGATGAACTGTCCCCCAGCTGACTCCACAAGCTGGGGACCCTGAGGACCTGTGTCTACTGCTGCTGGTGTAACACCAAATGTCTTGTGCGACCTGAGGGCCAACAGAAATGGGGCAGCCACTCATGGTCTGAGTTGACTGGGAAGGCTGCGGGACAAAGCCCAGGGTCTCCTGGCTACTTCCTTTAAGCTTGTGCACAATGTCTTACTGCCTCTTTCCATTTCTCAGTTGTGAAATCGTCCCCATCAGGTGATGTCAGGTGACCCTCCCCACTTTCCTTAAAGGAGAATGTGGCTTCCTGCTGTGCTAACAGCCTGGAAGTTCAAAGGTGAAGACAGTGGACCCTTTGTCAGGGATCAGAAAGGCTGAGTGAAGAGGTCCCTGAAGAAAGGGTGGGGCTCTGCAGCCCACTCCTGCACAGGACTTGGCCACTGGGAAGAGGGCCAGCGCATGGTGGAGCTGGAGCAATCTCGGGACACTGCAGACTTAGTATAAGAATAGCCTTTCTGTGAATGTTGTAGCGTCCGTGGCTTCTAGCTTCTGAAGTCTTGAGAACAACTTGGTGTCTGGTAGGTTTTAGGTTGCACCCAAGCCCTGGTTTCTTGTTTTTTGACAGTGGTAGTAGTGGGGTACGCATGCCCGTGTCCACCTTGTGTGGACCTGGCACAGACCTAAGCCTGGGAGGTGCGGCTGTGCTCCCAGCAGAGCTGAGCAGCCTGTTGTGTATGGTGTGGAACACTGGGCTGCAGCACCCCTGGCCACAGCGAGATGAACACACAGACTTGCTGGGGGACGTGAAGAACTGCAACCGCTCCCTTGGGTCTCCTCCTCCCCCACCAGCATGTCCACAACTGCTGCTGTCCCTGCCAAGCACACACACCTCTCTCGAAAAGGCTAATCAGAGCACAGCACCCTACCCCATCACCCCACACTGAAAAGTTGGCTCCTTCCTAAGGGCCTTGGAAATGGCACACGGGTGTGAGCGGGGCAGGGTGGCTCCAGGCTCACTTACAAATTTATCATAAGGCCAAGTCTAAGAATACATGTCAACCCCACTCACCTCTAGAAAAGGATAGGTTAGAGCCGTGAGTGTTCTTCCTGGGGTGGCCGTGGCATGTGGCCCCCTGTAGCTGTGGTCATTCTGCAGGAGGAAGCCGAAGCCCGTGTCAGAAGGACATACATATAAGGGGCCGAGATACTGAGCACACCCCTTCCTTCACTGGACATGAGACTTGGCAATCTTAAGCACATTCCTGCTGTCCTCCGAAACAAGCCCAGCATTGGGTGCTCTTTGCCCCGTCACTTGAAAAGCCTGAGGCACGTCTGTAAGCTTGCCAGTGGCAGAAGGCCTTGGGGCCAACCATCTGGCCTTTGTGCCCATCCCTGTGATGGACTTTCGATTGCTAGGAAGTCACCTCACCATGGTAGTGGGTTCTAGGCATGGGTCAGGCTGGGAGCCTATCCTGTGCCTCCTGAGACCTGAGGGCCCCAGACCATGAGCATCTCTCCTGCTGCATTCATTGGAAAGGGCTTTGATGTGCCGCCAGGCCATGAAATGCTGGGCTCACGAAGTTCGTTTGCATCCTTCTGACCCCAGAGCCTGATGAAGAACCTGGGCCCTCATTCCTGTGCCCGGCTCCCTCTCAGGTGATGCAGCACATCAGGGCAGCCCAGCTGAGCAGCTGCAGCATCAGCACCAGTCTAGGCTCTGTTGCCCTTCAAAGACTCGTTAGCTGCTGGGCCACTGTGTGGCTCTGGGACAAGGACCTAGGCGTAGCTGCCTTGCTGTGTATTTATTCAAGGTGACTGCTTGGCAAAGGGAAGTTTCACTGTGTGATTGTATCCTTAATATAATTTGTTAAATAAATGTTTGTTTTAACCTCTTTTCCCCAGTTTGCTGTTATTTTTAAAGCCACCAGAGGTCAGTGTCCCTCAGGGGAGGCCTCTGCCCAGCTGCAAGCTCTCCGTCCTGCTCTCTAGGGCTCCTGAGGGCCAGGTGTCACTCCCTTTGCCTTTCAGATTTCTAAAGAGCTGATGGTGACTTGAGGGTTTCAGGGCCACAGACATCCTTGACCCTGGGAAGCTCCTGAGAGAAATCTCAGTTACTGTGAACACAAGGCCCCAGAAGACTGCAGAGGGCTCTTTGATCTTCTGCCACTGCATCCTGTCTCTGGGCCTCAGGGCTGGTCTGGCTATCAGAGTGTTGGGATGCAGCTTCCCTGATTTGGGCCTGTCCTAACTGCTCACCTGCAGCAGGATGCCACCTGCAGAAACAGCTGAGGGTTGCATACACATTTGAGGTTCCTTGTGAGGTCATTAGCAGTGCTCTGCCCCACAGCCTGACTCCTGGACTCTCCGAGACTTAGGGGTGCCTCTATACCTGTACGCTCCACTCCCCAAACCCAGCCTCCTATCTCGAGTCCCTCCCCTGCATCTTTGAGGGGAACCAGATCTGAGTTCTGGTTCTGACTCTGCGGTTTCCTTCATCTGATCCCAACAGCACTCATCTGGCAGTTGAAGGCTTCCCTCCCTCAGGAGCTCCTTCGGGAAGTCGATGGGGTGAGGGAAAGCTGTGGAGCACATGGCAGAGGCTGAGTGATGTGGAGGCTCGGGTCTGGACAGTTATCCGGTTAGCTACAGAGCCCAAAGCCCCTCCTGTGCCCTACATCTGAAACGCCTGGGAAGTAAATACAATAGGAATCCTCTGTACCACTTGGAAAGACGGAATGAGCCCCAGTGCCCAAGGCCTGGATGCCCATGTTTCCCCAAGCCCTCCAACCTAGACCAAAGTTGGTGAGGTGCCCAAGCCAAGAGCTTACTGTGGGAGCCCAAGCTTCACTGATGCCCCCACCTCTCAACAGTGTACATGACACCCACAAGCAGATAAGCATGGTTATAATTTGGATTTCAGATGTCTTCCAAAGGCCGAGTGATAAAGTCATAGTTGCTAATTGACAGGCTTCTCAGAAGCGCTTGGGTCATGAGGCTTTGACAGTAGCAGTGGCTTCCTGTGTGCTTATAATCTGATGAGCCATTAGGGGCAGTAGAAGAGGAGTGACTCCTAATTGACGAGACTCCACCCTTGGGGCCACCCTTGGTATATGTCCTGTGCCCGTCTTCCCCAGTCACTCCCAGCCCAAAGCCACAGAGCCGACGACCATAACCTGAAACCCCTGAGAGTCGACAGACTGCTGTGTGTTAAAGCTGAGCTGCTCCAACGTGTTAGCGCAGCAACTGAAAACTGCCATGGCCTCCATTACAGTCTCAGTTCAGAAACAGCCGAAGCCCCAGTCTCATCCCAGGGCCCGGAAGGTCAGCTGGGGGACAATCCTTCTCTGGCCTCAGCACTGGCGGCCTAACCCCTCCCTGGAGTGCAGTCACCCTTAGCAGCCATCCCTCCATCTTCCTCGAATTCATCTTCCCAGCAGGACCCCCCACTCTCACTGTACCCTAAGAATGAAGCCTGAGTCCTCCAGAGTCCCACATTCAACTCGCTTCTGCTGATAGCCATGCTAAGTGACCTGCAGCTCCCCACCTGTCTGAGAAGCCTCCTTGTCTTTGCCTAGTCTGTTCCTTCTACCAAGAATGCATGTCCACACACTTCATCCGTCAGGACCTTCTGCCTTGCCCCATCTGCAGCAAAGGCATTGGTTCTCCGTCTCCAGCCAGCTGAGTCTACCCTAAGTACCACATGTCACTGAACTGCAGCCACTGGATGCTCTCATTCAGTGGTGTGGCCCACGAGGAGGGGGCCATGCCAAGTTCATCACTTCCTCCCCTGCTACCGGAGTGGGCTGGACCAACAGTACCGGTGAAGAGATGTGAGAAGTCAGGAAGAGATGTACTCCAGCAGTGCCATGAGGCCCCTCAGTGGCCTCTGCACTCGTCTTGATGTCCCAAAGAAATCAGAGATGGGCCTCAACAGGTTTGCCCCGGCATAGGCTTGGCTCTGGGCTTGCCAGGCTTCAGTGGTGGTAGTGGTGACTGGCCTTGGCTGCAGACACTCCTAGAAGCAGGTTCTGGGGAGAAAGACAACAGAAGGCTAATGTACCACAGAACCTAATCTAGGCCTGCTAGGGACTCTGTTTTCTGGTTCTGTTATTTCCTGCGTAGCCCTGGGTGGAAACTCTTGGCCTTGCAGAGTGTGGGAAAACATAGGGCTGTGGAGGAAGGGCATCAACCAGCAACCTTCCTAGGCTGGACCTGATGCTCCCACTTTCCCGCTCCCACATCTCAGGCTCAGGAGCTGTGGCCAGACAGCAGCCCTTGGGAATGGTAGGGCTGGGCCAGAGACCTAGAAGGTTCTGAAGGTCTGGACCTCCTTACTGGGGACATGGGCAGAATCTGCACAAGCTGAACGGCCTAAGACGTGTGCCCATCTCCCACTCTCCTTCTCCACAGACGGGGTCATGAGACATTCAACCCCAGCCACCTCTGGGAGTCTTGAGAGCCCCTCAAAAAACCCCTGCACCAGACCCACTCTAGGAGATCAAAAAGAACCTCTGTGGACAGGACAGTGAGCTCAGGGGTCCTCCTAGAGTGCCCCGTCCACAGGTGAGCTCATCTGCAGCTCAGCTGAATGTCTAACGCCAGGCTTGCAGCCCTTCCCCAGTGGTGTGGTTTGGATCTTCCAAGCCCTCAGAAGCCTTGGTTGACAGTCTGTCCAGGACCTTCAGGAAGTCAGAGGAAGCAAGGTCATCAGAGATGCGCTCCTGTGGGAACTGAGCCTCCCATTCTCCCTACTCACACCCCCATGCCATCTCTTACCACTTTTTGGTTCTTATGAGGCGAACAGACTTCCTCTGCCACAGACGTCTCCTCTCATAACAGGATCCAAGCAACAGGACCAAAGCAAGAGATTCAAGAGTTTGGAACCAACCTAAGCTATAGTAAGTTCTAGACTGCTTGGGATATTCAGTAAGACCTTGTCTCAAAAAAATGAACAGGAGGCAGCACCCACATAAGTATCTCACAGTCACCTGTAACTCCAGCTTCAGGGGAGCTAATGCCTTCAGCCTCTACAGGTTCCTGTATGGGCACCCCCATGTGCACACACACAGACACACGTGCGTGCACACGCGCACACACACACAAAATAAAAGCTTTGAAACACTGGAGATGAGGATGTAAGTCAGTGAGAGTACTTGCCTAGTATGGGTGAGGCCATGGGTCCAATATCCAGTACCACAGTAATAATAATAATAAACTCCAGTACCACAAGTAATATTAAAAATAATAAAAGAAAAATAAACATGAGGCTGGAGAGATGACTTAGAGGTTAAGAGCACCTAATCTCCTGCAGGAAACCTGAGTTTGGTCCCCAATAGCCATGTCAGCTCACAGCTACATGTAACTCCGTTTCCAGGGGATTTGACACATGCTTCTGGCCATTAAGGGAATCTGCCCAGATGTGCATATATATATTCTCTCTCTCTCTCTCTCTCTCTCTCTCTCTCTCTCTCTCTCTCT
>NC_022011.1:43205608-43230950 GCF_000317375.1 Microtus ochrogaster
ACACACAATTAAAATAAAATATAAGAAAAATAAATAATTATTAAAGATCTCTTTCCACACCCTCTAAGTACAGACCAAGGTATCGAAAGCTGAGTTCACTTTTTCTGCTGCTGTGTAGGTTCCAAGTTCATCCAAATGCCCATGTCCTTTATGCTTGCTCACTGGGTCGCATTCTTGGGAGGTGGCAGTCTGTTCTGAGATGAGGCGTAGGAGGAGGTCTTAGGGTGACTGCTCAGTGCTCCCATTACTGAGGTGAACGGCTCTGCCCTGCCTCGTGCTTCCGTAGAGGTGTTCCAGCGCAAACTCAAAGCAGCAGATCTCTGAAAACATGAACCAAGAACTGTTTCTCTTTGTGGTTGATAGCTCAGGTGGTTGTCACAGTAGCTGGTGGAGAAACAGCATGCTCTCTCTGACACGTCGGACTCCAGAACACTGGGGAAGGAAAAAGGCGGCTCAGTTTATCTCAAATTGATTCTAAACCAAACAAGGAATGACACAGAAGTCAAAGGCCTGTTTGGATTTGGAGTCTGAGTACAAAATTTTCCATGAAATATTATATACAACTGAATCCACCTGCATATTCAAAACTAACTATGGCAAGTAGGATCATCTCAAGAATGTAAGAGGAGCTGAAGAGATGCCGTAGCAGTTAAGGACAGTTGTTACTCTCACAGAAGACCCAGGTCCCTTCTCAGCACCCACACTGTCATTCACAAGCACCCATGAGTCTATTTCTATGGGATCTGTTGTCTTCTTGTGACCCCCAAGGGTACCAGGTACAAATGTGGTACACACACATACTTGCAAGCAATACAATCGTACACATACAATATAAATTTTAAATACCATTGCCAATGGAAGTTAGATAGATGGCTTAGCCGTCAAGAATGCTGGTTGTTCTTGCAGAAGACCTAGGTTCAGTTCCCAGCACCCACAGGTGGCTCACAACCATCTGTAACTCCAGTTCCAGAGAATCCAATGCCTCTGACCTCTGTAGGTACCAGGCACAAATATGCAGACAAAACACTCACATACATAAAAATAAATGTTTTAAATTCAAGAATATTCAGTACTGGGAAGGGGGGCCTGGGCAATTTACTCAATGAGCTAAGGATCTGCAACCACAGTCCTCTCGTCCACCGCAGAAACTGCATTTAATAAATACCTTAACTTAGGAGCCTCTGTGAGTCCCAACCTCATCCTATGGAGAAGGACAAGTCAAGGATGAGGCCTACCACCATTCCCTCACTGTGCCCTGGGGATGTAAACCCATGCTGTAAGACAAGACAAAGGAAAGGCAGGGTACAGATGGGAAGGGGAGAGGCGAAGCTGCCGCTCTTGGCCTGGTATATAATCATCTGCATAGAAAACCAAAGGAACCAACAGATGGTTAGAGTAAAGAAAGAGGTGGCAAGGGGGTCAGATATAAAATGGTGATCAGAAATGAACTGTGCTCCTCTCTGTAGAGATGGCAACCAACTAAAAAATAATTAGAAAGTCTTTCAAATAGGCATAAATATATGGAAGAATTAACAAGGTACAAGTTGTCTGTGCAGACGTCTGAACATATGAAAGCAAAGGATATCAAAATTAGCAGAAGTGCCCTATTTATTATTACTAATATTATTATGTACATGGACGGGTGTTTTGCCTGCATGTATGTTTGCACACTACTTGCATGCCTGGTACCCATGGAGGCCAGAAGAAGGCATTGGATCCCCTAGAACTAAAGTTATAGATGGTTGTGTGCTGTCATGTGGGTGCTGGGAATTGAACCCAGATCCTTTGGAAGAGCAGTTAGTACTCTTAATTGCAGAACCATCTCTCCAGCCCTGAAAATATCCTGTTACCTTAACATTCTAAAGCCATTCATTTTATGCTTCATAAAAGTAAGAATTATTAGTTAGGCTTAGCTTAGAGCCCAATGACCAGGGCCATGTTCAGCATAAAATAGGTCCTTGGTAATTATTTGTTTATTGAATTAATATGAAAATGCTGCCTTTTCCAACTAATATGTTCAAGGTAGCAGAAAATTATACAACTCTAAAAATCATAAAATTTCTAAAAGGAAAAATTCATGCAAGAATCCTGCTAGCACTTGACAGTTATTCTAAACTGCTTACGTGCTTAATAAAGAATAAAAGTCTACATTAAGCTTTTCCAAAAATGTTTGTATGTATTTGCATGCATGTGAAACACATTAGTACAAGGGTGTGCATGGAGGGCCAGAAGACAGCTTCCAGCAGTGGGCTCTGCCCTTCCTCCATGTGGGGCCTGGGGACCAATCAGATGCAAGCCATCAGCCTGACAGCACGTGTCTTCCTTCACCCACCCAGTCAGCTCACTCACCCAAGGGTAAACTCTTTTGGTGTGTGGATATATGTGTCACCCAGGTACGTGCACTTTTTCTGATCTGTGTCCCCAGCCCTAAACATGTTTCAAAGAGGGATTCATTCTTCCAGACACCGCTACTGCACAGCTAATGACAGCGCTGTGTTGGGGACAAGGGATGCTCATCGTGGAGAGTGCTCACTGCTCTTTCAGAGGACCTGAGTTTAGTTTCCAGCACCCACTACAGGAAGCTTCAGGGTATCCAATACTGATAGCCTCCGTGAGCATTGCACAGATGCACAGACTCACACATAACTGAAAATAATGAAACCCAATCTTAAAGCTACAAACTGTATCACCGCACTCCTGAGGGACAGTGATAAGAAGCAAGCACTGCATGTGAACTCTGGAAATTGTGCTTTTTCTTACAGTTGAAACTGTCCTAAAATGTTCCTCATGGTTTAAAAGCAGTGTGACCCTGGAGTAGAGGCTCCGTGACACGAGAGTGGAGGGACAGGGACGTCCCCATAGTTCTATTTCCTTAACTAAGTCCTAGGCCTTTCGGGCGTTAGCCAGTGTGAAGTTGCATCTCGCTGTGGTAGAGATGTGTGTTTCTCTGTTGACAAGTGGAACTGAACTCAAGTAATATATTTATGGGTCATTGGTAACATCCATGCGGGCCTGAGAGTCTTTCCCTCATTTGTGGGGGTGCGGAACTTGTCCCTCTTCCTTTACTCTGCTTCTTTAGGGCACAGGATCCCTCTGTGTTGCCCATGTTGGCCTAAAACTTCTCAGCTCAAGTGATCCTCCTGCCTCAGCCACCCAAGTAGCTGAGGCCTAAAGTAAATGCCACCACACCTGGCTTGTATCATTTACACATCCAAAGGGACTCCCCTTTGCTGTATTTGTGTGCTGACACCAGTCCCATCCTGTAGCCAACTTTCCTCCCTGGAAGGTCTTCCTGTAAACATATACTAATAAATCTGAGTTGTTGATCAACCTTTTCCTTAGTGCGTAGAGTCCTCTATGCTTTGTTTAAGAATCTTTGCCTGCCAAGCAGAGTGCCACATCTGTGATCCCCATGCTCCAAATTTAAAATGGATGTTACCTTGACAATTTGTTTTGTCTGCGACAGGTGAGAGGTGGGTGGGGAAACTCCCTGGAGGATAGAGGTGTGCCCTGAGCTTGGGGGCTGGCCCAAGATGGCAGCAGTCCCGGAGTGAACACACATCGGGGTGAAGAGATGCTGAGCAATGTCAGTGTTCTAGTGGGTGTTATCAGCATAGCCTTGCTGCTAGGGACTCCTAGACTTAGCAAATGAGGAAACTGAGGCCCAGATGATGCCCAGAAGGTTCCATCAAACAAAGAACACCCCAACTCCAGTGCCTGAGCATAGCCCAGAAGGTGTCTTCTGAAGAGAAGTGTTCTGTTGTAGAGGCTCTGGAGACAGGATGGCTTCTGAAGTCAGGCAGTTCAGGCCTTCCACCTCCCCCTCATATGATCCAGACCCAGGAGTTCTGGGTTAACAGCCATCACCCACTCTAGGACTTTCTGATGGAGGATGTGAGGTCAGGCCCCACCATCTTCCTGGACAGTGAGCACAGTGCTGGAATGGGGGTGCCCAGAAAAAGACATCAACCACTGAGGTGTCACTAAAGACCCCTCCACTGTGGGCAGGAAGGGGTCTGAGGGTATAAGGTCTGTGACTCCCCACACACACCTGTAAAACACACAGGCACCCTTCTCTTGTTTACCACCCCGTCTTCCAGACAGTCCCAGATCCTGTCTGAAATCTACTTTCAAGCTAAACTGAAATCCAAAGGAATTACCATAAGCTGCAAGACCTCAGCAGAGGGCTCTACTGCCTAACGGGGGCTTCAGGCTGGGTCTCTACAGTGCCAGGAGTCTGCCTTTTAGGTCCCCAGAGAACAGGCACTTCACAACTATATAGACGCAACCCGGTCCCATGAGTGGCTATGGGCTGTGTCTCTGGCCCTTTTCTATAAAGTGAGGGCCATTCTAGCACCTTGCCTGTGGGATGCGGGGTAGCCTGGATGGGGGCCCACTGTGCCCCTGGCCTAAGCCTGGTCCTGGACAGCTGGCTTGCGCCTTCTCAGGCCACACTGGACTGCTGGGCTAAGCACATGTGGCCTGGTGCCAGTCCTCACTGGACCCCATGGGATGGTCCTGACCTCACACATGCTACCAAGAATCTAGGGCCCTGAGACCCTCTCATGGGGAAAGCAGAGCTACACGGGACCCTTGAACAGAAGGAAGACAAATCTACTGTCTGCATGCTGCTGACGTGTGTCTGGAAAGGTGCCAACCCACAGTGGAGTCCCCATCCTCACTGCTTGGGAGTCCCACTATTGCCAGCAGGACGGGGCTTGGATAAGTCACAGTCTTGAACCTCAACTTCTGCACCGCTAACACAGCAAGTTAACAGTCCCTACTTTAAGATGTTTAAAAGGTTAAGGAAATGTGTCCCTGTTTACGGTTTCCAGGACTTAGACAAGCCACCTCCCCACCCCTGAGCCTCAATTTGCCCTGCTGAAAAGTGGGCTCAACCAAAGCCTTTCCAGGGTTTCTTCTTCCAGGCTATGGATAAACCTGTAACATACCACTGTTGTCATCTATGCCCTCGATAAAAGGGCTGTTGACAAACCTCAGACAGAGGCCTGGCCACAGCCAAGAGCCTGCACCCCAAGAGACTATGCCTAGAATCCCAAAGTCTTCTAAGGACCTAGATTCCCTGAGTCTGGGAGCTGAAAAGCCAGTGCTTCTAGGTGACTTGCTGTGTGGCCCATGTATCTGTGTAAAGGGCACAGGGTAGTACCCTCCCCTGGCTGGCCTTCAGGGCCCTCTCTGCTCCAGAGGCCAGGAAAAAACACTCAGCCTTTGACACATCCAGAAAATGAAAATGTCCCAGACATCTAATCCTTCCCTTCGGCATCTTAAACGGCTCTGAAACGCAGCCAAGCCCTTGGACATGGTCTGAGCATGAGAGCCAGCATGGAGGCCTCCTGCACAGCTAGCTGTGGGGACCCGTGCCTCAAAACAGTGGGCTTGATTGGGCCCAGCCTCACCAGGTATATACAAGTAACCGCTGGACCCAGCGGTCTGTACCACAACATGCCTCCTGGAGCTCAGGAGCTCGGCCTGAGGGGCACCCCAGGAACCTGACTGCCTTCCCAGATAGGGCTGCTCCCCACCCCCACTCCCTCCCACCCCCAGAAAAATATTTGGAATGGTCTTTTGACTGAAGTGAGATTAATCCTCCATTCCCTGACAGTGTCTCTGGGCATGTGTTTTTATAACCTCCGTTTCAAACGAGAACCATTTGTCGTTGGGAGGTTAAGGAGGCCCTGCCCGGACTGCTGGGCCAAGCATCACCAGCACCCGATTGAATGTCACAGGCAGCGCAAGGGGGTAGGGCCGGGGTGAGAGCAGCTTGTCCCTTGCTGGTTCCTGCCCCAGCCTTGACATAAAGATTGGTCATCTAGTCCTGACTTCCCCAGTACCACACTATGCTCTTGACTTGGTCACCTTGCCTCTCTGAACCTCACTCTCATTGTCTAACAAACGGGGGAGGTGGTGGCCCACGCATCCTGAAGGATGAGGCCAGGCCTGTTCTGGAAGATTGTCGATCCTCAATGGTTAATAAAGCCATTAAACACAGTCTTAGCTCCGAGGGGAAGGGCAAAATGCCCTGGCTGGAGACTTCCAGGGGCTGCAACCCTTCCTCGGTGTGACTGGAGAACCCTCACACTTCCAGGCTCCCCATGAGAGGTGGGCTTTAATGTACAGAGGGCCAAGTTTATAGGTGGAAGGCACAGTCTCTTTCATTAATTCTGATCCCTCGGTCGGTGGCCTCCTCTCTCTGCACAGCCCCCGCCCCAGGTCCTGTTTGAAGTTTGAAAGAAAAAAAGAAAAGAAAAAAGAAAGGAAAAAAAACCCTCCCACCACCCCTGCTTGCTGAAGCTAGCTGCAGACCCTAAGGGCTCAGCTGGCAGGGATTTATTGCAGAATTTCAATCATGGGGTCTTGGCTCAAACTTGTTGCTTCCTCAAAAATTCTACCCAGAAGTTTGATGCCTGTGTGACTGGGGCATGGGGGGCACTCTGATGAGCTCACGACAGAATTCCTCCTGGGCCTGAGGAAGAGAACACAAGACAAGATGGACAGAGGAGGCAGGAGGCTCTGGAACACTGTCGAGGTACTGGAACTTGTGGTCTAAAGGATACTTAGAAGCTGGGTTTCTGGGCTGTGCTGGGCACAGCTCAGTGGAGGAGCACTTACTTAGCAGGCAAGAAACACTGGAGAGGAGAGGAGGGGAGAGGTGGGCAGAGGAGAAGAGGGAAGGGGAGGAGAGAGGACAGGAGAGGAGAGGCGAGGACTTCCGTCTTGGCCCTCTTCCACAACAAGAGACAGGCCCGTGCAGGTGCCTGAGCTCTGTATGGCAGCTCCTTGTTGGTCCCTGACTGGGGAAAGTGGGGGAAAGGTCTGAGCTGCATAATGGGACAGCAGAACCTGGTGACATGCCACTCTTCCTAAGCTGCGGCTTGGCTCCCCCAAGGCATTCCCTTCTCAGACTATATGAGCCCACGCCCTTCCGTGGGAGCTCAGCCAAGTTATGGCAGACTTGGAGCCCCTGCGAGCTCACTTTCTCCCGCTCTGGGCTGGGTTGACTCTTTCCCTTTCTCCACGAGGCCTCTGCAGTGACAGATAGGCTGTGGTCCCAAGCGCTGCAGCCCAGGGGACAGCAAACATCTTTTGGTTTTTCATGTCAGCCTCCCACTTCTTGCTTAATAAGTGTGGAAGGAGGCCCAAACCGAAATGCCCCGGGTTTCCCATGACTAACAAGATGACCACATCAGGCAACAGTGCTTGGGGATAAAGGTCCCCAGAGTGAGGTGTCCGATTCCCTCCCAAGACGCTCCACTAACTGTGCTTTGAAGCTGGAACTGAGTCCTCGGGCTCGGGTGGGCCAGTGGGGCTGAGCTCCAGGCCTTCCCGCCCCATGACATGCACAGATTGCCCCAGATAAAGGACACCCAGCGACTTCACCCAACTTCTGCTGAATCGTGCTTTTCAGAAAGTCTTTTCACGTGTTTTCACTTCTCTCGCCTCTTTGTTGAAAGATGTAAAAATTTCAAACCCCCACAAAGTAAACTTCTCAAAACCCTCGCTTTTCAGAATCTCTCACATTTTCAAAAAAAAAAAAAAAATCCCTTGAATTCCATCTCCCTCCACCACCACCACCACCCCACGATTTTCCCTCTGCCACCACGCCACGAATTTCCCTCTTTGGCAGATTGTGAATTGGCATGGTTTTCATTAATTTCAAAACAGCCCAGGTAACGCCGCTGACTTGGGCTGTGTTTTACAGGCCGGAAGGAGCTTTGTTACTTGGTAGATAGATCAGATCAGTGGCTGTCTTGTCAGAATAAGCAGGTTTTCTTTATTACGGCACAATCCTAATGAACTCATCTGCTTCTAATATTTATAAAGAGAGGAGAGGCCATTAATTCTACTGCTTGTGAATAAAACCATCTGGGATTTCTCTCCATGTGATGGGTTTTGGTTTTAATATACATTTTTCACAAATAAGCGCAGAGATTTTTTTTTCAGTGCGAATGTCACAATTCGGGATCTCATAAAGAAAGAATGCGAAGAGGAGTGGGGGGGTGGAATATTTTGTTAGCTAAGTAATTTCTCACCTTGCAGAGCGAAGGGGACATCAGAGCCAACTTTAGCACATTAGGTGACGGGCTCGCCGGCTGGACGCTAATGCAATCCATGGTATGTTACAAGGCCAACCGCGTCCGTTTTGAAGTTTGTTTTCCTTTGGGAATTACACAGTTCGTTTAACCTAATCTGTCCTGACACTTAAATTATAATATTACGGGCTTCTTCAGGGAAGTCAAACAGTAGTTGCTTGCCTAAAAGCAGAGCAGAAGTTAATAAAGTGGGCAAAATGTCAAGGAAAGGGGCTAATCGAATCACGGTGTCGTTCTCTAGAGAAAATACAGTCAAGTTGTAATTTTTTTTTTTTTTTTGGTTTTTTGTTTTGTTTTGTTTTTTTCCTTTCTCCAGTGGAAATTTTGGATGCCTAATGACATATTTCTGTCCAGGAAGAATTTTAAACTCTGAAGGCACACTTGATTAAAACCCTGAACTGTGAGCCATTGCCCGATGGAAGCACCCAAGACTTTGACTTCTGGGTGTCAGAGCGTAATTAAAATACTCACCCAGCTGCTCTCCCCTTGCCAAGAGGGCCCAAAGGAATTGAACCAATAAGCTTAATTCTGTTAGGTCACCTGCCTGTGTATACAGAGACACGGAAGAACATTTACCAGTTCAGAAAAAAATGTCAGCCCCACTCTGCAAACCCAGCATGGACCACACCATGAAACGGTCCCCGAGATGGACACCTCGGCTTTGGACTTGGAACGCGCGCAGCTACTTTTCAGGTCTCTTCCAGGAAGACCAAAGTGACACACCAGTCAGTATACAGATTAACATGTGCACGTTGATTTACGTGTTGTTTGTAGAACACGCAGTGCTCAGTGACGTCCCTGGACTATGCTTATGTCGTGAGGATGTGAATGCTTTTGTTACGGTCTCAGTCCTTTTGATGGATGAGGACGCCGAAATCAGGAGGTGAAGATCCCAAACCCCAGGATTGTCTGCCCCAGAACGTGCTCAGCTCTTAGTACCTGGAAAGAAGAGCTTGGGGACATTTGGATCTTTGTTTCAAATGTTGACCTGTTTGCTATCACGTGCACACATGGAGTGACATTCAAACAGCTCAAAAGCTATGAGACAGAGTCCACTCCGTTGTCACCCTGCCTTCAGCCTCCTCTTCCAGCCTCCAGGTAAGCCTTGGATGCTTTCCCTTGCCCCTCCGTATCTAGAAGGTGGAGATCAGCAAACAGGCGTGTGTCTTTTGGAGAACACATGGCACACAACTCTGTAGCTTGCCTTTTTATTTAACAACACATCTTGGGGTGGCATCTCCATCTCTCTGCTAAGACTGTAAGCCATTTCATTCGATGGATGTGTTAGAAATAGGTTCATACGTGACCAACATTCAGCCACTGTCCACCAGCAAAAATGGTAATTTACCATTAACGACCAGATACCCTCTTCTTAGTGAGAGACATGGAGGCAGCTCCATCCCTGGATGCCCTTCTCAGAAGTTCTGATGTGAGTGCTTGCCCCACCATCTCAGAATAAACTAGAAACACTACTTATGCTTGTGTAGGCCAATGTTGTGTCCTTGGCCCATGGTCTGAAATCCTGCATCCTTGCTACAGCTCTCCTGTCTCAGCCTCGGAACTGTCACCATAGCTGTAGCTTGGGGTCCCCCAGATTACTGTGCAAACAAATGCCTTTCTGCCAGTGCTCACTGGTCCCCAGTTAGCCTTACTTGTCACCCAGGAAACGAGACATCCTTGTGAGCACTACAAAGCGAACAGAAATCTATCAGGGAACAGCCATGAGCCCTGTTTGCAGTTAAGGAGACCTGGCTGTTGTTGCATTGCTTCAACAATGTCCGCAGACTCAGGGACATGGCTTCAGAAACTGTCTAGTACAGAGGTGTGTGTGTGGAATCCAGCCATATCCTCTTGCAGCCTGGGCAGGAACCACACAGCTCTCGGAAGGCTGCCGAACCTGCCTGCCACTGCCTGTCCTCGGCTTCCTTCAAGCCACCTGTTCACAGAGGCAGCCGAATTTGCCAGCTGCCTTTGGTGGTGCTGGCATGGCTGACCAGCCAGTGGTGCCCACAGCCACGGACCTGGTTATTAAAAGCTTGCTGTGTTCCCGGCCTTCACGCAGCTGCAGGACAGTTACCTGGGTAGAGCTGGCAGCAAGCACGTGCATGAGGCTGTATGGAATACACCTTTTCTTACTGTGAATCTAGCAACAGAGTAACCCAAGTCCACCCCTGCAAAGACTTAAGAAAGACAAGCTAGCTGAACGTGGATGGGGAACGGGACCAGAATGCTTACTTAGAAAGTACCGGTCTTGCCAAGCAGCCGAGCTACTGGTTCGATAATTATCTGCAGATACCACTGGGGCCGAATGGCGGCAGAAGCCGGCATGAAAGGGAGACTGGACCGACAGGGATTTCAAGGATTTGATATTTTCACTTATTGTTACATGTGTGCAATAAATCAGACTTTTAAATAACTATTGATAGAGTCTTACTCCATCTCTTTTTTAAAAAAATCTTTTCAAATTTTCTCTCATGTGGGTGGCTGTCTCTTGAAGTCAAATGTGTTACCTAAGAGGGTTCACTTCGTAATGAGAACATGTCACCGTGTTCTTTCTTTGCCCACTGGAATGTCAACCTCACACTCTTTTTAAAAAAATTAGAAAAATAAAAACATGGTAGATTTATTGTTTATGATACATTGTGTTTGAATATGTGTAAACGTATTTATTTAGTCCTCTGGCCTTTTAAGAACCAAATTTATTTTAGGAATTTTAAATACCATGATGAATTTATTGTTCGATTTTTCCAAAATTGATACACCAAACCCTTAAACAATCAGACATCGAGGTCCCTCAAAGAAGAACTCCATCTATGGGACAAGCTAAACCCCCAAAAGTCCCCCCCCAGCATTGGCTCATGGGTGCCCTTGGACCCTGGGCCACAAGTCACTGAGTGGAGCTATAGCTAGAAATCTTGTCCGAGGCTCCCTGGCGAGAGGTCGGCAGGAGAGGCTTTCACAGTATGGTCCCCAGCAAGATCTGAGTGGTCTCCAGGAGGGATATGACATGTTGTGGGAGGGAGAAGGAAGGAAGGCAGAGAGAGAGAGAGAGAGAGAGAGAGAGAGAGAGAGAGAGAGAGAGAAGACAGAGAGAGGGAAGAAAGGGGGGAACCAGAGGGGGGGAGAGAAAGAGAGAGAGAGAGAAAGAGAGAGAGAGAGAGAGAGAGAGAGAGAGAGAGAGAGAGAGAGAGAGAAGGAAGAAAGAGGGGGGAACCAGAGCGGGGGAGGCAGAGAGAGAGAAAGAGAGAGAGAGAGAGAGGGAGAGAGAGAGAAGGCAAAATTACATTTTCACAGTTAAGTATATTCATTTTTTTCATTTAGTTAATTTCCAGCCGCTCACATTTATTGCACATTAATTATGCATACAGCTTTTGTGCAACTTAAAAAGTGAAGAACACACTTCTTTATCCTTTACAGAAGCTCAGCTGTGGCGCTTGGGCTGTGGTGGAGGCAGGGGCTGGGGGAACTTCAGGACAGAAGTGGCAGGAGCCAGGCAGGAGCTGGGATACCAGGCTCTTCTCTATCCGATGTGGCCTGTTCCCCCCTCCCTCTGCCTTGTCTTTCTTGAAAGCAGAGTGGTGGCTCAGGGGCACAGGGGTCCTGCACAGTTGGCTAGATGTAATTCTGGATTGTGTGGGGCAAAAGGACCCAAAGTAATTCCCGTCCATCCTCCTCAGTTCCTCTTGCACACAGTAGAAATGTGGTACCTGAGGCTGTTGGGGGAAAGGGCATATTACATGCAGAAGCGGAGGAGGCGGGAAGTGGAGGCAGCAGCGCCAGACAGGAGTGTTGTGACAGAGATGCTTTCCCTAGTCCCACCAGGCTCAGCCCAGAGCAGGCCCGCAGGAAGCCCCTCTGCTAAAGGACTCTGTGGCCCTAACTGCTCTGCATGCCTGCTGCACCCCCCATCTTGCAAAGACCACTTTAGCCACTGTCCTGCCACCAGGAGCTGCTTTCCCAGCTCAAAACCCAAAGAGAGCCAAGTCACAACTGAAGCAGGGATTTTACTAGGGTTTTAGCCAAGAGGACAGACCCAGGATCTTAAAGACACTCACTCCACCTAAGGAAGACAGACCCTCAGGGTTTTACAAAGGAACCTTGGTGTGGCCAGGACCACTTAGCTCTGCTCAGAGCAGGACTCCCCACCCATCCTTCACCCTCCACCACCCTGAAATCAGGTACAGAATCACCTCCTGGGCAAAAATCATCCACATTAGTGACCCAGTGAGGCAGGGGGTGTTTCCTGGACAAGCACTTATCCGATAGATCTGGGACTGCAGCAGCCCAACTCCCAGGGCTGTGGATGTGGGTGGAGCATCCCCTCCATCCACCTCCAAAGCACCCAGCCCTGGAGAACAGAGGCCTGGGGGGAAGGAGTCCAGCCCAGCCTGCAGGTGGTGTCCCTCCCAGGTCCCACAGACCTCAGCACACTGAAAGCTGGACTGAGCCCGACCCTCACTGGGGAGTCACAAAGGGAGAGACGCCAGTGGACAGTTATCACCCCAACAAGGAGCAGGTAGTGAGAGCATATGTCACCGAGGCATCAGCCAGTGGCCAGTGACTTCCTCTGGCTCTAGTTGCCACCAGTAACCACCAGTTGAAGCTCCATGGCCAGGAACTCCAGAAGAGCAGCACAGCTCTCTTGACAAAAGAGGGGCTGGGCCTCAGCAGCCCACTTCCTTTTTAGTTTTTAAATCAAAGCTGTTTCCCCCCATGGTTATTTAAAACATCGCTCCCCTTCTAGAATTCTTCTAGAACCCCCAACACATACACCACACACACACACACACACACACACACACACACGGTACTGCAGCCACTCTGATGAACTTTTAAATAAGACTGTCATCATAAAGAAATCCGCTGTGCACAATAATAAACAACATGTTTAACATTTATGGCCCTGCGTTCTGACAAACTGGAACGTGCAAACACGCCAGAATTCAGGTTTCATCAAGGTTCTTGCCTTTGACAAAATGCCTCTGATATTGCCGCTGGAGGGACGAGCTTCCAAAGGCAAAAGTGATGGGTCTCAGGCCGGGTACCCACAGGCCCCTCAAAGCTTGCCTCTGACTCCAGGGCAGTGTCTCTGTGATTAATAGTCTTCTGGCCTTCCTGGAGAACAATGGGAGAGCCATCCTGTCACCTGGGGTGGGGGTGGGAGATGGCACCACTGGTCTTCTGAACCGGGGAGCCTGGAAGAGCAGCGGCCACAACACCTAAGCCCCGCCTGTTTTGTTTTGTTTAATTGTGCTTCAATGCGTGCAACAAAATTTCCTTCCAAGTCCTTAACTGCAATTCATAACACCGGACGCACACCCAGGGCCGTGCAGCCTTTGCCAGCATCTAACTCCAGAGCTCATCTTAAGAAAGCAAAACCCCTGAGCACGCCCTCCCTCCCTCTCCCAGGGCTGACAATCACAGTTCTGCCTTCTCGGCTGGCTTCAGCTGCCACACTCCATTCGTGACTGACATCTTTCACTTAGCATAAAGTTTCCTAGGTCACAACCTCGGTCAAAATTACTTTTTTTTTTTCTTTCTGAAAACCAAAACCAAGGTCTCATATAGCCCAGGCTAGCTTCAAACTGTAGCATAGGATGAACTTGAGCTCCTGCTCCTCCTGGTTCTAACTCCCAGGTGCTGAGACTGCAGGTGTGCACCCCTGCATACAACTTTCTAATCCCTCCCTTTTAAAGGATAAAATACTTTCCATTGACTCAGGTCCTGTCGGTGATAGCACACGGGAATACAGGTCCATGTTCCTCTATGAAGATTCACTCAGACCCGAACCCCACATGGTCACATAAATAGATTGACACTACGATAATTTTCTTACACAAGGGAACAAATGAGGGCATGTGCAGGCCGTTCCCCTAGACCTGTAAGAAGCACACTCACACCAATGAAGACATACCTGTAGGTCTCCATATGCTGACACCTTGTCGGGGGTGCACATGAAGGGCCAGGTGAACAACCCTGCCACATTGGCCCAGGTAGGAAGGGACTGTGGGAGTTTCTGCAGACTCTTGGCTATCATAGCTGGAAGGCTCCAAGGACCTATCTCTACACTGAGAAATGAGAGAGGGGGCATTTGGATACTTGAACTCTGGCCTTGTTCCATGTGTCCCGTGTTGTCTTTCAGGTTCCCACCTCGGGGGTCAAAGAAGGGGCCATTGCTCCATCTTGTCTAAACTCAGCTTCCACAGCCCCAGGAGAGCTAGGACCCTAGTCAGCCTAAGTCTCACAGGAAATCAAACCCAGTTCCAGGCCTTGCAAGGCTCCGCTCTCCCACCAGCCCCTCTCCTCTCACAGGGCAGAGTTAAAACAACAATCCCGAGGCCAGGCTCTGTAGGGGAGAGTTTCCCTTTTTCCTCACAGTTGAGGGGCACAACTGAGAGTCTGGTGTGTGCCCGCCAGCCTCGGCTCTTGGGAGCCTCTCCAGTTTGGATTTCTATAACTCAAGCATCTGTTTATCTCCCCCCTGCTACCCAGTAGGGGACCGAAACCAAAGGGAAGCTTCCACAGAATAGGACTCTGTAAAGCCTAGGGTATCAAACTGTGATACTGTACTGATGTCTCAGCAACCCCAGGTCCCTCCCTCTCCGATTGCTGTTCATTTTCTTCAAATGGTTGCGGTTAAGAGAATCCCCTTACCCACAGAAAAGCACACTGAAGCGGTTAAGGATGGCGTCTACAGCATACTTCCAAACAATGTAGACATATGTTTACACAGCAGGGGCAGCCAAGATCTTACGTGTATAGCGGGCAGGGAGAGCATGCATTACTGGGGCTCCTTCTCTATAAATATGCTGGTATATATCTGCCCCTCCTTGCAGAACAGCCAAAGACACATGAAAATGTTATTCTACCAAAGGCCTACCTGGGGGACCAGTGGGAGTCTTGAGCTTGGTCACAGAGCATGCGTGCTGCTCCCACCAAAAGTCTTACTACAGCACAGGTGGTAACTTCCCCAGGGCTGCAGAGATCACAGTCCCCTTCAGATGCATGCACATGCTGTAACGGCCCTGCAACCGTATGTGCAGTGAGAACTGAATTACTCGCATAGCTGGGATGTGCAGAAGGGAAATGCTGAGATAAGCGTGCCATGGCCCTTCCCACACACCCTGCCACACGGGGCGTCAGCAGTAAGGGGGCCCAGTCTTTTAGGTCATTTCAGGTGGTCACTGCAGTTCTGATGAGATGGTGCCTAGCAGGCTCGGAGGACAGCTCCCTACAACATGTGACTACTCATGGTACAGTCGCCCCTATCTGCCAAAGATGCACAAGAAGGCCTTCATCTCATGCCTGGGATCATGGTTCATGTATGTAACATGTGTGAGTACTCATGGTACAGTCGCCCCTTATCTGCCAAAGATGCACACGAAGGCCTTCATCTCATGCCTGGGATCACGGTTCATGTATGTATCATGTATGGATGTTTATATGCGCATATATTATGCATGCCCCTATGATGAGCTTATTTTATAAGTTATGTGCAATAATAAAATCTTGTAATAAAACATGACAATATAATATAATAAGAGTTACACAGGGACCAGAGAGATACTTCAGCAGGTAAAGGTGACCTATGTTCCATCTCTAGAAGCCACGTGATGGAAGGGAGGAGCAGAGCTCTGTGAGTGATCCTCCGACCTCCACACATGTGTGCACGCACAGACACACACACTAAATAATCAAATAAATTAATCCTTAAAAAAAATAAGAGTTACATCAACATGGTCTTTCTCTCAGGTGAGTCGTAGCAAGTACTTATGCTTTGGAACCTAGGTTTTCACAAGAGACTGACAGCAGAGAGCAGGGTGGCTGGCAAGGGAAGGGAGGTAGGTCACACTCTTTAAGCTTTCCTTTTCTGTATTTGGATACTTTTGTATTCAAAATCTGGTGGACTCTGTTTAGAGATGAAGTTAGGAGGAAGGCATTTGAGGAGGGTATGAGTGAAATGAAAAAGGGAGGGATGGGGTGAAGGAAGAACCATCTTGCATTGTGTACACATACAGGAAGTCCTCAGAAATAAAGGAAAACTTATAAGCAGGGTTTCTTCCCTCTCACCGTGCCCCTTCCCTTTCCACATCTCTCCCTCTGTAGTCTCTACCATAGAGAAACCTAGTGGTACTCATAGCTGTGCCCAGATTTCCTGCTCCTCATGGAGATGTCCTGAGGTCAGCCTGTAAGCTGCTGTGGACCCACCAAGATAGAAGCATGAAACACCCTATGTGAGATCTTCACAACCTCCTGCCCCGGAACAGCAGGGGCAGCTACCAGACACCAAGCCAGAGGGACCTTGGCTCCCTCTGCACTGTGTGGCCCCACTCTGGGGTACCCCAAGCTGCTGCTCAGAGGAGACCCTGATGCAGGAACTACATCCACCCCGATCCCACCACGCCCACCACCTCTGGACAAGAGCGATGCTCCAGAGCTCAGTTACAACTCTCATCCAGCGTCCTGCTTCTCACAAGTAACAACAAAGCCAAGGTTATTCCTCACAGAGCAGTGGCCACAGACAGAAGGGGTGAGTGGCCAGCAGGGGCAGGGGACCAGACACCCTGCCACCTGCCTCTTGGGCAGCAGCAATGCTATACAGGCAGGCTCTGCATTGCCCGCAAGAAGGATGTGGAACCCCATTGGAAAGGGCTGCAGGACCAGCTGCTGTCCAGGGTGGTCAGCAGAGGAGACGCAGCCTCCTGTGCTGCAGTCAGGGCTGCTATGGCCATTGCTGGGCAATTCACAGCTCTCTTGGAATCAAGGCCAGACTGGACATACCATCCACAATCTGTTGGATGTCTGCTGACCAGGAAGGAGGGTATCCTCAAAGGAGGAGCCGCCCACCCAGAGGGAGTTGGTTTTAATCACCAGAGATCAAAGCCAAGGCCCACTGGGCTGCCATTCCTCCAGGGGACAGCTGCAGCATGCAGCAGGCCCTTCCTTCCCTTGCCTCCTGCCTGTTCATGTGTGGCTGGCTCAGCAGCCACCTCTTCCAGAGCCTCACAGGCCAGTGAGGGCTCAGAGGGGTCTGGATGCTGTATTCTGTCATAAGGTGGGGAGAAGCGAGGACAGGCACAGACGTGGTCTTGATGTTAATAAGAAACAAATACAGGCAAGAGCATTGCACAATCAAAAAAAAACTGCGGGTGTTCAGGGGTCTGAAAAAACACTTGGGGCTCTAACTGAGGGGCCATCACCTCCTTCCTCTGTAATTCTCTAAATCTGTTTCTCCTCTACCGAAGGGCGTGGTTGCTCAACGGCCGAAATCGATGGTCCTTGTCGGACCGCTGGCTTCAAGCCTGGTACATAGAGATCCACAGACAGTGGTCGGTGCATCAGAACTGTGGTGGCTCAGGCCTGTGACTGCACCCCAGCCGGCCTGAGGGCTGCTGTGATTTCCTAAGCTGCCTACACCAGTGCCGGCAGCCCCCGCCTGATGGAAAAAGACATTAGAATATGCATTTACCCCAAGTCCCCTGTTCACCCACCGCTAATGATCATGCTCTCCTTATCCCCCAACATTGGGGTGTCCTAGGAGGTAGGATGGCCTCTGCCAACGAAGGCCAGAAGCCAGACGCTTTTTTCCCACTCTGCTGGCCATGAAAGAACAAAATCACCACAAGGTTCAAAAGGAAAGGAGTGGGACCCGGTAACTCGTCCCAGACGGTCTGTCCACTTTATCAAAGCCAAGGTTTCAGGGAGTGAAGTTCCCACGGCGAGAGGCCACAGCCTCATTAGGCCATTCGGAAAGGATGAAAAAGTCAAGCTGCTGTGCACATCCCGGGGACAATTAGGCCTTGTCTCTCCTTCAAAGGTGAAGAGCCCACTGTCTCTGCTTGCATGAGGCAGGAGCTTGTGTCACATCTATCTATATGAGGCTCTCTCTCCTCTCTTTTGTGTTTTGTATATTTTGGGACTGGCTCTCGCACTATCATCCAGGCTGGCTTGGAACTCACTATGTAGACCAGACTAGCCTCAAACTCAGGATGGTCTTCCAGAGTGCTAGGACCGCAGGTGGGGGCAGCTACAGCTCTTTGATCTTTATGTCTCTTGATGATTTTTTTTCTAGCTTCTCCCTCCTCAGCCAGTCCTTTAACCCGACCCCAACCTCCCTCAAGCTCGTAAGCCTTCTGCCCACAAGGAGAACCTTCGTCCCTATAAAGCCTCCTCTCCTAGCAGGTCCCTCCTGGCGGGAGACTCCAGGACACTCCTTCAGCACCCAACCTGGAGAGAAGACCATGCAATCTCCCTCCCCAGGGCGGACTTTCTGTCCTGAACTCAGATTCCCCGGCACATCTGAGCACATGATACAGACGAGTTGCTCCAGGCTCAGGTTTCCAGAAGCCTCCCACAGATGCCAGCAGCACGGACTGAGTAGGCTCCCCTGACCCACCCCTGAGGAATGTCCGGGAGTTAGAAGCAAGGACAGTAACAGTCCTCCACATTCCTGGATGCTGCCAAGCCCTGATGTGAAAGGCATCCTGCTCCCCACAGACAATGGGCTCATTTCAAGAATGCCACCCAAATGGAGCCAAGTGCCACAAGCACGCAACCCAGGCCTGCCTACATCCCTGCCCTGACATCGTGGAAGCTTCCCGTAACAGCACACAGGAGGCGCACATTCTTACGGCTGGACCCGCCTGTTGCTTTAAGTCCCACACAACTTGTTTTTGTTGTAACACCAGAGGAAGCAGGCGCAATATTTTTGAAATTAGAAACAGCCCCCGAGTCTTTGTCCCCTCACTGATGGTGCTTCGTATTAATCCATTAAGGCAATCAAAACAGCTTAAATAAAAGTCTGAAGTCTGCAATATACATGTCAGTGAACAAGCAGTAAAGCTTCCTGCAAAGGTGATTTCAAAGCCATATTGCCCACGCTTGGCAAATTGCATATTTAATTATTGTGTCAGTCCTCCTCCAGCTCTAATCTTTGGGGAAAATGCCTCGGGCCATGCGAAACCAGTTAGGATAATTAAGGGACTGTGGGATTAGGTGTCGCTGATTTCTCAGAAAGATGCCATCCTCGAGCCTGGTATGGGATGTGTGCCTGCCTCAAAAGCCTGGCTTCACGGTGATGTCTGCCTCTCTATGGTGAGATCAAAGGTCTTCTACCTCTTTCAAGATGTTTGTAGAATTTGTTTCCCAATTATTCCACATTTGCGCACTGGGACATCCTAGTTAACTCTTCGGTGACACTGCCGGCACCGGGCTGTACGCACTATCAAGTGATCTTCCCGGCTCCCGGCTCTACCAAGGCTGCCATCGGAGGTCTGAGCTCAGAGCAGTGGGAAACGATGAGAAAGGGGGTCCAGGCCTGCTACAGGACCTGAGTCGGCCGCGTCTGTGCTCAGCAGCAGACGCTCTGCCTCCGTCCACTGCTGCACGGTAGAGGAGTGAGTGCCGTCGGTGTGACCACAGCTAGGGTTTTACAAAACTTAATGTCTTAAGATTCGAGCTCTTGGAGACCATGCTAGGGAAGAAATATCTGAATATGGCAGCTTCCCACATTGCAATATTTCTCCTAGGATCAAAAGTTTTGTTTGTTTGTTTGTTTGTTGTTGTTGTTGTTTTAAGCCATCAAATCTTTAGAAAGAATTTGTGAGAAAGTAGCCGGACCTGGACTGGAAATGTCAGTCACGGCATCTACATGTATGGCTGGTGGTGCATCAAAGCGGAGCTCCAACATTAAAATATTCTTAGGAATCTGGTAGGAAGCCTCTTGCTGCTGTGTGCTGTGCCCACTTCCAGTTGAATAGCCCAGCTGTTATTTGTCCATCTTATAAAATGGTTAGCTTTCTTTCTGTTTGCTTAGTTCAAATAATCTGTCTTCAACATCTTTGTCTTTGCTTTTAGAAAAAAAAGAGAGAGAGAGGCTCAAAGAGATAGAAAGGAAAAGCCTTCTTGAGCAAACAGAACAGCCTTTTTGGAAATAATCTTTTTAAAAAATCCCTCAACAATTTAAAAAAGGAAATCACATTGCTGCGAGGAACTACATGTGCCCAGGGCCATTCGGAGACTATTCACTAGTACTTTTGAATTTTCCTTTCTTTCCATTTTTAACACTAAAAAAATCCACCTATGTCCCAGCAAGCAGTAAATCGAGGCACTAAGAGCCTAGACGTTTAGTGGGGAAATGCATTTTTATGCCCTGGGCTCTGTTTTTTGTTTTTTTGTTTTTTGCTGTTGTTTATTTTTTAAATTGCAATGTTACCGAAATCACAGACACACACGTATACATACACACACACATACATACACACACACACACACACACACACACACACACACACACACCACTGCACTGAGGTCCACCAACAACAAATTCAAAAGCACCTTGTTTCTTTACTCATTCCCTGGAGAGGGAGTGCCCCAAATATATATATAGCATTTTTTCTGCTCTTTGCAATAGGAAAGGGGCAGCTTCAATCTCCTGATGTCACTGTAGGCTGAGAGCAGGCACCTCCATCTGGCTGCAGTTTCTGTCACCACAGAAGAGGCCAGGAAGGTGTCCCTTGGGATGGAACCCTCCCACCAGGGAAGAAACCCTATATAAGACAGACAAAACTTTTACATGTTTTAGCATGTAAAAACAAGGATAGCCCACATCATATGCATTTCAATTAGGAATGATTTTTTTCCTGCATCTAAGTATGTCCCCAAGAGCCCAGAAGAAAAGTTCTACACAGACAAGCACCGAAAACCACTCCCCATGTGTTTGTGGGCCACTGTCATGGAGGGGGGCCCCTCTGTTTCTTCCTGTGCCTGATCCCTGGGTTCTAAATGGGCTGGTTAAGGCTGAGCTCTATTTTTTATCTATCTATCTATCTATCTATCTATCTATCTATCTATCTATCTATCTATCTATCTATCTATCTATCATCTATCATCTAGCGACAGAATTGAGGCCAGCCAGGAAACAGCACTCTGTTCAGGCAGGTGATCCGTGGCAGCCATTGGTCTAGGTCTGATTAGACAGGGACTCCTTTGCCCTGGTGTCCTTTCTTGGCAGTCTGAGTAGGTAAGATCCATAGGTAAGGATGGAGGGAGGGAGCCGGCCAGGGCAGGTTTCTGTGTCTGGTTCAGCCTATCTTCCAGGGCACAGATGTCAAGGGATGAAGGCTCTAAGGAGGCAGTACTGGCTTGGGTTGCCCACTAAACAACCCTGTATACTACCAGCAAACCCTGGAACCTATAAGCTTCTTAAGGTACCTGAAGATTCCTGGGTGAAGAACCAGGCCTTGGAGGCCTTCCTAACACTGATGGCCCAGATAGCCTCTGGGGTGAGGTGCGGTGGGGCGTGTGGGCACTGGGACCTTCCAGAGGTGTTGACTCCAAAGGCTTTGACTTAGTGGTCCCCTGTGAGTAGCAGGTTCAGCACCTTGAAACTTGAGGTCTCCCAAACATCTCTCTTACTACACTGAATTTAGGAAAGAGATTGCAGAGGGCCCTGTGGGAAGAGCGAGATCTCAGGCTGCCAGAGGGCCATCTTGGTCTCTGTGGCAGGGACATGGGGACAGTCTGATTTACATTAGATAAAGAGGTTGTAGGCTCTCCAGGGTCATCTAAGTGTCCTTTCCTTGCCATCTGCAGAGGGCACATCGACCAGGGTTAGGGTTCTGGGCCTAAGCCTTTCTCAGTGCCCAGGACTCAGCCAGGAGCTGGCATCCACCTCTTACACCCTCTCTTCAGCTCCATCCGTTCACTCACCCAGTTCTTTCTCCTATCCTCCCTAACTCCATCCTGCTGTAGGACAACCCCTTTGGTCCTGCTTGGCCTCCAGGGAGAAAGAGAACAGCTGGCCAGCATCTGGTGCGCTCCATTAGCTAGGGCCCCTGCCCCCTGGGCCTTCCGCTCCCTGGGCAGAATAATCCTGTTTCCTCTAACCTTTGGGCTGGGCCCCAGGCTCCCAGGCTTTCATCATGGCCAATGCGTCTGAAGCCACTCCAGGGGTGCCTGGCCCTCCTATGTCTTGGCTGGGCCAGGCCAGGCTGGCCGGCAGGAGCGGGGCAGGGGTGAGTGACCTTTCTCCCCTGCTGACCAGGGAGGGGGGAGAAGGCAACTATGCCTCAGGAAAGGGGGCAGATGGAGGGCCAGGCTCCCCCACGGCCAAGGTGAGTGTCTCTGTGACCTGCTGAGATTGTTGGCCAGAGGAGCCCAGAGGTGGCTCAGGTGGAGCCCTTAGCCTGTGCCCCAGGCCACCCTTCTCTCTTCAGCTCCTTCCCTTTCAGGGCCAGCTTCCTCACCTTCAAGAAGGTGTGCTGGAATCCAGGTCCTGAGGACAGACCACCTGACTCTCAGAGAGTGCTGGGCGGAGTGGGGACTGACCCTAGTGACTACATTCTATGCTGGTATTTCTGTCCCAAGGCC
The DNA here is from genome assembly GCF_000317375.1 of Microtus ochrogaster. Taxonomy (NCBI): domain Eukaryota; kingdom Metazoa; phylum Chordata; class Mammalia; order Rodentia; family Cricetidae; genus Microtus; species Microtus ochrogaster. Next base: position 43,228,090 of record NC_022011.1, read on the forward strand.
AACAGTGAGCACACCTGCCAGGCTTGACTGGATTTTGGGCCTGCTGGAACTTTCCAGAGCCCCTGACTGCAAACAAAGCATAGGAGAACCTTATTAAGCACCTCTTTCTCGAGTAGTCTTTAGTCACAGTAACCCCCATGTGAGGGCTAAATCCATGGGTGTCCCTCTGCTGTCCTCGGCTGCGTGGTTTCCCAGGTACAGGCCCCAAGCCTCCCCTGGCAAGCCCCGGGGATTGAATATCCACACTCAACATTTACAAAGCCGTTCAGCCACCATCCAGATCTCACATGGCCCCTGAGCCCCGCTCCCACGGAGGTGCCCAGCAAATACCAACGACCTCAATCCAGAAACAGTACAGGCTGCCTTTGACTAAGAGAGGCCAAAGCATCCTGAGTCCTGGTACTTAGAGCTACCTTGTCCTGGAAAAGGTTATGCAGGTCATCTAGTGACCTGGACAGCTCACGACCTGGACAATCAGCCCTCTGTCTCTCTCTGTGAAGCCCTGGGACTCTGGGCCTGGTCCCCAGCTCACATCTGCTGGCAGAAGAGAGCCCACAGTGCATCCACAACAGCCCTGCTACCCCGACCAGAGCCCCAGCACGGACCTCACAATCTGTTCAGTGACAGGAAAGTGGGATGAACGCAAGAGCAAGGTGGCGCGTACCGAATGCAAACTTCTAATTAGTCCTTTAGTAATCGGGTTTTTCCTACTGACTGAGCTACAAAGTATGTTCCTAGTAATATTGGTAACATCCAAGAAATTGCCCTTAAGATATGCAAGCCACATTTTGCAGGAACCCCACTTGAGGGAGAAGTGTGCTCTCTCCCCTCCGTAGTGATCATTAAGAAAATGGGAAGCCAAGTGTGTCCTTAAAATCAGTTCCTTAGCTCCCATAATAGGAGGGTCTGGCAACAAACAGGCAAACGGGGTCAGGGGAAGAAGATGACAAGGAAAAGGGTGTCCATAGTGTTGTGTGTGTGTGTGGGGGGGGGGGAATCCCCGCTAAAGCACGCAGATTTCAGGAGCAGGATTTTCCGATAACAGCAGAGCCCTGGCCCCTCCCAAGGCTCTGTAAGTGGACCAAGGAGGTTAGAAGCAGCAGAGCTTACCTGTCTGATGTCTCCAGGGGCAGGTTGGGGGCAGATTGGATTCGGGGGAGAGGACTAGACCTGGGCTGGGCCTCAGGAGGGAGAGGCAGGCAGTGCGGGCCTTGGCAGACAGGTGCACAGCCCCACCGGTCTGCCATGGTTACCTGCAGATTACTGGAGGTTTATTAGAGGCTCCCGCAATACCACAGGAGCACCTGCAGGCAATAAAAACCCTCACATGCGTGAGGCCTCGAGGAAATTAGCGGCTCCTCCCTGGAGACGCATATTTTGCAAAGATGTTTATTACAGATGAAGTGCTCCCGGGGTGGGGCATTAACAAGTTGTGGGGTGATAAAGGGGGTTTTATCCCTTTCTCAGTGACAGAAGTAGGAGGACAGCTTTAGCGGAATCTATAAAAGGCTCACTCCTAATGAATTTTCTTAACTCTTTTATTAATAGGGTTGACTGTGCAGAGGGAGGAGAGATGGGCTAGACTCTCAGACAGAGGTGTAGGGGTGGACACCAGGTGGATAACACGCACAAATCTGAGTGCAAATCCAGAGCCTGACAGCTGAGGACTGGAGGGTGCTACCCCAGGAAACTCATTTGAGGGTCCTCTGGCGCTGGTGAATGGAACCACAGGCAGGGTCCAAGCCTTTCTTAACCCCGTGCTCCCCACTCTGGCCTGCAGGTCATTACTGAGATGAAAGCCCCGGCCAAGCCTCTGGACGGGGCTGAGGAATCTAATTGAATTATATGAACGCAGTTAAACGGCCGCTTCAGAGAGGCAGGGCTGCCTTCCAAGCCAGGCTGCTCGGGGAAACTAATGGGCAATTTGAACAATAGCGGCCGAGGGCCGAGCACAGGTGGGCCGTGTTAATGACTTTATTTAGACCTGCTTTTTCCCCCCTTTGAGGCGCACAAGCCTTCCATTACTGCATTCATTAGAGTTTATGGCTAGGCTCTGGTCCTCTCCTAATGACAATGTCCAGACCCGCCTCCCGAGCTAATTGAGGCCAGCTGCCCGGCTTGCTCCACCCCAGTCTTCGGACCCAGTGTCACCAGGATTAGTGGCCTGGCCTAGAGTAAGGGCTGAGGGGGAGGGACTCCTGCTGCAGAGGAGGAGGGGTCAAGGGCACCTCCTCTGATAGCCGCTGCCGCCATCCTTGCTCCTCTGCGGTTGCAGGGAGCCTCCAAAAGGCCAATCGGGCTGCATGGCCCATTGCTGGGCAGCCTGCCACGGCGCCCCTTTCACCCAGGAGGAGTGCCAGCTCACACTAGGCACTTGGCATTCGTCAGGGCTCATCTCCCCACTGCTGAGCGCAGGTGAGATGCAGCCTCGCCCAGGAAAGCTGGATTTTCTCCTCAGTCGGAATGCTAGGCAGGCCTAAGACTGCAGCTCAGGTGGTGGAGCGCTGGCCTAGCCTGCCCCACGGCCTCGGATCAGTCACCAGCCTGTCTACCCAGATAAGGCAGTGCATGCCCGCATTTCCAATAAATGGGGGAAAAGCAGGGAGATCAAACCTCAAGGTCATCCTGGGCTATATACTGAGCTGGAGGCTAGCCTGGGGTACATGAAACCTTGACTTAAAAAAAATCCTATGACTGTGTGTGTGTGTGTGTGTGTGTGTGTGTGTGTGTGTGTGTGTGTGTGTATATGCTGCCGTCCATCTCCCTTCTCTGGAGCATGAATATCCTATGACTATATATGCGTGTGTATGTGTGTGTGTGTGTGTGTGTGTGTGTGTGTGTGTGTGTGTGTGTGTGTGTGT
>NC_022011.1:43231050-43241529 GCF_000317375.1 Microtus ochrogaster
TGTGTGTGTGTGTGTGTGTGTGTGTGTGTGTGTGTGTGTGTGTGTGTGTGTATATATATTGCCATTCATCTCCTTTCTCTGGAGCATGAATGTCAATGTTTTCTTTTGAGACAGGGTCCCTCTGTGTAGTCCTGGAACTCACTATGTAGACCAGGCTAGCCTCTAACTCACCAAGATTCACCTGCCTCTGCCGCTTAGGTGTTGGGATTAAAGGCGGATATGTATATCTTAAGGGCATGATCCTCGTTTGCTATTATTAAAATAGCGAGGGCCAGCAAGATGGTTTAATTGGTAAGGCGAGCCTTTGCAAAGTAAGGCAGTTGGTGAGGCATGCATAAAAACATGAGTCCCACCCCCAAGAATTATGGTGGAAAGAGAGGACTGACTGCTGAAAGCTGCATGCACACACACCAAATAAATAAATTATAAAAATAAATAAGCAACAATATCCACAGTGGTCTGTGGTCCCTACTTACCAAACATTTCCTGTTTGCTGATTGTTCTGGAAATAGCTCAGTCTCCCACAACACCCTGAGAGTTTCTTATCCCCATTTCACAGATGAGAAAACTGAGGCTCAGAGACAGGACCTTGCTTGTTGAAAGCTACCCGACTATACCATCTACTGTCTGGGTGACTCACATCACCTCCCCAATAGCAGCATCTCCAGATGGGGGTGTTCTACATGGTGGAAGCGGTTCACGCCAGTTTGTGAGGTCTTCTTGTTAGATGGCTAGGAAATAGTGTGAAGTGGCAGTGTGTTTAGATGCTTTAATTATATGAACTTGGCAGTGGGGAGATGGCTGGGTCTGTAAGTACTCACCCTGCTAGTCTGAGGACTGGAATTCAGTCCCCAGAAGCCGTGTGTAGTAAGGCAGGTGTGGTGATGTACTCTTGTAATTGTGGAGACAGGAGACTCCCTCGCTGGCCAGCCTAACTAGTGAGTTGTGGGCCAGTGAGAGACCTTGACTCAGAAACCAAAAAGACAGAGGTTGGAGAGATGACTGGGCAGTCAAAAGCACTTCCTGTTCCTAGGGGGCGTGGATTCCAGGCCCAGTGCCCACAGGGCAGCTCACAACCATCTGTAACTCCAGTCCCAGCAAATATGATGCCCTCTTGTGGTTTCCTTAGGCACTGTACACACATGTTGCTTATGCATACATGCAAATGAACACTAACACACATAAAATAAAAATAAATAAAATTTAAAAAGGTGAAGAGAGCCTGAGACACCCATCAGAGGTTGTCCTTTGACCTCTGCACATATGACCGTAAGTGTGCATACTCACCCATACACACATACACTAATGATCTAAACTTCAATTAAATAAGTGATATTCAGATCAAAAGTAACCAAACCTCCCAGCTTGTGGCTTTCCTGCCTCCTATCTCTTGCAGTGTTGCCTCTGGTTCTGGTGTGAGCTCTGGGGTGACATGCGCTTAGGTAATGGACTCATCGAGAGGTTTAATTGACTTTGACCTGGGGAGTTTGGTCCACCATCTCTGGGCCCCGTTGCTTTAGGCCTGTGACACGTGTGCAAAGCGTGCAAGGCATGCCTCTGCAGAAGCTCAGCAAGGCTGCCTCTTGCACAGCAAAGAAGGCGAAGATGAGACAGAGGGACTGGAGAAATGGCTCAGCCTTGAGGACTCTGGGTGCTTGCTTTTTCAGGTCCAGAGTTCAGTTCCCAGCATGCCAGGTGGGTCACAACTGACTGCAACTCCAACTCCAGGAGATCCAAAGCCCTCCTCTGGCCACCACAGTCACCTGCATGCTCACGCACGTGCACACGCACACACACACACACACACACACACAATAAATAAAATGTTTTGAAAGAAAAGGAGCCAGGTGTGCTGTCACACACCTTAGTCCCAGCACTTGGCAGGCAGAGACAGGAGGATCTCTGTGAGTTTAGGACCAGTCAGGAGGCCGGCGGTGGTGGCACACGCCTTTAATCTCAGTACTCGAGGCAGAGACAAGTGAATTCAAGGCCAGTCTGGTCTATAGAGTAAATTCCAGGACAAGCTTCAAATCCTACAGAGAAACCCTGTCTCAGGGGGGAAAAAAAGTGTGTGTGTGTGTGTGTGTGTGTGTGTGTGTGTGTGTGTGTGTGTGTGAGAGAGAGAGAGAGAGAGAGAGAGAGAGAGAGAGAGAGAGAGAGAGAGAGAGAGAGAGAGAGAGCAGTCAGAGATCAGACGTAGAGGGACCCTAAAATAAATAAAGAAATTTTTAAAAAGAAAAAAGAAAGAAGAAAAGACCAATGTCCCACAATCCCCTTGACTACATACCCCTGGTGATCTAAAGAGCTGTAGCCCCTTTGGTCTGAGGACCCAGAGACGTCACCATCCCTGTGCTTTGGTATTTGCCTGCTGCTGGTCGATGAGAGAATGGAACACGATGCCTCCCTCTGCGTTCCTGGGTTTCTGCTGCTGGTAGTTGCTTAGGGGCCTCTGAATCTGATCATAGTCTCTATGTCAGCATCCAGCACAAAAGTTATCTTGCCAGTTTTAAAGGCAGTTCTTCCCATCAACATTTTTCAAAACCACAGGGTAATATTCTTATAAAAGCACTGCTCAAATTCCCAAGTTTACTGAAACCAAGATGGTTATTCAGTATCTATAAAATGATAAGATGAGAAATTGCTATTATTATTATGATAATTGTTCAGTGTGTGTGTCTGTCTGTCTGTCTGTCTGTCTGTCTGTCTGTATCTGGGCCACAGTAAACGTCAAGGCTAGATAATAGCTTAAGAGGGTGGTTTCAGCCCCAGCCAGCCACCTCTGTGGGAGCAGACCCGAACAACCTCTGGGATTGCAGAGTGACCTCGGGGAGCACCAAGCTACCTCTGGGGACCATCAAGCAACCTCTGGGATGCCTGGAACCATGGCCCTGGCTTTACCATGAGGAACAACCATCTGAGCCTTGGATCCACTGGCATCTGGAAGAGTGATCACCAGAGATACAGCCCCAACTACACCAATCAGAGGAAAAGATGGGTAGACAGCAAGGTAAGAACACACTAACACCATAAAGAGCAGCACAGCACCATAAAAAAATAGCGCTCTACAACAGCAAGACTTGAACACCCCAATACAGATCAAGCAGAAGAAAATGACCTAAAAAATAACTTTAGGAGAGTGTTTGAGGCCTTTAAAGAGGAAAATTTTAAAGTGAAAAATTCACTTTAAAATGAAAAATTCCCTCAAAGAAATGGAGGAAAAGAGCCCCAGCTAGACTCCCCTCTTCACAGATCCCTCCCCTCCCCAGGAGCATCATGCTGGGAGCCAAGCCTTTTGAGAGACACTTAAGACCATAACTACGCAGAGCGTTCCCTGCCTTCACCCACTGCGTGTCCAGCCAGCTCCTGCTTGCAGCTGGACATCAGCTGCCCACCTCTGGAGTGTTTACACTGTGGGAACCACACTCCGCCAGTCAAGGCCTTTCTCTTTGGAAAGCAATGTTGAGATCTAGACATGCAGCAATAGGGAAATCAACCCAGAGCTCTGTGCACGGCGTCTGTATGGCACTGGGCACTTGATTAAAAAAAAAAAAAAGGAATTTTGTTATTGTGCTAGTAAAGGAGCTTGAACCTGAGCGCCACCCCCAGGACCCTCGTGACAATTAAAAACTGGTTCCTAAAAGTTGTCCCCTAACCTCCATATGGATGTTGTGATGTGCACACACAAATAGATGATAGATAGATAGATAGATAGATAGATAGATAGATATAGATAGATGATAGATAGACAGACAGACAGACAGACAGACAGACAGACAGATAGATGTGATAAAATATTGTTTCTTTCATCATTTTTAGGTGTATGGGTGTTTTGCCTACCTGAATATCTGTGTACTGTAGAGGTGTTTGACCCACAGGGGCCAGAAGAGGGCGCCAGATCTTCTTCTGGGACTAGAGTTATAGACAGTTGTGAGCTGCCATATGGGTGCTGGGAATTGAACCCCGCTCCTCTGGAAGAGCAGGCAGTGCTTTAACCACTGGAGCCATCTCTCCAGCCCCATTAGTTATGAATTGTTGTGGTGAAGATGATGACAACTCAGTCCCTATGCTCCTACCCTGAGACCACTTTCTGGTACCAGGCCTTACCCAGCTTCCCGGATTTCTCCTAGGTTCCCAGGGCCTGGCATGTGCCAGGGAGAACCACTCTCTCAAAGATACCTGTAAGCAGAGTTCTTCCGTATCCTGGCAGTTGCTCCCAAATAACCAGAAAGAGGCTGCATATTAACTATAAACGTGAGGCCAATCGCTTAGGCTTGTCTTTAGCTGCCTTCTAGCTTAATTTAACCCATTTCTATTCATGCTGCCACACAGCTTGTTACCTCATTTTGTACATGTCCTCCTCTGCGTCAGGCTGGTGACTCATCTGATTCCACCTTCCTTCTCCCCAGCATTCGCTCTGCCCTGAAAAATTGTGCCTAGCCATCAGCCATTCAGCCTTTTATTAACAATAACACATTCATATTGTATGAAGAGAATATTCCACAGCAGGTGCCCAGGCTAGGGAGTGTGGCTTCTCCATCCCCATGGCCAGGGCTGGACCTCAGTCTTCCCCCTTGTCCCTCCAGTCCAACTTCAGCCTTTCCGCACCTGAGTCCTTGCCATTAGCACCCTCCCTCTCCCTCTCAGGAAGGGCTCTGCCCAGTAGAGCAGTCCACACCTGCCCACACCAGCCTAGCTCCTGTCTCTCACACGTCCTTCTGCATGTGGGCAGCTTCTCTAGCTGCCCAGAACGGGCTTGAGTGTTTTTCCAGGTGGCTGCGGAGAGCACTGGTACAAAGGCTACTAGGTTGAGCGATGACAGTGACGTTGTAACCTCTAGATCTGTAGGCACCAGACTAGAGTCTGGGGATTTTGAGAAGCCAGGCATGGCAGGGGCGGCGGGGGAGGATAAGAAGAGCTGTGGGCTGGCCCTGCAGGAACTTTGACTCTGTGCTTTATCTGTGGACAGTGAGTAGCAACTGATTTTAGCCAGATGTCAGCTCTAAAGTGATGACCCTAAAATGGTCCCAGGCCCTGATGGCTGTCTGAGTTGTAAAAAGAGCAGAGAATATATTTTCCCAAGGAATTGGGGAGATGGAGGCATTTCACTTGCGCTTTTAGAAGATCAGTACAATTGGGGCCTGGGGAGATGGTTCTGATGCAGGAGGGTCATCTGTCTTTGTGTTACTTTCATTGGTTAATAAAGAAACTACCTTGGCCTTTTGCTAGGCCAGCCCTTAGGTGGGTGGAGTAGACAGAACAGAATTCTGTGAGTAAGAAAGCAGAGTCAGGCAGATGCCATGACTCTCTTCTCCAAGACAGACGCTGGTTAGACTCATGCTGGTAAGCCACAGTCAAGTGGCAATACAGATATTAGAAATGGGTTAGATCAATATGTGATAGTTAGCCAATAAGGGACTGGAGATAATGGGCCAGGCAGTGTTTAAATGAATACAATTTGTGTGTTGTTATTTTGGGTGTTAAGCTAGCCGTGCAGGAGCTGGGCGGGACAAAAAGCAGGCCTGCTCGCCCCATCACTACACTGTTCAATGGGTAGGAACAGCCGTTGTGCAGGTACAGGACCTGAGTTAGACTCCCCAGCCCTCAGGTAAACAGCTGGGCATGGCCTGCACACCTCCAACCCTGGCACTGTGGCAGATGGAGACAGGGTGATCTTTGGGGCTTGCTGCTCACCTAGCTCCAGGTTCAATGACAGACCTTGTCTCAAGGAACTAAGGTGATGAATGAGAGAGTAAGGCACCTAATACCTGCCTCTGGCCACACACACACACACACACACACACACACACACACACACACACACACACACACTGAAGCCCAAAGCCCAACATAAACCCAACAAATAAATTTTATCTGTAAATACTGATGAAAACATACAAAACCTGATGTTATCAGAGAGAATCAAGAATACTAGACGTGCAATCCACTATAGGCCAGCAAAATGGCTCAGTGGGTGAAGGCACGTGCCACCAAGTCTATCCCTGTGAATTAGAAAAGGAGAATGGATTTCTGCAAAGTTGTCCTCTGTCCTACCCAGGTGCCATGGCTCATCCATTCATGTATGTGTACACACACACACACATGCACACACACACACACACACATGCACACACACACGTACAAGCAATTAAATGTAATTTTAAATGATTTTAAAAGTATAACAAGCTGGGCAGTGGTGGCGCATGCCTTTAATCCCAGTACTCGGGAGGCAGAGGCAGGTGGATCTCTGGGAGTTCGAGGCCAGCCTGGTCTACAGAGGTAGTTCTGGGACGGGCACCAAAGCTACAGAGAAACCCTGTCTCAAAAAAAAAAAAAGTATAACACACTATGATTTCTTCCAGGTCTGGACGAGGCAAATCTATATACTCCAACATTCTAAAATGTACTTTTTCCAGTTAAATGTAACTAAGTGGGCTGTTCTCATTTAAGTACCACGGGGACTCTGCTTTTAAAAGTGAAGCGTGGGGACAGCAGTCACGGCTCAGCAGTTCACCGCCCTTGGAGATCCTATGAGGGTCTAGGTTCAGTTCCCAGCCACCACATCAAGGGGCTCGCAAGCACCCAGGACTCCAGCTTCAGAGGTACAGAGCTGATAGGCTGAAGATAGAACGACTACGGGCTGTGGTCCTGCTAGTCCAGCAGTGACCGTCCACCAAAGGAAGGCCCAAGCATCCAGCAGTTGCTCAGTCCACACGGCTAGATGTCTCAACTGGTTTGGAATGGACTTGCCAGTCAGAACAAGCCGGCAAAGAACAAAAGCTTCCTTCCTCTATGTCCTTTATATAGGCTGCCAGCAGAAGGTGTGGCCCAGATTAAAGATGGATTTTCTCACCTCAAAAGGTCCGAATTTAGGGTGGGTCTTCCCACTTCAAATAAGTCAATCAAGAAAAACCCCTCACAGGTGTACCTAACGACTTGGGTTTTAGTTAATTCCCTAGTCAAGTTGACAACCAAGAATAGCCATCCCAGCACAGACACACACACACATAAATCAAAATCAAACTTCTTTTTTTTTAATGAAGTTGTTTGTGCTGGTACACGTATAATTCAGGCTACTTGAGAAGCCGAGGCAGGAGAATCACAGGTTCAAGGCCAGCTCAAGCAATTTCGTGAGACTGCCTCAGTAGAAAAAGAAAATGGAGAACTGGAGGCACAGGTCAGTGATGGCACCCTGGGTTCCATCCCCAGTACTGAAAGGAAAAAAGAAAGGGAAGACAGAGGGGCAGCTAGCATTAGGCCTCTGCTTTGATGGGGAGATAAACTCCAGATTGATTAAAGATTTAAGGCTTCAGAGGAAACTGTTTTAATTACAGGAGAAAATATCGATGGATCCTTACATACTCTTTTTCATTTTTTTGTTGTTTTTATTGAGTTGTACATTTCCCTTCCTCCCCTCCCCCCTGTGGTCCCTATGCTTCCAACTTACCAGGGGATCTTGTCTTTTTCTCCTTCCTATGTGGATCCATGTATGGCTCTCTTAGGATCCTCTTTGTTATCTAGGTTCTCTGGGGTTGTAGTTGTGAACTGTAGGCTGTTTTTTCTTTGCTTTATGTCTAAAATCACTTATGAGTTAGTACATATTATATTTGTCTTTCTGGTTTGTGTTATCTCTTTCAATATGTTTTTTTCTACATTCATTTGCCTACGTATTTCAAGATGTCATTATATTTTTAGCTCTGAGTAGTACTCCATTGTGTAAATGTACCACATTTTGTTTAAATAAATGGGACCTCCTGAAACTGAGAAGCTTCTGTAATGCAAAGGACACGGCCAACAAGACAAAATGGTAGCCTACAGAATGGGAAAAGGTTTTCACCAACCCCACATTGGGCAGAGGACTGATCTCCAAAATATACAAAGAACTTAAGAAACTTAACATCAAAAGAACAAATAATCCAATAAAAATTAGGGTACAGACCTAAACAGAGAACTCACAACAGATGAATCTCAAATGATTGAAAGACAACTAAGTGGTGGGGGACCAGCCTCAACAAAAATACGTCTCGCCAGGGTAGAGGCATGGGGAGTTAGAAATATAGTAAAGAGTATGAAGATGCGAATTAAAATAATAAAACGGAGAAACGTATAGGATAGGAAGGAATTCCAGTCTGAGATCCCCTTCATAGTGTTTACTATGTTTCTAAATCCCCACACATTTACCCTGGCGAGAGGTATTTTTGTCGAGGCTGGCCCCCGACAAATGGCACCCAACATTGACAAAACCCTAAGGAAATACTCAACATTCTTAGCCATTGGAGAAATGCAAATCAAAACAACTCTGAGGGATGGAGAGGTTGCTCAGAGGGTAAGAGCACTGGCTGCTCTTCCAGAGGTCCTGAGTTCAATTCCCAGCAACCACACGATGGCTTACAGCCATCTGTAATAAGACCTGGTGCCAGCAGTACAGTGTATGCTTAATAAATAAATAAATAAATAAATAAATAAATAAATAAATAAATAAATAAATCTTTAAAACAAAAACAAAAACAACTCTGAGATTCCATCTTACACCCATCAGAATGACCAAGATCAAAAACACTGATGACAGCTTATGCTGGAGAGGATGTGGGGTAAGGGGAACACTCCTGCATTGCTGGTGGGAATGCAAACTGGTACAGCCACTTTGGAAATCAATGTGGTGATTTCTCAGAGAATTAGGAAACAATCTACCTCAAGACCCAGCAATACCACTTTTGGGCATATATCCAAAGGATGCTCAATCATGCCACAAACACATGTACTCAGCTATGTTGATAACAGCATTGTTTGTCATAGCCAGAACCTGGAAACAACCTAAATGTCCCTCAACCCAAGAATACTTACATACTCTTGACTGTGGGGAGAAAAAAGTACTCCTAAGTACAACTCCAATATGACGTCCAATGCCTTGAATCCCAGCTCTCAAGAGGCAGAGGCAGGCAGATCTCTGTATGCTCCTGGCCAGGCTGATCTACATAATGAGTTCCAGGCCAGGCTGATCTACAAAAGTGAGACTCTAGCTATAAAAAAATTAAATCGTTGAATATTAAGTCATGTATATATTTCTAAATAAAACTACAAAATATGTGGTGTACCAGATTATTCTGAATGAGTGAAATATAAAAATTCTAAATGGGAACGGGAAGGGTGTTCAAGAAATACAAAGCAGTCAAGAGTGGATATGGGGCTGGAGAGACGGCTCAGTGCTGGGTTTCCTTCCCAGCACACACGTGGTGGCTCGTGGTTCCAGTAACCCCAGGTCCAGGGGATCTGTTGCCCTCTTCTGAGCTCTTTCAGCACCTGCACACACACACACATGCACTTGATCCACATTCAAATACAAAAATATACACATAATTTAAAAAATAAAGATAATTCTGGGAACTGGAGAGATGGCTTGCCAGGCCTCCTTAGCCTTATTCCCCAGGGAAACGTGAGTGCACTATCTGCCCATTCCACAGCCCCACAACGCCATAGCGAGTCAAGTCAAAGCAAGAACTCCGTTTATTCCCATGAGCCTCAGCTTATATAGGTTAAATGACATCATGGGGGCTGATGTGATGTGGGGATATGTCCAGCCAATGAGAGACAGCCAAGCCCTCCCTCTGGCTGGAGGGGCGTCTACCTAGATTTTGCTGTCTCATCCCCACTCGGTAGCTTTGAGACTAGTCTTCAAACTCGGGCCAGTCTTTTCTCTGTATCTCAGGTACAGGCCCTGAGATAATTTTGGCCCAACAATGGCTCAGCAGTTAAGAGTTACTTACTGCTCTTGTAGACTCCAGGTTCCATTCCCACAGCCACAAGGCAGTCCAGAGGTTTGATACCCTCTTCTGGCCTCCCTGATGCATATATATTCATGCAGGCAAAACACTCAAACATGCACAATAAATAAATAAATAAATAAATAAATAAATAAATAAATAAATATCTTTAAAAAATAGAAGAACAGGGGTTGATAGCTCACACCTTTAACCCCAGCACTCATGAGGCAGAGGTGGGCGGATCTCTGAGTTGGAGGACAGCCTGGTCTACAGAGTGAGTTACAGGACACCCAGAATGGTTACATAAAGAAACCTTTAATCGAAAAAGAAAAGAAAGAAAGAAAAGAAAAAGAAGAAAATCTTTGAAAAAGTCAAGCTAAATAAGTCCATGTGCTTTCACACAGAGAGCTGTCAAAATAATGAGGTGTAGAGAACTCAAATAACAACCATTTTTACAGAGTGTGTGTGCATGTGAGCACGTGTGTGTGCGCACCTGCATCTCTGTGTGTGCATATGAGCACGTGTGCGTGAGCACCTTCATTTCTGCGTGTGTTGTCTGTGTGTGTGCATGTGAGCACGTGTGCGCGAGCACCTGCATCTCTGCGTGTGCTGTCTGTGTGTGCATCTGAGCACGTGTGCGTGAGCACCTGCATCTCTGCGTGTGTTGTCTGTGTGTGCATGTGATCACGTGTGCGTGAGCACCTGCATCTCTGCATGTGTT